>NC_135370.1:180444824-180759824 GCF_049243985.1 Paroedura picta | reverse complement strand
TCTCTCTGTGTCTCTCTCTCTCTGTCTCTCCATCCATCCATCCTGTGCCAGTTGTCTTGGGTGGCTTACAGCAGTACATATATAATAAAACCATGCTATAAGTGCATTAATACATTAAATACTCAATAGAAGCTTGCAGTGTAATCGTGGTTTAAATTATTTTAAAACAGTGTCATTATCAGTGGTGGTCTCCTTAGCTAGGAGAGTTGGAGGAGGAGGCTCACGGGAAGTTCTCGTTCTCCCAGGAACACCGGTCTCAACCATACGCCTGGCGGAAGAGTGCCGTCTTGCGGAACGGTATCAGCTCTGTCTGGGCCCTGATGTTCTCCGGAGCTCTTCCCACAGGGCAGGGGTCCCAGACCCTGATGGAGGCCAGTCACACTTCTTTGGTTCTGGGGACTATTTATCGAGTATAAAAACCTCTTCTTCTTCTCCTACCTCACAAGATATCTGCTATGGGGAGAGGAAGGGAAGGCCAATTTGAGCCACCTTTGGGTACTGAAAAGCAGGGTATAAGACCCACCTTTTTCTTCTTCAGTTCAAGGCTCCCTGTTGGCAACCTCCGTGCTTGTTCTCTCTGCAGCTGGAAATTGTGTGGTTTTGTTTCTCAGGCTGTGCCAGGCCTCGTCCTGGGCTTCTCTGGCAGAATTATATAAGCGGGCCTTGTGTTTACACAGGGGCAAAACCATCTCATGCCAAAACAGCCTGTCCCCAGGCAAAGACCTCGCTACATTTGGGGATGTGCTCATGTTTCATACCTGTATGTTTCCTTTCCATTGAGCTTTTGTCTGATTTTAATCCAGCCGGGCGGAGAGGAATGAGGCTTGGCCGTTCTTGGCACACCACGGTGATTTTTTTAATGTTTAGCTGCAGTCGTGCTCCCCCTGTCTCCTCACCCCCTTAAGCAGTGTTTTTTTTAAATTAAATTTATATTTAAATTTTTAGACCACTGCAGCCCAAAATGACCCCCAAGGGATGCGGGACCCCCTCCTCCCAGGAACAACAAGACCGAGGGGCTCGTGGTCTGCAGCAGGGGGAAGGATGTTCCATCCATGGAACTCACCCGCAAGACTCAATGCCGGGAGAGCGTGCACCTATGGGGGTTGGACTAGATGACCCATGATGTCCCTTCCAACTCTATGATTCTATGACCCAGGAGGTCCCTTCCAACTCTAAGATTCTATGACCCAGGAGGTCCCTTCCAACTCTATGATTCTATGACGCAGGAGGTCCCTTCCAACTCTAAGATTCTATGACCCAGGAGGTCCCTTCCAACTCTAAGATTCTATGACGCAGGAGGTCCCTTCCAACTCTAAGATTCTATGAACCAGGAGGTCCCTTCCAACTCTAAGATTCTATGACCCAGGAGGTCCCTTCCAACTCTAAGATTCTATGACCCAGGAGGTCCCTTCCAACTCTAAGATTCTATGACGCAGGAGGTCCCTTCCAACTCTATGATTCTATGACCCAGGAGGTCCCTTCCAACTCTAAGATTCTATGACGCAGGAGGTCCCTTCCAACTCTAAGATTCTATGAACCAGGAGGTCCCTTCCAACTCTAAGATTCTATGACCCAGGAGGTCCCTTCCAACTCTAAGATTCTATGACGCAGGAGGTCCCTTCCAACTCTAAGATTCTATGACCCAGGAGGTCCCTTCCAACTCTAAGATTCTATGACCCAGGAGGTCCCTTCCAACTCTAAGATTCTATGACGCAGGAGGTCACTTCCAACTCTAAGATTCTATGAACCAGGAGGTCCCTTCCAACTCTAAGATTCTATGACCCAGGAGGTCCCTTCCAACTCTAAGATTCTATGACGCAGGAGGTCCCTTCCAACTCTAAGATTCTATGACCCAGGAGGTCCCTTCCAACTCTAAGATTCTATGACCCAGGAGGTCCCTTCCAACTCTAAGATTCTATGACCCAGGAGGTCCCTTCCAACTCTAAGATTCTATGACCCAGGAGGTCCCTTCCAACTCTATGATCCTATGATTGTCTTAAGTCAGGGGTGGCCAAACTGGCTCTCCTGATGTCCGTGGACTACATTGCTGGCAGGAGCTCATGGGAATTATAGTCCATGGACATCTGGAGAACCACACTGTGTCTACCCCTTAAGTCAAAGTTCACAGTGCTGGGAATCTTAGCCTTTCTGTGCCGTTGATGGTGATCAGCCGGTGTTTTCGGAGGAGATTAAGGGCATGCTCGCGCAGCAAAAACCAGTAAGGGTTTTTTTTTCCTCCCCGGGATTGTTACGGGCTCCTTGTGGTGCAGAGACACACCCATGGATCATCCTCGTGTCACGGTGTTTGTTGATGGAACAGGGGCCTCCACCCAACAGAGATTAGGACTTTGCCATGTATTTATGTGTTGAAGAGTGTCAGGAGATCCTGCGAACAAATTAAAAGATGAAAGGAGGCCAGGTTTGCCTGTTAAAGCACTGGAGTGTTGAAATGTATTCCCTCTGAGGAAAGGCTGGAGCATCTGGGATTTCTCAATTTAGGAAAGAAACACCTAAGTGGGGTGGGGGGGCATATTGAAGTTTCTACGATTACGAGAGGTTACAAAAGGAACTTTGTCTCCGTCTCCCAAAAGGCTGGAACTTAACGGCATCGGATGGACCTGATGGGCAGTAGGTTCAGGAAAGAAAAAAGGAAGGAATCAAGTATGTTCAGGACTAGAAAAAGGAAGAACATGTGGAATCTGGCCACAGGAATAGACAGCTTTAATGGGGGATTGGACAGGTTCATGGAGGAGGTGCACAGCAGTGGTTAGTATCCATGATGACTGAAGGGAACCTCCATGGGCAGAGGCAGTCACCCTCTCATTCTCAGTGCCCTGCAGGCTGGGTCTTCTGATGTTCTTAGGAAGGCCTCTGCCTCTTTGCCCTGTTGTTGGCCCTCCAGAGGAACTGGCTGGCCCCCGTGTGAGACAGGAGGCTGGACTGGATGGACCCCTGGTCTGACCCAGCAGGGCTCTCCTGATGTCCTTAGGAAGGCCTCGGCCTCTCTGCCCTGTTGCTGGCCCTCCAGAGGAACTGGCTGGCCCCTGTGTGAGACAGGAGGCTGGACTGGAGGGACCCCTGGTCTGACCCAGCAGGGTTCTCCTGATTTCCTTAGGAAGGCCTCGGCCTCTCTGCCCTGTTGCTGGCCCTCCAGAGGAACTGGCTGGCCCCCGTGTGAGACAGGAGGCTGGACTGGATGGACCCCTGGTCTGACCCAGCAGGGCTCTCCTGATGTCCTTAGGAAGGCCTCGGCCTCTCTGCCCTGTTGCTGGCCCTCCAGAGGAACTGGCTGGCCCCTGTGTGAGACAGGAGGCTGGACTGGAGGGACCCCTGGTCTGACCCAGCAGGGTTCTCCTGATGTCCTTAGGAAGGCCTCGGCCTCTCTGCCCTGTTGCTGGCCCTCCAGAGGAACTGGCTGGCCCCCGTGTGAGACAGGAGGCTGGACTGGATGGACCCCTGGTCTGACCCAGCAGGGCTCTCCTGATGTCCTTAGGAAGGCCTCGGCCTCTCTGCCCTGTTGCTGGCCCTCCAGAGGAACTGGCTGGCCCCTGTGTGAGACAGGAGGCTGGACTGGAGGGACCCCTGGTCTGACCCAGCAGGGCTCTTCTGATGTCCTTAGGAAGGCCTCGGCCTCCCTGCCCTGTTGTCGGCTATCCAGGATGCTGGACTAGATGAACCACTGGTCTGATCCACTGGGGCTCTTTTTATGTCCCCTGACTTCTGGTTCTTGGGCACAGACTTGGTTTTGATGGAAGCCAGAAAATACTTTCACTGAATAAGAATTCCACAAAGGGCCAGGCTAGCTGGTTGGTGCCTCACAAGCACCCTGTTGTGAAAATTTCAAACACTCCTCCAAATCCTTTTCTTCCTGAACAGTGCTTGTTTAACGGCATCATGAGCATACCGTAAGCAATTATTCATTCTGTGACTGCTGCTGGTATGTTAGCCTGACTGGTTTGTAATCGGTTTATAAGCCCCGGTGACTTGGTTTTATGGGATTTCATGTTTCTGTATATTGCGGTTTTATTCTACTGTAAGCTGCCACGAGTTGTTTCTGAGAGCGGCGGGTAAGAAATCTAATTAATAATTATTATAATAATTATAATTATTATAGCATTTTATGTTTTATGGGATTGCATGTTTGCATGTATTGGAGTTTTATTCTATTGTAAGTCACTAGGAGTTGTTTCTGAGAGCAGCGGGTAAGAAATCTAATCACTTCTACTACTTACTAATCTTATTGATTAATTGGGATTGGGGTTTTATTGCTTAGAATGTTTTATCTATTTTATATGTATGGTATTTTATCTTTATTTGTAAATTGACATGAGCCATTGCCCCTGGGAGCGGCATTATATAAATACAAGAATAAACACACTAACAAATGAATAATGCTCCCAGGTCTGGGGGAGTCAAGTGAAAGTAGATTTTCTAGCTTTGGCTTAGGAAATTTTGAAAGATTTGGGGTTGCAGGAGTAGATGGACCACTGGACTTTTCTCATGTTCTTATTCCAGGGGAGTCTGTTGAACAGCCTGGCATCATTACTCCTTGACATGGCATACATAACAAACATACCAGTTTGGTGTAGTGGTTAGGAGTGTGGACTTCTAATCTGGTGAGCCAGGTTCAATTCTGCACTGCCCCACATGCAGTCAGCTGGGCGACCTTGAGCTCACCACGGCACTGATAAAACTGTTCTGACCGAGCAGGAATATCAGGGCTCTCTCAGCCTCACCCACAAAACAGGGTGCCTGTTGTGGGGAGAGGAAAGGGAAGGCGCTTTGAGCCTCCTTCGGGTAGGGAAAAGCGGCATATAAGAACCAACTCTTCTTCTTCTTCAGTAATATCAGGGCTCTCTCAGCCTCCCCTCCCTCACAGGGTGTCTGTTGTGGGGAGAGGAAAGGGAAGGCGACTGTAAGCCGCTTTGAGCCTCCTCCAGGGTAGAGAAAAGCAGCATAGAAGAACCAACCCTTCTTCTTCTTCTTCTACCAGTTGCATCTCTCCATTGGTATGCAGATTTCCAGGGCATTCAATTTTACACTTCCTTGTTGCTCAGAGATACAAATTGTGCTGGAACATATGCCAGGGGTGGCTCTCCAGATCTCTATGGACTACAGCCAGCAGGGTCTTATGGGAATTGTAGTCCGTGGTCATCTGGAGAGCCACAGATATGCCACCCCTGGATTGCGTTGCCTGGTTCTGTGCAGCAGTTATGAAAATTCGTAGTCAGACACTTTGTGCCAAATAATCCCGGGAGTTGTAATATTGTAGAGTAGTTCGTCATTTGCTGGGACTTCACCTTTAGATTCTTCCTGTGTGTTGTATTTAGTATATTTTGCTCATCGCTGGAGCAAGCTGTGACTTGGTTTTTATGGGATTTTATGTTTCTGTGTATTGCGGTTTTATTCTACTGTAAGCTGCCACGAGATGTTTCTGAGAGCGGCGGGTAAGAAATCTAATTAATAATTATTATAATAATTATAATAATTATTATGGGATTTCATATTTTATGGGATTGCATGTTTTTATGTATTGGGGTTTTATTCTATTGTAAGTCACTAGGAGTTGTTTCTGAGAGCAGCGGGTAAGAAATCTAATTACTACTACTAACAATAAACTTATTGATTAATTGGGACTGGGGTTTTATTGCTTAGAATATTTTATCTATTTTATATGTATGGTATTTTATCTTTATTTGTAAACTGACATGAGCTAGTACCCCTGGGAGCAATTATATAAATACAATAATAAACACACTAACAATTGAATAATGTATGTTAGGCTGTTTTAAAATTTGGTTTTAAGTTGATTGTATCCCATTTACCTTTGCTGGTCTAGGCCCGTATTAAAGATTGGCTACCAGTACTTTGAGTGCTGTTTCTTGAGAGAGATTAGAATCATAGAATCATAGAGTTGGAAGGGGCCATACAGGCCATAGAATCATAGAATCATAGAGTTGGAAGGGGCCACACAGGCCATAGAATCATAGAATCATGGAAGGGGCCATACAGGCCATCTAGTCCAACCCCCTGCTCAACGCAGGATCAGCCCAAAGCATCCTAAAGCATTCAAGAAAAGTGTGGATCCAACCTTTGCTTGAAGACTGATTCAAGTTGGTCCAAGGTAGCACAACAAAAAGAGAGTCCAATAAGGCACCTTTAAGACCAACCAAGATGTATTCAAGGGGTGAGCTTTCGAGTGCAGGCTCTCTTCCTCAGACTAATGAACTACCAGCATAACAGTGGAAATATAAGGCAAAAGCTAATTATGGTCAATTACAAGCATCAGAATTCAGCCATATGATGCCATATGATAATTCTTTGCTAAAACAGCCAATCAGTCCCCTTGAGTTCAGTTGTAGTTTGAGTTCACAAAATCATTAGAGGAATAAAACTGGCTACGTTAGTGATTAATGGCTGTCACTTTACCATTTGTTGCTGGCCCCATCCGTCTCCCCCCAAGTGTGAAAACATCCCTGCAAGTGACAAGCTGAGACCAGAGAATTAAATTAAAAATTACATTACATATTACTAACATCACCTTACAGTCACCTTGTCCCAAATAAAATAAGTTAAAAAGAAGAGCAGATTGTGAGGAATGGGGATACAAGAGTTGAATGAGGTGAGCATGGGTAGTGAAATAAAAAAAAAACCTACGTCCTTGTTGAGTCCAGGATATGCCATTGTATTGAGTGCTGTAATAACTTGCATTTTTGCAATCTCCCTTTCTTCTTGAGGTCCCTTTGCAATAAAACAAGTACTTTGAGGTCCTTTATTGAATGTCCTGGAAGGTTGAATTTTCCCCTACAGCAGGGGTAGTCAACCTGCGGTCCTCCAGATGTCCATGGACCACAAACGCTGGCAGGGGCTCATGGGAATTGTAGTCCATGGACATAGAATCATAGAATCAAAGAGTTGGAACGGGCCACACAGGCCATCTAGTCCAACCCTCTGCTCAGAATCAGAATCACAGAATCATAGAGTTGGAAGGGGCCATACAGGCCATCTAGTCCAACCCCCTGCTCAACGCAGGATCAGCCCTCAGCATCCTAAAGCATCCAAGAAAAGTGTGCATCCAACCTTTGATTGAAGACTGCCAGTGAGGGGGAGCTCACCACCTCCTTAGGCAGCCTATTCCACTGCTGAACTACTCTGACTGTGAAAAATCTGGAGGACAACAGGTTGACTACCCCTGCCCTACAGGAGATGTGGGAGAACATGCCATAGTAAGTGGGAACTCTGAAGCCGTGAGGTGAGGGTGACCCTTGCACAAACCAAGAGGCAATTCTGGCCATGCTTAGGAACACAACTTCCTGTTTACGTGACCATCTGGCTTGCCACGGGTAATTAGGATCCATGCTATGAGGCTGCCTTCAGTTCCCGATGACAGCTGGCGTATAGCGTGCTCTGCAAAATCCATTTCCCAGGAAGCTGACTGTTTCTTGAGCATTCAAGGGTTCAATCGATTCCCCGTCTCGAACGTAATTAGAGGCACCCGACTGTCGTTAATGCTTCACCTACCGCAGATCGGTGCTTCTTTTTAACACTTAGCAACCTTAGGGGATTTGCATAACCTTTTGACTTGGCAATAAATCTTCATAATTGCAGGGTTTGGTTCGGTCGGGTTTCCCCCCCCCCTCCCCTTCTTAAAAGCGTCCTCCGCAGTTCTAGAACTAGTTTTGGTTCTTCGCTTGTTGTTTTGTCCCGGGTGTTCTTGCGAGTTGTCAATTGTTAAAGTGCGTTGGAATCCTTTCGTCCTTTGCGGGTGGTTGCCACCTGCATCGAAAGGCCCTGGGCGAGAATAGATTTCCGCCTGGAAAATTGAGTCTAAAGATCCACAGCGATTGGTTTCAAACGGTCCACGGAGTACGTGGCATGCCTTAATAATTAGCTGATACAGGGGTAGTCAAACTGCGGCCCTCCAGATGTCCATGGACTACAATTCCCATGAGCCCCTGCCAGCTAATGCTGGCAGGGGCTCATGGGAATTGTAGTCCATGGACATCTGGAGAGCTGCAGTTTGACTACCCCTAGGTTAAACGATTTGAAAACGATTTGAATTTCCCCCTCTGTGACGGTGGATTCAGGTGGGTAGCCATGTTGGTCTGAAGCACTGGAACAAACTGCATTCAGGGGCACCTTGAAGACTCACAGAGGGTTTTATTTTACGCACTCTCGAGAGAGTCATAACAAGTTTATTATATGCTTGATTTTGTTTTTCCCCCACCCTGAGCCTGTAGAGAAGGGCAGGCCGTGAGAATATTATTATTGTTTTGTTGTTGTTGTTGTTGTGGTTGGGTCTAAGCTTTCAGCCTGCAGAAGGGGTGGTTGAGAGGGGCCATGATTGCTGCCTTTAAATGGAAGGTTGTCAGTTAGAGGAAAGGTTGATGAGCAAGAGGGTAGGGAGTGTCTTGCATAGTGCAGGGGGTTGGACTAGATGACCCAGGAGGTCCCTTCCAACTCTTTGATTCTATGATTGCGGTTCCTTTTGGAAGCAGAAGAGAGGACCTGCAGGAATGGCTGTAAACGTTACCAGGTAGATCATACTAGTTACATTAGTTCAGCAGTGAAAGGGGCTGCCTAAGGAGGTGGAGAGCTCCCCCTCACTGGCCGTCTTCAAGCAGCGGCTGGACAGATCCTTCTCCTGGATGCTGGAGGCTGATCCTGCACTGAGCAGGGGGTGGACTAGATGGCCTGCATGGCCCCTTCCCACTCTAGGATTCTAGGAGTCTAGTTCAGCAGTGGAAGGGGCTGCCTAAGGAGGTGGGAAGCTCCCCCTCACTGGCCGTCTTCAAGCAGCGGCTGGACAGATCCTTCTCCTGGATGCTGGAGGCTGATCCTGCACTGAGCAGGGGGTGGACTAGATGGCCTGGATGTCAAGATTAGAATAATGAAATGCACCAAATGCGTGGTTTTGAAAAATCTGCACAGCTAATCAAATCTCCCAGTCAGAAGTCTTGCTGGGTAAAGGCCTCATCCAGCACCGTCAACGACCTAAGGACGCTTAGTGGGCGCCATCTTGGGGTGCCATGCACTAGAGCCCCACTTGCTCTCAGTATGTGTTGTTGCTGTTGTTGCTGCTGCTATTGTTTTTGTTTTTTAAGATTTATTTCCCGCCACTCGCCAGCATGCTCATGGCGGCTTACAAGTCATAAAACCCCCATTAAAACCCCCCAATTAAAGCATAATCCCTAACATGGCGGAAACCCCTCCCCACCCCTGCTATTAGAGGGAGGAAAGGAGGTAGATGCAATACTCATACCTGGAGAGGGGGCGTGGATCTACCTCGACGACCCCAGCCTCAACCGTAAACCTGGCGGAAGAGCTCCATTTTACAGGCCCTTCGGAATGCCATAAGCTCCAGTAGGGCCCATAGCTCACCTGGGATCTCATTCCACCAGGTTGGGGCCAGGACCAAAAAGGCCCTGGCCCTGGTTGCGGCTAGGCACGCTTCCCTGGGGCCGGGAACAATGTGGCCGAGGTAACCCTTGACTCACTCTTCTGCCATTTTGTTTGCCGGCACCGTGACATCTTCCAAGCAAAATGACACTTTTGTTGTGTTTTGTTCTTGCTTAGACCGGGGGTGGCCAAGCTGTGGCTATCCAGCTGGCAGGGGCTGATGGGAGTTGTAGTCCATGGGCATCTGGAGAGCGACAGTTGGTCCACCCCTGGCTTAGACCAGCAGTTTGCTTACTCCTGAAGTGAACTGCTGCTCCGTGGCCCTCCCAAGGCATAGTAAAGGACGTAGATTAGATATGTCCATAGTAAAGGACGTAGAAGGACATAGATAAAATTGAAAGGGTACAGAGGAGAGCGACGAGGATGATCTGGGGCCAAGGGACCAAGCCCTATGAAGATAGGTTGAGGGACTTGGGAATGTTCAGCCTGGAGAAAAGGAGGTTGAGAGGGGACATGATAGCCCTCTTTAAGTATTTGAAAGGTTGTCACTTGGAGGAGGGCAGGATGCTGTTTCCGTTGGCTGCAGAGGAGAGGACACGCAGTAATGGGTTTAAACTTCAAGTACAACGATATAGGCTAGATATCAGGGGGGAAAATTTCACAGTCAGAGTAGTTCAGCAGTGGAATAGGCTGCCTAAGGAGGTGGTGAGCTCCCCCTCACTGGCAGTCTTCAAGCAAAGGTTGGATACACACTTTTCTTGGATGCTTTAGGATGCTTTGGGCTAATCCTGCGTTGAGCAGGGGGGTTGGACTAGATGGCCTGCATGGCCCCTTCCAACTCTATGATTCTGTGATTCTAAACTTGCTACGATTCTGTCAGCGTCTCCGAATGTTGCTTCGTCTTAGCATGGTCTCTGTTTTTGAATGTTAAATGCAATCAGTCATTTTGCGGTTATGTAATAAAAGAGTGACACGTCAAGAACTTTTAGAGGGAATCTGATGGATCGCAGAGCGTAAGTCCCGCTGTAGTCTTTTCTCCTCCCTCCCATTTAAGAATTCGCTGACAAAAAAATAAAACCCTAGCAAGAAGGAATGCTAGAAGTCCTGATCTACGCCAGTTTTACTCTGCATACCTGGGAGGTGACAAACCTGTTGTTCACCTGCATACGGGGTTACTGTTTTTTGTTATTTTACTTCCTTCTGATTCTGTTCTGTGTTTTTGTGGTATGGCGTCATTGGCCAAATCTCCAAAAACTGAGCGTGTCCTTGTCGAGCAGAGGTCCCCAACACGGAGCCCCCCAGCACTTTTCCTGGTGCCTGCCACATGCTTTTAGAAAGTGGGGGGGGGGGGGGCTGAGCTAAAATTTTAACAAAATTAACAAGCATTCCTGTAAATCTTAAGCGATTTCATCATAGGGGAATATTCATGGAACTGTATGTTCAGTGTCTTTACGGAATTTTATGGGGTATGTTTTGACTGTTGCAAGCCACTTCGAGAAGACTTAAGTCAAGAGAGGCAGGATATAAATTAAATTATAGATAAATAAATGGTGGGGTGGGAGCCATTGATCACTGACATAGACAGTTTGATTTCTCCTATGTTTTTGTGAACTGCAACTGAATTCGAGGGGACTGATCGGCTGTTCTGGCAAAGAATTATCCTATGGCTGTATTTCGATGTGTGACACAGTTTACTAATTTAACAGAATTAATTTTTGCTTTATATTCCTACTGTCACGGTGGTAGTTCATAAGTCTGAGGAAGAGTGCTTGCTCTCGAAAGCTCACGCCTGGAATAAATCTTTGTTGGTCTTAAAGGTGCTACTGGACTCTGATTTTATTATATATATATATAAATAAATAAAGGTATAACAGAATTCCTGCCTGAAATGTTGGAAGAGTTATTGTTAGAGTTATGCATAACCTTAGTCCTTGCCTCTCTCATGGCAGCCTTTTTAAAGTTTTAACTGTTTTTTAATAGAGAAAGATAAAAGCATGAGGGGAAAAAAGGGGGGGAACCAATAAAAAGCAAAGAAGAGACAAGGTAAAATCATTATAGTAAACGTTTGCGTTTCCAGGCGACTAGGGCGTAAGCCATGACCGAATAATTAAAATCCATCCCTCGTAAAGTTGGATGCAAGAGGACGAGCAATTCCATTTCTTGTTTTGACCAGGCTATAAGACGCTTTCCGCTCGAGTTAAGAAGATTACATTTGTTCTGCATCTTTCAGAAACGGATTCAGTGGCATCCAGATCTTGCAGCTTTAACATCTTGTCTCTCTTCAGGGCGAAGACAAAGTAATTAGGTCCAGGGGTAGTCAAACTGCGGCCCTCCAGATGTCCATGGACTACAATTCCCATGAGCCCCTGCCAGCAAACGCTGGCAGGGGCTCATGGGAATTGTAATCCATGGACATCTGGAGGGCCGCAGTTTGACTACCCCTGTATAGACATTGACTATGTTAGGCTAGATTACGGAAGTTCAGCGTATCCCCCCAAATGACCTCTGTTTCATTCACCAGGCCTGTGTTGCTTGTGACCTAATGCTTTTAATTTAGCGTCTGGTGGCCCACCAGCGGCTTGAGAAATCTCTGGTTCTTCTTGACTCCCTGGGACTGAAAAGCGAGTTCTCAAGAAACCAGGGCTCAAATCAATACATGATGAGCAGGTGGCCTACAAAGGTTGGATACACACTTTTCTTGGATGCTTTAAGATGCTTTGGGCTGATCCTGCGTTGAGCAGGGGGTTGGACTAGATGGCCTGTATGGCCCCTTCCAACTCTATGATTCTAGATGGCCTGTATGGCCCCTTCCAACTCTATGATTCTAGATGGCCTGTATGGCCCCTTCCAACTCTATGATTCTATGATTCTACTTGTCGGGTCACATCCGTATGGCAGGGTCAGAAACAGGGAAGAAGGGGAAACTAGAGAAGTCACCTCTCTCCATGGTTTATGTCACCAACCCTTCTGGTGCTACAGTGGCATGGGGGTTGGACTAGATGACCAAGGAGGTCCCTTCCAACTCTATGGTTCTATGAGGTAGAGTGTTTGCAGGAGCAGTGCAGAGGTGGCTGGCAGGGGGTCATCCTGTTTTATAAAAACAGCAAACGAGGGAGAGGTTGGAGGGAGCAACTTGTCTGTTCCCTTGCAGCCTGTATTCCTGATTCATTCCCTGGGTTCCGGCCTGTGCTCAAGAACTCCGTTTCTGGATTTCCCTTTGGACTTGAAGCTGTGGGTGCAGTTTAAGGGGAACCTGGACTTTGGATGCATATTTTTACTTCCTCTTTCCGCCTGCTCCGTGTCTGCAATCGGGACAATGTGTCTGTCCGTCTGTGGGTTTCTTTACAGCCCAGGTTCCTTCTTCATTCGCCCTTAACCAAATGGTGTCTTTTAAGAACATTCACACAGGGAGGAAGAAAGAGAGACAGAGAAAGAGAGAGACAGAGAGAGACAGAGAAAGAGAGAGAGACAGAGAGAGACAGAGAAAGAGAGAGACAGAGAAAGAGAGAGAGAGAAAGAGAGAGAAAGAGAGAGACAGAGAGAGACAGAGAGAGACAGAGAAAGAGAGAGAGACAGAGAAAGAGAGAGACAGAGAGAGAAAGAGAGACAGAGAAAGAGAGAGAGAGAGAAAGAGAGAGGCAGAGAAAGAGAGAGAGAGAGAGAGAAAGAGAGAGACAGAGAAAGAGAGAGACAGAGAGAGAGAGAGGCTTCTAAAGTCCAAGGTACCTCTGCCTATTTGCAAAGGAAGCCCTTTGTTTACCTCCCATAGTAAGTCGCTTAGCAGTATGAAACGCAAGGGTCATTCACAGAGTTCCTGATCAAGGTGTGGCTTGCGCTTAAATCTCAGCAGCTCTTCAGATCCTCTTCCTTCATCCTTTAATCTCGTTAAACGTGTCTGCCGTGGAACAGATGCGGAAGGCCCATTTCCATCTTTGTGCATTTGACTGTTGCAGTACAGTCTCCTTGGCTGCTTCCTGAAACAGTCCTCTCGTCCCAGTTTTATCAGCGTGGATCAAATCTTACGGATGCAGGTTTCAAGCCAATCCCTTAGGTGCTCTGGAATTCCAGGGGCAGAGGGAACATTTTCCTTAGGCATACAAAAAGAGGTCCCCTGTGCTTGTGTTTGATAATTGCAAAGTCTAAAGATTCCCAGATCTTACTGATTTTCCTGCTCTTCCTCCTAGGCCAGCCTTTTTCAATCTTTTGATCGTGGTGGAGAAGTGGGTGCAGAAATAAGAGGCGGGAGCCAGCCAATCAGTTGATCGATATTTTGCCATTTTTCCATTGAGATGAGGCCTGTACAACAGCAGGGGGGGGGGGGGAGGAGGTCTCCTCCTCCTCCTGCAGGTCTCCCCACAACGGACACCCTGTGAGGTGGGTGAGGCTGAGAGAGCCCTGATATTACCGAAGAAGAAGGAGAAGAGTTGGTTCTTATATGCCGCTTTTCCCTACCCGAAGGAGGCTCAAAGCGGCTTACAGTCGCCTTCCCATTCCTCTCCCCACAACAGACACCCTGTGAGGTGGGTGAGGCTGAGAGAGCCCTGATATTACCGAAGAAGAAGGAGAAGAGTTGGTTCTTATATGCCGCTTTTCCCTACCCGAAGGAGGCTCAAAGCGGCTTACAGTCGCCTTCCCATTCCTCTCCCCACAACAGACACCCTGTGAGGTGGGTGAGGCTGAGAGAGCCCTGATATTACCGAAGAAGAAGGAGAAGAGTTGGTTCTTATATGCCGCTTTTCCCTACCCGAAGGAGGCTCAAAGCGGCTTACAGTCGCCTTCCCATTCCTCTCCCCACAACAGACACCCTGTGAGGTGGATGAGGCTGAGAGAGCCCTGATATTACCGAAGAAGAAGGAGAAGAGTTGGTTCTTATATGCCGCTTTTCCCTACCCGAAGGAGGCTCAAAGCGGCTTACAGTCGCCTTCCCATTCCTCTCCCCACAACAGACACCCTGTGAGGTGGATGAGGCCGAGACAGCCCTGAGATTCCTGCTCGGTCAGGACAGTTTTATCGGTGCCGTGGCGAGCCCAAGGTCACCCAGCTGGTTGCATGTGGGGAAGCGCAGAATCGAACCCGGCATGCCAGATTAGAAGTCCGCACTCCTAACCACTACGCCAAACTGGCTCTCTCAAGGGCAGCCGTGAAGAAGCTGGACAAGAGAAAGCTGTTTTTTCGTACCCTGCTTTTACTACTTGTAGGAGTCTCAGAGTGGCCTACAATTGGCCACCCTTCCTCTTCCCTCAATAGATACCCTAAGGTGAGGGAGTTCTGAGAGAACTGAGACTAGCAAAAGGTCACCCAGCCAGCTGCATCTGGTGAAAAGATTCCTAAATGTAGAATTGTGTCGCCGGTGACCAAGATGAATTCAGGTTGATAGTATTCCCAGTTAGTATGCACGGGTGTGAAAGTTGGAAAGCCTCAAGCATCCAGGAGAAGGATCTGCCCAGCTGGTGTTTAAAGACCAACAGTGAGGGGGACATCACCACAGCCCATCCCGCTGCTGAACTACTTGGGCTGTCAAATTTCCCCTTGATAACTAGCCGGTACCATTCTACACGCAGTTTAAAGCTATTCCTGCAGGTCCTCTCCTCTGCTGCCCACAGGAACCTTTCCCTGCCCTCCTCCAACCTTTCAGATACTTAAAGAGCACCATCATGTCCTCTCTCAGCCTCTTCTCCCGGCTTAACATCCCCACGTCCTTCAGCCTTAGTTCCTAGGACTTGGTCTCCAGGCCCCGGATCACCCTCATTGCTCTCCCCTGCATTGTCTGAATTTTGTCCGCATCCTTTTTAAAATGAGGCCTCCAGAACTGCCCACCGGACTCCAGGTGTGGTCTGACCAGTGCAATATACAGCGAGATTTAAACGTGATTGCGATTTAGACGTGATGCCTCTGTTTATACAGCCCAAGGCTGCATCTACCTTCTTTCCCACCGCATCACCCTGTCTGCTCATATTCAGCTTAGAGTCCACAAGTACCCCAAGATCTCGTTCCCATACACACACGCTGCTAGAAAGAGATCTCTCTCCCATCCAGTAGGCATGCTTCTCATTTTTGTGGCCTAGATGTAGAACTCTGCATTTCTCCTTATTTAATTGCTTCTTGGGACCAAGCCCTATGAAGATAGGTTGAGGGGAATGTTCAGCCTGGAGAAAAGGAGGTTGAGAGGGGACATGATAGCCCTCTTTAAGTATTTGAAAGGTTGTCACTTGGAGGAGGGCAGGATGCTGTTTCTGCTGGCTGCAGACGAGAAGACATGCAGTAATGGGTATAAACTACAAGTACAACGATATGGGCTAGATATCAGGAAAAAAATTTTCACAGTCAGAGTAATTCAGCAGTGGAATAGGCTGCCTAAGGAGGTGGTAAGCGCCCCCTCACTGGAAGTCTTCAAGCAAAGGCTGGATACACACTTTTCTTGGATGCTTTAGGATGCTTAGGGCTGATCCTGCATTGAGCAGGGGGTTGGACTAGATGGCCTCTATGACCACTTCCAACTCTAGGATTCTATGATTCTATGATTCTTGTTAAAAGTGTGATTGAGCTGGGAAGGTCACCTGCCCTCTGAAGCACCTGCAAGCATCTCTGAAGCAGCCCTGTGTATTTCCCTCCAGCCATTGGGAGCTTGCACACACCTGCCCAGAGCTGGAATGATCAGTCGCCTCCAGACTATGCTGTGGAATAGACAGCCTTGGCAGATGTGGGAAAATAAGTGCATAGTGCAAAAGAAAGAAAGAGGATTGGCTGCATATGAGTTAGCTGGCTTTGGGGGCCATGAGTGGGTGTGAGTGGGGTCGTTAAACTCAAAGGCTTGGATCGGAGGTCCGGTGGCTTCCGGTTAAACGTCGAGGGAGTGCCGTGCTTGGCCAGCGCTTCGGATCTGTGTCCTCAGAGCGGGAGACGGGACATGAATCTTTGGGTGGTTTTGGAAAAAAGGAAAGGGTGAATTTTGTGGCTTGATAGAGAGAAAATCCTTCCCGCAATGGTATGTTTTTCCAGATGTTCTCCATTAGTGAAATTGCGTCCAGAGTAGTAACCTGTTGTGCTAACCAGGAATGATTCCCCGTCCCCAGAACAATTAATGCAAAAAATATTAAGAACAGAAGAAAAGCCCTGCTGGATCAGACCAGTGGTCCTTCTAGCCCCATATCCTGCCTTACACAGTACCCGGCCAGTTACTCTGGGAGGCCAACAACAAGGCAGAGAGGCCGAGGCCTTCCTAAGAGCATCAGGAGAGCCCTGCTGGGTCAGACCAGGGGTCCATCCAGTCCAGCCTCCTGTCTCACTCAGGGGCCAGCCAGTTCCTCTGGAGGACCAGCAACAGGGCAGAGAGGCCGAGGCCTTCCTAAGGACATCAAGAGAGCCCTGCTGGGTCAGACCAGGGAGGGTCCATCCAGTCCAGCCTCCTGTCTCACACAGGGGCCAGCCAGTTCCTCTGGAGCCCTGCTGGGTCAGTCCAGGGGTCCATCCAGTCCAGCCTCCTGCCTCACACAGGGGCCAGCCAGTTCCTCTGGAGGGCCAGCAACAGGGCAGAGAGGCCGAGGCCTTCCTAAGGACATCAGGAGAGCCCTGCTGGGTCAGACCAGGGTCCATCCAGTCCAGCCTCCTGTCTCACTCAGGGGCCAGCCAGTTCCTCTGGAGGGCCAGCAACAGGGCAGAGAGGCCGAGGCCTTCCTAAGGACATCAGGAGAGCCCTGCTGGGTCAGACCAGGGGTCCATCCAGGCCAGCCTCCTGTCTCACACAGGGGCCAGCCAGTTCCTCTGGAGGGCCAGCAACAGGGCAGAGAGGCCGAGGCCTTCCTAAGGACATCAGGAGAGCCCTGCTGGGTCAGACCAGGGGTCCCTCCAGTCCAGCCTCCAGTCTCACACAGGGGCCAGCCAGTTCCTCTGGAGGGCCAGCAACAGGGCAGAGAGGCCGAGGCCTTCCTAAGGACATCAGGAGAGCCCTGCTGGGTCAGACCAGGGGTCCATCCAGGCCAGCCTCCTGTCTCACACAGGGGCCAGCCAGTTCCTCTGGAGGGCCAGCAACAGGGCAGAGAGGCCGAGGCCTTCCTAAGGACATCAGGAGAGCCCTGCTGGGTCAGACCAGGGGTCCCTCCAGTCCAGCCTCCAGTCTCACACAGGGGCCAGCCAGTTCCTCTGGAGGGCCAGCAACAGGGCAGAGAGGCCGAGGCCTTCCTAAGGACATCAGGAGAGCCCTGCTGGGTCAGACCAGGGGTCCATCCAGGCCAGCCTCCTGTCTCACACAGGGGCCAGCCAGTTCCTCTGGAGGGCCAGCAACAGGGCAGAGAGGCCGAGGCCTTCCTAAGGACATCAGGAGAGCCCTGCTGGGTCAGACCAGGGGTCCCTCCAGTCCAGCCTCCAGTCTCACACAGGGGCCAGCCAGTTCCTCTGGAGGGCCAGCAACAGGGCAGAGAGGCCGAGGCCTTCCTAAGGACATCAGGAGAGCCCTGCTGGGTCAGACCAGGGGTCCCTCCAGTCCAGCCTCCTGTCTCACACAGGGGCCAGCCAGTTCCTCTGGAGGGCCAGCAACAGGGCAGAGAGGCCGAGGCCTTCCTAAGGACATCAGGAGAGCCCTGCTGGGTCAGACCAGGGGTCCCTCCAGTCCAGCCTCCTGTCTCACACAGGGGCCAGCTAGTTCCTCTGGAGGGCCAGCAACAGGGCAGAGAGGCCGAGGCCTTCCTAAGGACATCAGGAGAGCCCTGCTGGGTCAGACCAGGGGTCCATCTCCCAGCAGCCAAACAATAGGGCACAGTAGCCGAAGCCTTTCTTTAATGTTGCTTCCTGGTCCTGCCATGCAGAATTCAACCACCTCTTAACATGGAGCTCGATTTGAACTTTCTAAATTCCAAGCAGCCCTGTTTGCTGACTTCAGCAACCCCCCTCCTCAGCATTTTGCCAGCATCCTCCCCCAGCAGGAGCTCCTGGATCGGTGACCGCAAGCAGGTGACTTTGCTCCCGTCAGCGCAAGAAACGTCCCGGGGATTTCCATCACCCGGGTCCGGTTCCAGCGCCGCATTTCACGGCATTCCGCACGTCTCAGCAATCTTCAAAGCTCAGGCTCCTTATCGTCCCACCGCGCCCCACCCTCGGTGTAATGACTTGCGATTAACCTGGCTCGGTTTGTTGTTTGTTGTTCCACCTGAGGGTTAGGATAAATCTCCCGCCCATACGGCCTCAGATCTTCCGGCCGTTTCATCATCCACTTCCTCGGAGAAAGCACGGCTCTGCCCTGCTCTCCGGTTCGCCGTATCTCTGCGATCGGGGCCGTGCGCGCGGCGTGGGCGGTGGAAACACAGGGAAATGCTTTGCAGATTTCACACAAGCATTAACTTTCTCGTTTTATTGGCTGGCCTTTCCGTCCCTTGTGTCGGAGGGTGTGTAAATAGCGTCTGCGAAACCAGGGTTGGAAGCCAGCAAGGAAGCTTGGATTACAAGTGGGTAGATCATTAACTTGCCGGAGTTTTTTTCCCTCTCCTCTGAGGCTTCACTTCCTCCTTTTCTGGAGGACTCTGGGGCTGCAGCGTGTCAATTGCCCGAACCCTAAAAGAAACACTCGGGGAGAGGGGCCCATAACCCGTTTCTTCCTTAGAGACACTGAAGCCCTGCAGGGCTTTTCCCTTGACCCACCGGGGCCCCATTTTCGGAGACGGTCGGGGAGTATTGTGCTTTGCAGCCCACACGAAGGGAAAATATTTCTCGTGCCCGGCTGGACCGTTTAATCACTTGTTTGCACAGTAATCCGAGCGCCCGAAATGCCTCTCTTTATTCCGGCTGGGAATGCAGGTCACTGCTTGCGGGGCGGGTATTTGTTTGGGCCTGGTTGGGAGCCAAGCTCCGTCGCTTCAGTCAAACAACAAAAGAACTTTCTCCCCCCCCCTTCCCCTCCCCACCAACGCAGCGACTTGTTGAGATAGTCCTGGCCTGCCAAAGCCTTTGCCAAAACCCATCTAGACTGTGTCCCAATTCTTGGCCGACCACGGGACTCTCTAGGCAGGCTATTCCTTGCAAGGTCAAAGGGCCAGGCCGCTCCTAGGGTGTGCTATTTCGGTGGCGGACAGGGTCACAACCCTCTGGAACTCTCTCCCCCCCCCCAATTCATCTATGGCCATCTTCCAGCAGCTGTTTGTTTCCTTTGGCAATCTCCAAAACGATCCCTCCTTCGTTACGAATGTCTTAATTCCTAGTTTTAATGTTTCGTGTGCATTTAGCTCTTTTGTGCTTACCGACGTTTTGTTTTATTGCTGTTTTCTTGTTGTTTTGCGTGCATTTTCCCTCTGGTTTTTTTTTTACTGACGTGCATTTGGGAACGGGGTTTGATTTTAATGGTTTTCGGAGGGGGGGGCTTCAATATGCAGTTTTTATCACGTACGATTCAAGCTGCTCGCCGCCTGGGTGCCCTTTAGGAAGGCAGAAAGGCAGGTCCAAGTTTTTAGTAATAATTAGTAATCATTGACCTGCCCCATAAAGAAGATTCTAGCAGATAAAACACACAAATTTGGGACGGGGCTCGGTCCCAAACCTTGCTCTGCATGTTTGCCAAGCGCAGGCCTATAGAATTAAATATTCTTTGACTACTAGGGACAAAGCCTGTTGCATTCAGGAATACAACAAGCGCTAGATGTGGGGTAGGTGGAAGAACTCTGCGGACGGCCTCCTCCCAGGACAATGCCATAGCGTCCCCCCCCTTTAAAGCGGGGGGGGGGGGCAAACTGTGGCTCTTCAGGTGTTCATGGATTACAATTACCATGAGCCCCTGCTGGCAAGGATCAATGGAAGAATATTTACTTAGAGCCTGCTTGGTGTAGTGGTTAGGAGTGCAGACTTCGAATCTGGCAAACCGGGTTTGATTCCGCGCTCCCCCACATGCAGGCAGCTGGGTAACCTTGGGCTAGTCACAGCACTGATAGACCTGTTCTGACCAAGCAGAAATATCAGGGCTCTCTCATCAGGGAAGGCGATTGGAAGCCACTTTGAGCCTCCTTCAGGTAGAGAAAAGTGGCATATAAGAACCAACCCTTCTTCTTCTTCAGTAATCTCAGGGCTCTCTCAGCCTCCCCTCCCTCACAGGGGTCTGTTGTGGGGAGAGGAAAGGCAAGGCGACTGTAAGCCACTTTGAGACTCCTTCGGGTAGAGAAAAGCGGCATATGAGAACCAACTCTTCTTCTTCTTCAGTAATCTCAGGGCTCTCTCAGCCTCACCTCCCTCACAGGGTGTCTGTTGTGGGGAGAGGAAGAGAAGGTAAATGTAAACCGCTTTGAGACCCTTTTCATAGAATCATAGTATAATAGAGTTGGAAGGGACCTTGGAGTAGAGAAAAGCAGCATAGAAGAACCAACTCTTCTTCTTCTAAATCTTGATGAGGCAGGAGACAGACAGGACGGCACAACCAACCAGGGACATGACGGGCTGTCTGGATGGATTTGAGAGTCCAGAGTGACAGTTTGGCTTGCTAGAAAAGGGATTTTTATACTTTGTTGGGGGTTTGTACGGGCTGGAAACTGCACCTATACAGGATGGGCTGACAAAAAGGAGATGGCTCTTCATGGCTCACTTATGGCTCAGGAAGGGCAGTAATGGCTCAAAATAAGAGGTCCCTTGGAGCATAACAGGAGTCTTCCAGGGTCTCCTAGAGTCTAGTGCAGGGGTAGCCAAACTGCGGCCCTCCAGATGTCCATGGACTACAATTCCCAGGAGCCCCTTGCCAGCGAATGCATTCGCTGGCAGGGGCTCCTGGGAATTGTAGTCCATGGACATCTGGAGGGCCGCAGTTTGACTACCCCTGGTCTAGTGTCTAGACGGGGTGAATTAGCTGTGTCTGCTGTAGAGAAATCAGGTCCTCTCCTGGACCTCGGGAGCCAGCTTGGTGTCATGTAGATTGGTGGACTCTAATCTGGAGAGGCGTATTCCATTTCCCCGCTCCTATTTCACACGCAGTCAGTTAGGTGACCTTGAGCCAGTCCCAGTTCTCTCGGAGCTCCCTGACCGCTTCACAGGGTGCCTGTCACAGGAGAGGGAGCGGAGGCGTTTGTAAGCTGCTCTGAGGCTCCTTCAGGTAGTAGAAAGCAGGGTAGACCCCCATCCCCAGTTCTTCAGTTGTAATGACCAGGCAGGGAGAGATGGAAAGGACCTGTTAAAGCGTTCGCTGGCAGGGGCTCATGGGAATTGTAGTCCACGGACGTCTGGAGGGCCACCGTTTGACCACCCCTGTGTTAAAGTCTTTCAGCTCTATGCTAGTTTCTGGACATCAGCTGGTTTCTGGACATCGATGCTCTGCTTAAAGGGACAGGGCCCCCATCCCCAACCTGATTGCAACCTTCTGCAGGTCCCAGAGCAGCTTGGGCAGTTGTCCTCTTGTTGTTCCAGCCCTTCCTGGCCGCTGCACTATCTCGCCCGACTCTTCCTGTGACCTTCAGTTCTCTCGGATTCGGCCGCCTTTTCCATGGCTACGGCGCCGTCAAAGAGAAGTGAGCCAGGTGTCCTCTGAAGAGAAGCAGCCGCTCTGGCCGTATCAGAAGCGATAGTGTCCCTCCGGGCAGCTGGCGCTTGAATCCGAGCAGGCGGCCGAGGCTCAGACCCCCACCCCGCCCCATATAAGGGGGCACGTCCCATTTGAAGGGGGGCAGAGGAGAAGAGCAGAGTCCCTTTGCTGCAAGTCAGGTATGTGTCCTTTTTTGAAGGAGAATCGGGGGCGACACTTTGCTTCCAGAGATGAAGCCGATTGGCCGCGTGCTGGTTGGAGGGCTAGTCTAGGTCTAGGTCACCTTGGCTTCGTGTGCTTTGGGGAGGGGCTGCGACTCAGTGGCTAGAACACATGCTTGGCATGCGGAAGGTCCCCGGTTCAATCCCCGGCATCTGCAGTTGGCAGGAGGTGATGGGAAAGACTGACCTTGATAGACCAATGATCTTGCTTAGTATAAGCAGCTTCCTGTCTTCGTATATATTAGGGAGGGGGCGTGGCTCAGTGAAAGAGCATCTGCTTGGCATGCAGAAGATCCCCGGTTCAATCCCCGGCATCTCCAGTTAAGAAGGAGTGGATGGGAAAGTCTGACCTGGATAGACCAGTGATTTGACTTGGTGTAAGCAGCTTACTGTGTTCATACTTATTAGGGAGGGATCATGGCTCAGTGGCAGAGCCTCTGCTTGGCATGCAGAAGGTCCCAGGTTCAATCCCTGGCATCTCCAGTTAACAAGGACCAAGTAATAGGTGATGGGAAGGAACCAGGCTGAAGGTCCCAGGTTCAATCCCCAGCAGCACCAGTTAAAGGACCAACAATAGGTAAGAAAATTCTTCCTAACACACAGCTGTCTAGGGAGGTGGTGAGCTCTTCACTGGCCATCTTCAAGCAGCGGCTGGACAGATACTTACCAAGGATACTAGGCTGATTCTATATTGAGCTGCGGGTTGGACTGGATTGTCTCTATGTACACCTTTCTGTTCAGGTTTATTAATCGTGAAAGTCATTGTGGGTGACATTTTACTGCAGAGCAAGGGGGCCCAACTTTCCATGTCCTGCAGGGGCCACAATAATTGGCTTTAAGATTCTTGCCGACCATTTCTACCTTGGCTTCACGTGCAAGCAAACAGCGAGTAATGGCTTCCTCATTCTGGTACCCTTCCATGTTTCCGTCATTCCGTCACACCAGCCCCAATCCTACTCTCCCGCATTTTGCGGGACTTATTTATTTCTCCCTGGAAACCCGTACCCTGCCAGCAAAGAGCCAGTTTGGTGTAGTGGTTAGGAGTGCGGACTTCTAATCTGGCCTGTAAGGTTCAATTCTGTGCTCCTCCACATGCAGCCAGCTGGGTGACCTTGGGCTCACCACGGCACTGATAAAACTGTTCTGACCGGACAGTGATATCAGGGCGCTCTCAGCCTCACCCACCTCACAGGGTGTCTGTTGTGGGGAGAGGAAAGGGAAGGCGACTGTAAGCCGCTTTGAGCCTCCTTCGGGTAGGGAAAAGTGGCATATCATATAAGAACAAACTCTTCTTCTTCTGCTTCTTCTTCTGCTTCTTCTGCTTCTTCTTCTGCTTCGTCTTCTTCTTCTGCTTCTTCTTCTGCTTCTTCTTCTTCTTCTGCTTCTTCTTCTTCTTCTTCTGCTTCTTCTTCTTCTGCTTCTTCTTCTGCTTCTTCTTCTTCTTCTTCACGGCCGGCCACGCGATTTAAAACCACGACCGCGCCGATCTCCGCCGCCGTTTGCGTGCCAAAGACAAGCGGCGGCTGTCAGGAAGACAATACGTTCGGAGGCCGGGTGCGGATCGGAAAAACCTGTCGAGCAGACCGGAGGCATAAATTCCAGCGCCAGCTCAGACTTGCGTGAAACGCGGCGCTTTGGCTTCCCTCCGTTGGCATCCTCCTTGCATCTGTGACTCGAGGGAGGGCGGGTGACGCGGCCACAACAATATCACCTTGTCCGCCACGTGCTGCTGCTCTTGGGGCCGGCCCTCCTTCCCCTTCGCAGGCAGCCACGAAAGGAGCTCTCCCGCCACGGGGAGATGTCAGATCTCAAAAGGATCTCGAGCTCAGCGCAGGCGTGCCGAGTCTGATGTGCTTTGTGCGGAAAACCTCAAACGCTGCTAGGAAAAATTTGCCAGCTGTGTGCCCGACGCGCGCTCCGGAGAGGAGTTAATTGAGTTCTTCACGGCACCAGGGGCTTTCATCCTCGGAAAGAAGCGTTAACCCTTGGGTGAGGGTTAAACATTTTAAAGTGCGATCTTTTCGAGCACTACGGCCTGACATCCCCGTGCGTGGAAACGCTCCTTGTTTTCTACCTTATTCTCCGGTCCGGAAAGCAGAAGGCGTGCGGATTCGGAGCACCGTCGCAACGGCTGGTTAAACCCTTTGTTTCTGATTTGCCGCCCGATCTGCGGCCAGAACAGCTTTTTGGCATCTCTCCCGTCCCCTGCAAGCTTGGGGGGGACGACCTCGTCCCCCGTCCTCGGATTTCTCAGGAGCCGGTGCAGCTCTGTGGGGTGATGTGCCCGAAACCGTGAAGGTGGCTTCTGCTCTCTCATGCGCTTTGGGAACCTGTGAGTTATTTAAAAGGGAATGGGGTGGTGGTGGTGGCAAAAAGGGAACCCTGGTCCTTTGTTTTGGGGTGAACCTGTTTTGTGACGTCTCTGTCGTCTTTGCAGCGGCTGCTCCAGGCCTTTGAGGCTAGGTGGGTGATCCCCGAGGAGGGGCCTTTTCGGTCGTGGCACCAAAACTTTGGAACTCCCTCCCCAAGGAAATTCATCTGTCTGCTAAATCAAATAACGAACGAGATTTCTGGCAGGATTAACGAGTTAGGTGACCCCACCCCCCAAGTGGTCGGTGTTCACCTTTTTAGAGGGACTAGTGACATTGAGGTGTCAGAACTTGAGCAATCGCAGGTCTGTGATGTCCATAGGCTGCAATCCTGGACAGCTTCAAGGGGGGATTGGATAAACATATGGAGCAGAGGTCCTTCAGGGGCTATTAGCCCCAAGGTATAGATCGAACGCTCTGTTTGGGGCAGGGATAATCTGCCTTCTTGGTGCTTGGGGGGCCACAGTGGGAGGGCTTCTGGAGTTCTGGCCCCTGGGTTTTGGCCCCTGTGTGGCAGAGGGTTGGACTGGATGGGCCATTGGCCTGATCCAACATGACTTCTCTTATGTTCTTATGTCTAGGGCAGGGATGCTCTGTTTTCTTGGTGTCTGGGGGCGGGCAAGAGTGTGGGAACTTCTGGAGTTCTGGCCCCACTGGTGGACCTCCTGATGGCTCCTGGGATTAAGCCACTTTGTGACACAGAGTGTTGGACTGGATGGGCCATTGGCCTGATCCAACATGACTTCTCTTATGTTCTTATGTCTGGGGCAGGGATGCTCTGTTTTCTTGGTGTCTGGGGGCGGGCAAGAGTGTGGGAACTTCTGGAGTTCTGGCCCCACTGGTGGACCTCCTGATGGCTCCTGGGATTAAGCCACTTTGTGACACAGAGTGTTGGACTGGATGGGCCATTGGCCTGATCCAACATGACTTCTGTTATGTTCTTTTGTCTGAGGCACTGCTGGTCTTGGAGGCAACAGTGGGAGGGCATCTGGAGTTCTGACCATGCTGGTTGGACGTCCTGATGGCCCCTGGAATCTTGGCCACTGTGTGACACAGAGGGTTGGACTGGATGGGCCATTGGCCTGATCCAACATGACTTCTCTTATGTTCTTATGTCTGGGGCAGGGATGCTCTGTTTTCTTGGTGTCTGGGGGCGGGCAAGAGTGTGGGAACTTCTGGAGTTCTGGCCCCACTGGTGGACCTCCTGATGGCTCCTGGGATTAAGCCACTTTGTGACACAGAGTGTTGGACTGGATGGGCCATTGGCCTGATCCAACATGACTTCTGTTATGTTCTTTTGTCTGAGGCACTGCTGGTCTTGGAGGCAACAGTGGGAGGGCATCTGGAGTTCTGACCATGCTGGTTGGACGTCCTGATGGCCCCTGGAATCTTGGCCACTGTGTGACACAGAGGGTTGGACTGGATGGGCCATTGGCCTGATCCAACATGACTTCTCTTATGTTCTTATGTCTGGGGCAGGGATGCTCTGTTTTCTTGGTGTCTGGGGGCGGGCAAGAGTGTGGGAACTTCTGGAGTTCTGGCCCCACTGGTGGACCTCCTGATGGCTCCTGGGATTAAGCCACTTTGTGACACAGAGTGTTGGACTGGATGGGCCATTGGCCTGATCCAACATGACTTCTGTTATGTTCTTTTGTCTGAGGCACTGCTGGTCTTGGAGGCAACAGTGGGAGGGCATCTGGAGTTCTGACCATGCTGGTTGGACGTCCTGATGGCCCCTGGAATCTTGGCCACTGTGTGACACAGAGGGTTGGACTGGATGGGCCATTGGCCTGATCCAACATGACTTCTCTTATGTTCTTATGTCTGGGGCAGGGATGCTCTGTTTTCTTGGTGTCTGGGGGCGGGCAAGAGTGTGGGAACTTCTGGAGTTCTGGCCCCACTGGTGGACCTCCTGATGGTTCCTGGGATTAAGCCACTTTGTGACACAGAGTGTTGGACTGGATGGGCCATTGGCCTGATCCAACATGACTTCTGTTATGTTCTTTTGTCTGAGGCAGTACTGGTCTTGGAGGCAACAGTGGGAGAGCATCTGGAGTTCTGACCATGCTGGTTGGACGTCCTGATGGCCCCTGGAATCTTGGCCACTGTGTGACACAGAGTGTTGGACTGGATGGGCCATTGGCCTAATCCAACATGGCTTCTCTTATGCTCTTATGTCTGGGGCAGGGATGCTCTGTCTTTTTGATGCTTGGGGGGGGCACAGTGGGAGGGATTCTGGAGTTCTGACCGTACTTGTGGACCTCCTGATGGCTCTGGGGTTTTGGCCACTGTGTGACACAGAGGGTTGGACTGGATGGGCCACTGGCCTGATCCAACATGACTGCTCTTACGCTCTTATGTCTCCCTCTATCTCTTCCACCCATGGGTGAAGACTTTCTTGTTTTGTTTGCCGTAACCCCGATAATGGTTATGGGCCCTCCTCCTTGGTTCCGGAGGGCTTTACGTGTTTTGATTGAACTATTTTAAAAGTCTGATGAGTTTTTAAATTCTTTTAATGATTTTTACCCGCTCGCTGCCTTACTGACCGTGATCAGGTAGGAAGGTGACATTAAAATATTTTAAATAATGAACAGATACATTTAGTCTTTTGGTTGTAGTATCTCAGAATGCCATCTCTTCAACTCAGCATGGTGGCTAAGAACGGCGTGTTCTAATCTAGTGAGCCGTGTTTGATTCCCCGCTTCTCTTCCGCATGCAGCCAGCTGGGTGACCTTGGGCTCCCCATGGCACAGATAAAACTGTTCTGACCGAGCAGTGATATCAGAGCTCTCTCAGCCTCACCCACCCCACAGGGTCTGTTGTGGGGAGAAGAAAGGGAAGATGAATGTAAGCCGCTTTGAGACTCCTTCGGGTAGAGAAAAGCAGTATATAAGAACCAACTCCTCCTCCTCCTCCTCTTCCTCCTGGACGGAACCGGGCAAGTCCCGGCTAAAACAGAGGCAAAAACTATTATTCTTAGAATCATAGAATCATAGAGTTGTAGGGGAGCTCCTGGGTCATCTAGTCCAACCCCCTGCACTATGCAGGACACTCCCAACCCTCTCGCTCACCCACTGTCACCTGCCACCCCCTTGAACCTTCCCAGAATCAGCCTCTCCGTCAGAGGGCTCTCCAGCCTCTGTTTAAAAATCCCCAAAGATGAAGAACCCACCACCTCCCCAGGAAGCCTGTTCCACTGAGAAACCGCTCTAACTGTCAGGAACTTCTTCCAGGTGTTTAGACGGAATTTAGAATCACAGAATCATAGAGATGGCAGGGACCTCCTGGGTCATCTAGTCCAACCCCCTGCATTGTGCAGGACACTCACAACTCTCTCGCTCCTCCCCTGTCACCTGCCACCCCCTTGAGCCTTCACAGAATCTGCCTCTCCGTCAGAGGGCTCTCCAGCCTCTGCTTAAAAATCTCCAGAGATGGAGAACCCACCACCTCCCGAGGAAGCCTGTTCCACTGAGGAACCGCTCTCACTGTCAGGAACTTCTTCCGGAGATTTAGATGGAATTTAGAACCTTAGAATAACAGAGTTGGAAGGGACCTCCTGGGGCATCTACCCACAACCCTATCTTCCCCACCGAAAGCAAAAGGAATGAATTAAATGAGGAAACAGACCCCCAAAGGACAATTGCAGTGGAGAGGGAGCTCTGTCAGCACCTCCGATCTTTGTGATGCAACGTAATATAGTTGCAACACAAACAGATACATCAGTGGCTGTTAGCCACATTGCTGGAACGCTGTCTGGGGCAGGGATGCTCTGTCTTTTTGGAGCTCGGGGGGCCACAGTGGGAGGGCTTCAGTAGTTCTGGCCCCGCTGGTGGACCTCCTGATGGACCCTGTGGTTTGGCCCCTTTGTGACACAGAGTGTTGGACTGGAGGGGCCAGTGGCCTGATCCAGCTTGGCTTCTCTTGTGTTCTAATGTCTGGGGCAGGGGTGCTCTGTCTTGTTGGTGCTTGGGGGAGCAAGAGTAGGAGGGCTTCTGGAGTTCTGACCTTGCTGGTGGACCTCCTGATGACACCTGGGCTTTGACCACTGTGTGACACAGAGTGTTAGACTGGAGGGGTCTTTGGACTGATCCAACATGGCTTCTCTTGTGTTCTTACATCAGGGGCAGGAATGTTCTGTTTTCTTAGTGCTTGGGGGAGAAACAGTGAGAAGAATTCTGGGGTTTTGGACCCGCTGGTGGACCTCCTGAGGGCCCCTGGGTTTTGGCCCCTGTGTGCACAGAGTGTTGGACTGGAAGGGGCCATTGGCCTGATCCAACATGGCGTCTCTTGTGTTCTTACTGTGTTGTGTGTAGTTGTGTGTACTACCTCGGCATTAACTCCTCCTTTGTTCCATGAGATAAAAACTTAATTATGTGATCTGGGTGAACTTAATTCAGCATGCTGATTTTCTGTTTGGGGCAATTTATTCTGCTTTTGCTACTTTTAGGGTATAGGGCAAATTCTGCCGTGTGGCATGGAAACCCCGGTTTCATCCCCCTGGGCATGTTAGGGTTCTTTTGCAAGTCCATTCCTGTATCCCCACCAATCCAGCTTCTTGGGTTGATGGGGACAGTCAGGGTAACCGCTCTCTGTGATATTACACCAGGGACAGGAATGTATGGAAGAGTGTAATCTGCATTTCCTTTCTAATTCGTACCTAAAGTGAAGTGTTGCATTGTTCCCCCCTCCTCTCCTTTATCCTCACTACAACGACCCTGTGAGGCAGGCCAGGCTGAGAGATTGTGACAGGACCAAGGTCCCTTGACAGACTGCTGTGAGAAGGATCCTGGGATTTTAAAAAAAATGTTAATAGCCAAGGTTGAAAAATCATAGAATCGTAAGATTTGGAAAGGCCATAAAGGTCATCTGGTCCAACCCTCTGCTGAATCCAGGATCAGCCGGGTTTGATTCTCCACTCCTCCACATGCTGCCAGCTGGGTGAACTTGGGCTAGACACAGTCCTGATAGTGCTGTTCTCACAAAGCAAACCTGTCAGAGCTCTCTCAGCCTCACCTACCTCACAGGGTGTCTGTTATGGGGAGAGAAAGGGAAGGCGATTGTAAGCCGCTTTGAGACCTCTTTGGGTAGAGAAAAGCAGCATCTAAGAACCAGCTCTTCTTCTTCTTTAGTAATCTCAGGGCTCTATCAGTCTCCCCTCCCTCACAGGGTGTCTGTTGTGGGGAGAGGAATGGGAAGGCGAATGTAAGCCACTTTGAGAGTCCTTCGGGTAGAGAAAAGCGGCATATAAGAACCAACTTCTTCTTCAGTAATATCAGGGCTCTCTCAGCCTCCCCTCCCTCACAGGGTGTCTGTTGTGGGGAGAGGAAAGGGAAGGTGAATGTAAGCCACTTTGAGACTCCTTCGGGTAGAGAAAAGCGGCATATAAGAACCAACTCTTCTTCTTCTTCAGTAATCTCAGGGCTCTCTCGGCCTCACCTCCCTCAGAGGGTGTTTGTTGTGGGGAGAGGAAAGGGAAGGCGACTGTAAGCTGTTTTGAGACTCCTTTGGGTACAGAAAAGTAGCATATAAGAACCAACTCTTCTTCTTCTTCTTCTTCTTCTTCTTCTTCTTCTTCTTCTTCTTCTTCTTCTTCTTCAGTAATCTCAGGGCTCTCTCGGCCTCACCTCCCTCACAGGGTGTCTGTTGTGAGGAGAGGAAAGGGAAGGTGACTGTAAGCCTCTTTGAGACTCCTTCAGACAGAGGAAAGTGGGGTAACAGCCAGCTCTTCCTCATGAGGGCATGAAGTGCGAGCAAGAGGAGGCTTTTCAGATATGACGACATGAGTTCATGTCGCATGCAGGTGGCTCCATTTTTTCAGGTTTTGTCATTTTTGTAGTCTCCTCTGCCTTCTATGACAGTCTATTAATAAGCCGGTGATCTAAATTTAGCAACTGTGCGTGGTAGATGTCGTGTTCATATTGCTGGCCTGCTTCTATGCAGCTGGCTCCCCAGTGTCTACAGAGGAATCAAGCACACAGCTTCTGTGTTGGGAGCCAAAGGAAAGCCATGTGCATTGCCATGCAGTGTCCTAAGACATTTGCAATGTTAAATTGGGTTATGCTACTCATGAGAACATCCTGATGGATCTGACCAGCGGTCCAGCCTCCTGCCTCACACAGGGGGCCAGCCAGTTCCTCTGGAGGGCCAGCAACAGGGCAGAGAGGCCGAGGCCTTCCTAAGGACATCAGGAGAGCCCTGCTGGGTCAGACCAGGGGTCCCTCCAGTCCAGCCTCCTGTCTCACACAGGGGCCAGCCAGTTCCTCTGCAGGGCCAGCAACAGGGCAGAGAGGCCGAGGCCTTCCTAAGGACATCAGGAGAGCCCTGCTGGGTCAGACCAGGGGTCCCTCCAGTCCAGCCTCCTGTCTCACACAGGGGCCAGCCAGTTCCTCTGGAGGGCCAACAACAGGGCAGAGAGGCCGAGGCCTTCCTATGGACATCAGGAGAGCCCTGCTGGGTCAGACCAGGGGTCCCTCCAGTCCAGCCTCCTGTCTCACACAGGGGCTAGCCAGTTCCTCTGGAGGGCCAGCAACAGGGCAGAGAGGCCGAGGCCTTCCTAAGGACATCAGGAGAGCCCTGCTGGGTCAGACCAGGGGTCCCTCCAGTCCAGCCTCCTGTCTCACACAGGGGCCAGCCAGTTCCTCTGGAGGGCCAGCAACAGGGCAGGGAGGCCGAGGCCTTCCTAAGGACATCAGGAGAGCCCTGCTGGGTCAGACCAGGGGTCCCTCCAGTCCAGCCTCCTGTCTCACACAGGGGCCAGCCAGTTCCTCTGGAGGGCCAGCAATAGGGCAGAGAGGCCGAGGCCTTCCTAAGGACATCAGGAGAGCCCTGCTGGGTCAGACCAGGGGTCCCTCCAGTCCAGCCTCCTGTCTCACACAGGGGCCAGCCAGTTCCTCTGAAGGGCCAGCAACAGGGCAGAGAGGCCGAGGCCTTCCTAAGGACATCAGGAGAGCCCTGCTGGGTCAGACCAGGGGTCCATCCAGTCCAGCCTCCTGTCTCACACAGGGGCCAGCCAGTTCCTCTGGAGGGCCAGCAACAGGACAGAGAGGCCGAGGCCTTCCTAAGGACATCAGGAGAGCCCTGCTGGGTCAGACCAGGGGTCCCTCCAGTCCAGCCTCCTGTCTCACCCAGGGGCCAGCCAGTTCCGTGGACACCTGGGGTCAGCGGGAGCTCTGAAGTGGCATGGGATCGGGCAACCTGGGCTGTCTTCTTAGCTCCTACTCTTCGTTCCAGCCTGCCTGAGATAAAGCCACCAAAGTAGTCTTAAAGGCAAAAGGAGGGCCTTGAGTGATATCACTTCCCGGGCTGTGGCAGGGTTGTTTGGCCAAGCTGATACCTCTTCCGTGGCTCCTCGAAGTCTGAAAAAATATTTCAGGGTCTCCTCCAATATTGTAAGGCTGCTCTCGACTACCAACAACAAGGACAGGAGGTTTTGCAGGCCGTTAATTCACAAATTCGCCATGACTCAGACGTATTTTGTCCGCACACGACACACAAAAGACAGCTGCATTAGTCTGCACTAGCTGGAAGGAATCAGGTGTCCAGGGGCGGTTCGAAATTTAACAGAATTTATTCCACCGTAAGCTTTTGTGAGTCAGATGAACGGTGTGTATTCCCCATTAGGCCGGTGAAAGAACATGGCTCACAAAAGCTTACGCCGGAATAAATTTGCTCTCCTGCTCAAGATACCACTGGATTCTCTGGTTGATTTCTATGGAGCTCACGTCTGCTGTGTCCATCAGAATGAGAATTTCCTATAGAGCTGGAAGAGGCCACCAAGGACCATCCAGTCTAGCCCCCCCCTGCCCCCCCGGACTTAAAAATTGGATACTCCTGCCAAGGTGCTCATCCAAGCTCCTGACAATTTCCCCAGAATCAAAATGGAAATCGCATTCAGTGTAGACGGCAGGGACTGAATTGACCTGGGATTGGAATAAAAGCTCTGTGCAGATTCAGCCCTTATGTCTAAAGCTAATAAGTCAATCACTCAGTTTAGCCTGAGATCCTCCTTCTTGAGAGCCAGCTTCGTGTAGTGGTCAAGAGCCTCTAATCTGGAGAGCTGCGTTTGGTTCCCCATTTCCGTTCCCCATGCAGCCAGCTGGGTGACCTTGAGCCTCTCTCAGTTCTCTCAGAGCTCTCGTAGCTTCACCTACCTCACAGGGTGTCTGTTGCGGGGAGAGGAAGGCGAGATTGTAAGCCACTTGGAGATTTCTTGAGACCGAGAAAAGTAAGATAGAAAAACAAAGTGTTCTTCTAATCTGCAGAACTGGGTTTGATTCTCCAGTCCTCTTCCACATGCAGCCAGCTGGGTGACCTTGGGGGAGGCACAGTTCTCTCAGAACTCTCTCGGGGGGGCACCCTCACAGGGTGACTGTTGTGGGGAGAGGAAAGGGAAGGCGATTGAAAGCAGCTTTGAGATTCCTTCGGGTAGAGAAAAGCGGCATATAAGAACCAACTCTTCTTCTTCCAACTTCCAGCAGTGATCCTTAATTTTAAAATACGCACCGGAGACGCTAGGGATGGGCCACAGCCCTTCTTGCATGCCCGACAGGGGTCTTGTCCCCCCATTTTCTTTGTGATTTTTATTACCACGATTGTTGTTTCTGTCTGACAATTGAGTTTGATGTATTGTTCCTCTACATTTCATGGGCAGCATCCTGAGCCTCAGGGGAGGACGCTTTATAAATGTAACAAATAAATTAAATTAAAATACGACTCCGGCTTTCTCATCCAGGCGTACATGAAGCCCTGGGTTTTTGTGGCGGCCCTGGACGCATTTCCTGAATGGGCAGGAGTTCATTTTTTAATTCAGTTTGGTGCAGTGGTTGGGAGTGCGGACTTCTAATCTGGCATGCCGGGTTCAATTCTGCACTCCCCCACATGCAGCCAGCTGGGTGACCTTGGGCTCGCCACGGCACTGATAAAACTGTTCTGATCGAGCAGGAATATCAGGGCTCTCTCAGCCTCACCCACCCCACAGGGTGTCTGTTGTGGGGAGAGGAAAGGGAAGGCGACTGTAAGCCGCTTTGAGCCTCCTTCGGGTAGGGAAAAGCGGCATATAAGAACCAACTCTTCTTCTTCTTCTTCTAATTGATTTTGCAAATTTGTTAACCATTTATCGGGTGATATGACCATATAGTGTGATGTTGTCCCCTCTTCCCCTCCCAAAATAGCCAGTAATGGGCCTGGGGGGAGTGGGAAGGGGGCTGCAGGTGGGTGTGTCCATAGCCTGAAGAACATTTCAGGGGTTTCTCAATGATAAAGCTGAGAAAGGCCGGGCTGATGGGGATGTGGTTTGCTGTGGGGTGAAAGAATTGTCAGATTGCTGTGCCCTCCCCTCATTGGATCCTCCCTTCCTTCCTGCATTTATACCCTACTTAGCTCCCCACCCGGAAGATCACAAGATGTCATAGGCCCATTGTTTACGGCACTGGTCAGACCACACCTGGAGTACTGTGTGCAGTTCTGGAGGCCTCACTTCAAGAAGGACGTAGATAAAATTGAAAGGGCACAGAGGAGAGCGACGAGGATGATCTGGGGCCAAGGGACCAAGCCCTATGAAGATAGGTTGAGGGACTTGGGAATGTTCAGCCTGGAGAAAAGGAGGTCGAGAGGGGACATGATAGCCCTCTTTAAGTATTTGAAAGGTTGTCATTTGGAGGAGGGCAGGATGCTGTTCCCGTTGGCTGCAGAGGAGAGGACATGCAGTAATGGGTTTAAACTACAAGTACAACGATATAGGCTAGAGATCAGGAAAAAAATTTTCACAGTCAGAGTCGTTCAGCAGTGGAGTAGGCTGCCTAAGGAGGTGGTGAGCTCCCCCTCACTGGCCGTCTTCAAGCAAAGGTTGGATACACACTTTTCTTGGATGCTTTAGGATGCTTAGGGCTGATCCTGCATTGAGCAGGGGGTTGGACTAGATGGCCTGTATGGCCCCTTCCAACTCTATGATTCTCTGATTCTATGATTCTAACCCAAAGCCATTAAAATCCTTCCCCTCGCCTCCATTTTTATCCAACACCCTTGTGAGGTAGGTTAGGCCGGGAGCGCTACTGGCCCAAGGTCACCCAGCAATCTTCCACAGTGGAACAAGGATTTGAATCCGGATGTCCCCGATCCTAGTGTGAACACCGTGCAGGCTGTCCAAACGTGGGCAGGCTTGCCAGTTGTAACCTTCATGGCTTTAAGTTTGTGTCTCGGCTTCCACCCAAGCGTAGAGTAAATGCAAGAGGTCCATTTTCGCTGTCGTCCCGGACGTCCTCCAGACGGAAGGACCCTGATGGTTCTGGGTGGCGCTTTTCCCTTGAACTTGTCTGGTAGTTTTACGATCCGACCTGGTGATAAAGATAAAGCGTTCGTTTTCTAATTTCCTGCTGTCCTCTCATCTGTCTGCCCTCCCCTTCTTGTTCTTCAGAAATGCCCTTCAAGGACGTGCGCAAAACACCGAGGGAGCTGTAATGTCTGACGCTGTGTGGCGGGGCTGCTCTCTGAAGGTACTTTTAAAAATTATAACACACACACGCACACACACACACACACGCACACATACCCCAGTTCTGCCCACCTGCCAGGAAAAGGTTATGGTTGTGTGCGGCTTACCCAGTGCGTTTGGGCGGAAGTGGGTGGGGTGTAAAATAAATTTTCCAATTTGTACATTTTTTTTTTAAAGCAAGGAGCCATGGACAGTGTTTGCATAACGGGCGAGGACTGCATTTTATTTCCCCCCAGGAATTTTGGGTTCCGAAATAGATCTGCTCTTGTGTGTTTTTTTTTTTTGGGGGGGGGGGGGGGGCGGCCTGTGAATCTCTCAAGCTGATTCTGAACCTGAGCTCAGGGGAAACCGGCAGCTGCTGGAAATGGGCTGTAGTCACGCTGTGTGAAATACATGCAACGAAAGAGGACGTCCACGCCTTGTTGTATCTCTGCATGATTTGGTGCCCTGGACTAGCCGTTTTCCCATTTGCTGGCGTGTGCATGCCTAACTTTTCCATATCTCCGTTGCATTGGGTGCGATGGGGTTATTCGGATGCAGAAGCCGTCTGTTTTCTGATGAGGTTGCCCATAGTGTCTCTGTGTGAGTCTCTTCTCTGGGCTTCCATCCTTCCGGCATGATTATGTCCACTTTTATTCGGAGTGGGGAGAAAAGTTGGTAGTTGTGTGCTTGTCTTCTCCCGGATGATCATGTTAATCAACCTTTGGAAAAACAGAGATGATGATGATGATAATAATAAAATGTATTATTATTATTATTATTAATCCAACATAGCTTTTCTCATGTTCTTTTGTCTGGGGCAGTGATGCTCTGTGTGACCGTTTATGCACTGGAGATTTCATGCTGGGCTGCAGGCTGGTTTTAGTCATGGCAGGTTGCCCCACCTCTTCCTGCACCCACATGGGGGAGCATTTGTCCCTCATGTGCCTCATTCACTCCCGATTTGTGCTCCTGCATGGGAACTGGGGCTGTGAAGTGCCCAATGTATAAACAGTCTATTCTGGATATTTGGGGGCAACAGAATGAGGGCTTCTGGAGCTCTGGCCCCACTGATGAGCTACAATTACCGATGGACTACAATTCCCATGAGGCCCTGCCAGTGTGGTGCTGGCAGGGGCTCATGGTTTTTGTAGTCCTTGGGCCTCTGGAGAGCCACAGTTTGGCCACCCCCTCCCTACGGAGTCACTGTAAGTCAGCGATATCTATGCAAGGGGCTAGCAGTGGATCTCTGAGAGGGGGAACTCTTGCAGAAAATATTATAACTGTTTGTAGTAGGGACATGCTCCTGGCATTCAGCCGAAAGGAAACCTTGAACAGGTTTTGCTGTCTCCTCTCTGTGGTTGGCGGGTTTGTCCGGTTTGGCATTTCCAAAGCAATTGGGCCTTCCTCGGGCTTAGAGGTCCCCCGTGGACTTGAGAGGCAAATCCGAGTCGGGGTGCTGGAGCCCGAAGGTTCTGAGTTCGAGGTTCTGATTTGGGGAGTCAGATCACCGATGATGGAGAAAGTTCTACTCCGAGAGGAAGCGGCAAGGGAATGGGGCTTCTTCCGCCAGATGACGGCCCCGTTCCTTCCCTCACATGCTGAGGTCCGTCCGTCCAGGCAGCGCTCTGTTTGTTTTGAATCGGACCACGAGGGTTTAGCAGCCTCGTAAAAAACGAAAGCCGAAATTCTCTGGATGACTCATTCTGCCTCGGCCACGTTATCAGTCCCCGGGGGTCTCTTAGCTGCAGCGCTTGAGCCAGCTGCTCTGCTTCCCCTTTGCAGGACTCGCCAGCTTCCTGCAAGTGACATGGGCAGGGGAGACATGGAGGAGGTGCCCATAGCTCAGGGGTCCCCAGCGTGGTGCCCAGGGCCGCCACGGCACCCCCTCCCCAGCCCTGGTACCTGCCAAGGGGTTTCAGAAAGCTGGTGGGATTTCCACTTCCACCAAGCCAGGCCTGTTTGTCCAGAGCTAAGTCACATGTGCGCACAAACTCTCTGTGGGAAAGGAACCTCAAGAGGAGAGGCGTTGAGGGGAAGGGTGGCTTTTAAACGGTGGTGAATGCCCTTGAGAAGTAAGACATTGAGAAGTAAGACATGGAGCAAGCCCACATGTGCTCTGAACTGCAACTGCGGCAGCTTTGCCAGAAAGGAACTCCGCAAATCTGCTAAGTGCCATGTGGCCAACAGCTCATTCGTGCATTCGGAACCCCGTGTGACTGTTCTGTTTTGCCCACTGAGGACTGGCCAGTGCCTGGAGCTCTTCCCACAGCACTGGAAGTGCCGCTGCTTCGGATGTGTCATGCGCAGCCCGACATGAGCCATTCTTGTGGGCCGAGGTTAGATTCCTGGAAAGCACAGGTCTCCTGGGGTCGTGCAGCCTCTGTGCTCTGCCCAAATAGCTTCATGCGCGTTTCGGGGAGTGTCCGGGAGCCGCCCTGCGGACGAAAAAGTTGCATCAGGCCGGAGGGAAGAGCATAGCTCGTGTTTTGTGTTGTCGTGTTTGCTCTGTTTGTAGTCCACCTTTCTCCCTGGGCGCATTCACACAAGCTAAACTGCACGCTTTACATGCACTTTGCATGTCGACTTGAATGTGTGAAACGGCCACATCGACTCGGAAACGGTCACAGAAGTGGATAGAAATGGCAGAAAGATAGAAATGCGTGGGAGGGCTGAAGGCAGATTAGACAGCGCAAGTCACATGGATGCAGGAAACTGCCTTATACAAAATCAGACCCTTATTACCTGGTTAAGGGGGAAATAGAGCCTCTTGTGGCGCAGGGTGGTAAGGCAGCAGACATGGAATCTGAAAGCTCTGCCCATGAGGCTGGGAGTTCAGTCCCAGCAGCCGGCTCAAGGTTGACTCAGCCTTCCATCCTCCCGAGGTCGGTAAAATAAGTACCCAGCTTGCTGGGGGGTAAACGGTAATGACTGGGGAAGGGAATGGCAAACCACCCCGTATTGAGTCTGCCATGAAAACGCTGGAGGGCGTCACCCCAAGGGTCAGACATGACTCGGTGCTTGCACAGGGGATACCTTTACCTTTAAGGGGAAAATGCTGTTTGGACAAATTACAAAGATACTCTGATGCCAATGGTAACAAGAGAAAGAAATTTTACCAACAAAAACAAGGGAGTGCATTTGGCATATAAGAACCAACTCTTCTTCTTCTTCAGTAATCTCAGGGCTCTCTCAGCCTCCCCTACCTCACAGGGGGGGGAAAGGAAGGGAAGGATAATGTAAGCCACTTTGAGACTCCTTCGGGTAGAGAAAAGTGGCATATAAGAACCAACTCTTCTTCTTCTTCAGTAATATCAGGGCTCTCTCAGCCTCCCCTCCCTCACAGGGTGTCTGTTGTGGGGAGAGGAAAGGGAAGGAGATTGTAAGCTGCTTTGAGACTCCTTCGGGTAGAGAAAAGCGGCATCTAAGAACCAACTCTTCTTCTTCTTCAGTAATCTCAGGGCTCTCTCAGCCTCCCCTCCCTCACAGGGTGTCTGTTGTGGGGAGAGGAAAGGGAAGGAGAATGTAAGCCACTTTGAGACTCTTTCGGGTAGGGAAAAGCGGCATATAAGAACCAACTCTTCTTCTTCTTCGGTAATCTCAGGGCTCCCTCAGCCTCCCCTCCCTCACAGGGTGTCTGTTGTGGGGAGAGGAAAGGGAAGGAGAATGTAATCCACTTTGAGACTCTTTCGGGTAGGGAAAAGCGGCATATAAGAACCAACTCTTCTTCTTCTTCGGTAATCTCAGGGCTCTCTCAGCCTCCCCTCCCTCACAGGGTGTCTGTTGTGGGGAGAGGAAAGGGAAGGAGAATGTAATCCACTTTGAGACTCTTTCGGGTAGGGAAAAGCGGCATATAAGAACCAACTCTTCTTCTTCTTCAGTAATATCAGGGCTCCCTCAGCCTCCCCTCCCTCACAGGGTGTCTGTTGTGGGGAGAGGAAAGGGAAGGCAACTGTAAGCCACTTTGAGACTCTTTCGGGTAGAGAAAGTTGGCATGTAAGAACCAACTCTTCTTCTTCTTCTTCTTCTTCTTCTTCTTCTTCTGATATGACCACATATGGTCATGCCTACCCACCCCACCCCAAATGACCACTGACAGGCCTGGCGGGGGTGGGAAGGGGAGGGGCCTGGGGTGGGCGTGTCCACAGCTCTGCTTCCCACCCGTATTCTGCATCAATCGTGCCACTTCTGGGGTTCCACAAAGCCTGAAGAAGGTTTCAGGGGCTTCTCAGTGGTAAAAAAAGAGCTGAGAATCCCCGTTCTCGACGAACGTGACCTCAACGCATCTCTTGCAAAGGAGGCGGCTGAACGTCGTGAGCTGCCCTCCGGAACAAGCACCCCCAAGGGCACGGCGGGTGGCGAGGGCTTCAAGAATGGATTCCAGGCCGGCTCGTGCCGAGCTCTGGCATTCAGCGATCCTGCCGCAGCTTCCGTCACGCCGGATTTCAAATAGCCCCCATCATTCCCATGGCAACGGGCTGATGTCACAGCCTCAAGGACGCGATTTCAGCGCCTGGCGGAGGCAGGGGTCTCGCCTCTCAGCCGATGGAGCGGAAGGACTTTTCTCCGGCTCGGACGCCGACAAGCAGAGGCGATCTCGGGGAAGATGCTTTCCGCCCCAAGCGGGAACCCGGCTTGCGGCGCGCCAAATCTTTGGGGCCCTTCTGCTTCCTCCCAGGGCCGACTGATCCTTCACAGGTACCCCTTTCCTGGAGCAAATTTTTTCTCGGGGAGGGAGAGCCCGGATTCCTCGCTAGCGTTTTTTGCCAGCTGTTTTCACGGGCTCCTGCCGATCTTTGCAGGTTTGTTCCCTCCTGGAGAGTCTTGTTTGTCCTCTGAACAAAAAAGGAAGCATGCTTGCTTTTATCCTGCGTTCCCCTCCCCTTTTATCCTCTTTAGGAAAGGGAACGCTCTCCTGCCCTCTGCATCATGGTCACATTTTCCGATATCCCATGAGCAGAGTCCAGGGTTGTCAAACACAAGGCCCTCCACCCATTTCATGTGGTTGTAACCTTGCTCTCCCAGGGAAGCTGGGCCGATTGTTCGGCGATCCCCCCGTGCATATGTGTTTTGGCACAGCCTAAAAGGGGAGGGGTCTCTTGATGAAGCTCTCTTGTACCTGGGAGCTGAAAGCCAGTGTTCTATGAATGGAGTTCATGCTACCACTTGGAGTTGTGTATATGGTCAAAAGACTGTCAGCAATATAGAAGAGGGAAGATATTGGTATGTTAGAGATGGCAAGGATAATTTTCACATTGAAAACGGCACAGATCCTAGTCTGTTTTTTTGGTTGCCTCGTTAATCATTAAAATAGAGATAAGACACATTTTGATGTTTGGTCCAATATCTAATTATTGTGTATTGTATAAATATTATACTATATACAGATTTTGCTAGCCTGGTACATTTATTCAGAATTGCCTGTTTGGCGGTTTCAGAGAGCCAGTTTGGTGTAGTGGTTAGGAGTGTGGACTTTTAATCTGGCAAGCCCGGTTTGATTCCCTGCTCCCCCACATGCAGCCAGCTGGGTGACCTTGGGCTCGCCACGACACTGATAAAACTGTTCTGACAGAGCAGGAATCTCAGGGCTCTCTCAGCCTCACCCACCCCACAGGGTGTCTGTTGTGGGGAGAGGAAAGGGAAGGCGACTGTAAGCCACTTTGAGACTCCTTTGGGGAGAGAAAAGCGGCATATAAGAACCAACTCTTCTCTTCCTCTTCCTCTTCCTCTTCCTCTTCCTCTTCCTCTTCCTCTTCCTCTTCCTCTTCCTCTTCCTCTTCCTCCTCCTCCTCCTCCTCCTCCTCCTCCTCCTCCTCCTCCTCCTCCTCCTCCTCCATGTTGGAACAGCCTAAAAGGTGAACTGCACATCAGGGCACTATAGATAATACTCTCCTCCCCTCTCCCCCTCTTCTCTTTCCATCACTTCCTGGCAGCGTTCCCTTTTTTCTGGTCCCATCTGTAGTCCCTTGCATGCTCCTTCTCCGCCGCCTTTCAGGTTGGCTCGTTATCTCTCAGGCGTGGCCTCCGTGTTTCATGCTCCTACGCACCGGGCCGGGTCAGAGTACCACTACGGGAGTCCTTCCCTAGAACTTGGATTGTTTCGAGAGAAGGGCGTTGGCAGCTTCGTTCCTTGTGGAGCCAAAGAAAATCAGACTTCAACCGATGGGCAGACAGAGTTGCCCCGGAGCTGTCAAGGTCACGCCAGGCTTTCTCTGTAGGCACCTCGGCCCGACTCCCTGGTGGAGGTTGCTTGGGATGACGGGCGACCTCCAGACGACAGAGGTCACGCCCCCGCAAACAGGACTCCCCACACGGTGCCCGTGGGTGCCATAGTGCCCACAGACACCTTCCCTGATGTGCTGGAGGTCTTTTTTAGAAAGTGGTTGGGGCGAGAAGGGACTACCACCCAGAAGGGCATCGGCCTTTCTGAGCAGGCTGAAATGATGTTCTTTTAGAAGGGTCTCTTCCCCACTGTGTGGTTTTAAGCGACCCCTCTTGTTCCCGCTGCGTGGTCGGCTGTGCAGCAGCCATTCTACAGTCATGCCTGCCAACCTGTGTCAGTTTTCCAAAGATGCCCCCAGGCTCAAAAAGACCCTGGACCCCCCGCCCTAGAGAAAGTGACTGCTGTGGAGGGTGGAATCCACAGGTGGGGTCCCTTCATCTCTTCCGTCCCCTGTTTCTCCCCCCCTCCCCTCCCAGTTGGCAGCAGCATCCCAGTCCAAATTCGGCATCCCTAGCCCTTGGATTTGGGTGCTCCTTGGCTCCCAAAAGCAAGCTAGGTGCTCATTTGCTCGCCCGGACTAGGTGAAAGCATCATAAAAGACTCGCCAGCCACAGGTAGCTCTGGCGAAGGAAGCAGCCGACGTGGACAGCCACAAATACAATCAGTCCTTCTGCCCATTTTGGGAGCCAGAGCAAGGTCCAGGTTGCCACTCGTTTTCCAGGTAACTGTTTTGATCGTCAGTTCCCAAAACGACACACACACACAAACACACATAAATGGTCAGTCCAATCTGGAGAACCGGGTTTGTTTCCCCATTCTTCCTCCGCATGCAACCAGCTGGGTGACCTTGGACTAGGCACAGTTCTCTCAGAGCTCCCCCCCCCTCACAGGGTGTCTGTTGAGGGAAGAGGAAAGGGAAGGTGACTAGAAGCTGCTTTGAGACTCCTTCGGGTAGAGAAAAGCGGCATCTAAGCACCAACTCTTCTTCTTCTTCTTCTTCTTCTTCTTCTTCTTCTTCTTCTTCTTCTTCTTCTTCTTCTTCTTCTTCTTCAGTGATCTCAGGGCTCTCTCAGGCTCACCCACCTCACAGGATGTCTCTTGTGGGGAGAGGAAAGGGAAGGTGACTGGAAGCCGCTTTGAGACTCCTTCGGGTAGAGAAAAGCGGCATCTAAGAACCAACTCTTCTTCTTCTTCAGTGATATCAGGGCTCTCTCAGCCTCCCCTCCCTCACAGGGTGTCTGTTGTGGGGAGAGGAAAGGGAAGGCGACTGGAAGCCGCTTTGAGACTCCTTTGGGTAGCGAAAAGCAGGCTACAAAAAAAAAAACAGTTCTTCTTCTTTTATTCATTTATTTGTTTAATCTCAGAGTTGAAAGGGGACGCCAGGGCCATCGATTCTCCTCCAACACGGCACTGAGTCACCATCGTCCACAGAAAGTTACGTAAAGACAGAGAAAAAATGAAATCCGATTGCACCTGGGCCTCACCTGTCAGGTTACCGAACCCGCAAAGATTCTGGCGTTCCTTTCACGCCTACGTTTTCCCTCCGTTTTGTTACCAGCCGCTTCCTGGTTGACCTTGACCGTTCTCTTCAGATCGCATAAATCTCTTGCCTTCTACTAAAGAAGAGCATTTGTCATTTGCCTAACTTGGAGGGAAGGGGGTTCCCATAGATTTCCCACTTGCCTGTTTTCAAGCTTCTGGTTATGTCAGTGGTTCTCAAACTGGGGGACGGGAATCCCTTTGGGGGTCGAATGACCCTTTCACAGGGGTCGCAGCAGGGCAAGCAGCTTGGCTGGGGGAGGGGCGCCATCCACACAACAGCCTTGCGGGGTAGATCGAGAGAGAGCGTTCGTGTGTCTGGAGCAGCGGAAAAGAGCGAGATCGGCACGGTGGGACAAGAGGCAGAGCTGAACTGAGAAACCCCGGGAAAAAACCAATTTATATACGAATGTGAACAATGGATCTTCAGGCCATGGGTCTGTTTTGGTTTAATTTCTGTGAAAGAACACTTGCCTAATTTTATGTATTCAAGGATCGCGGCATGAGGAAGGTTGAGAAGCACTGGCTTATGGGATTTTGTGCTGCGGGGTTACCCCTGGTCATGACACCTGTACCTTGCCTTTTCTGCTAAATAAATAAATAGCGCCTGGTGGCTTACAGCCAATAAGAAATCATCCCTAAAACAACTGATTAAAAAAACTGGTGGTTTAAAATGACCACTGGGTGATCTCTAAGATTAATTAAAACCGCGGCAGCTGCAGAACAATTCGCCTGTCAAACAGCAGCCAGGAGAGAGATTTAATTCGGCAAAAAACTCATCAGCCTCCAGGTGCCTTTGGAGAGAGACTCCTTAACCTGATATCTTTGCTTGTCAACATTTTTCAATCCGAGGTGCTCAGGGGGAAGCGTACATAGTTCTTCCTTCCCCTGTTGTATTCTCACAACAACCCTGCGAGGTAGGACAGGCTGAGGGGTGCAGGGAGCCCCAATGCTCCCTCAGTGAGTGGGGATTTTCTTTATATGAATAAAACTTTATTTTATCTGAAAAAGAGAAAGAAGAAATAAAACTACAGGTTATCATCAAACTTTTTAATTTTATTTTTATGTGTTGGGTTTCTAGGCCGCGCCTCTCCAAAAATGGTCTCGGGATGGCTTACAAGAGGCATGGATTAAAAAGCCCGAACTTCAATCTATTTAAAATTAAGCAGCAGTCACTCGCTCAGTCCATCAAAGGTGATCCCAGGAGCCTGGGATCACGAGAGATGACCTTCCCAGTTCCACCCCTTTTGACAACAACCAGTTCCGTATATCTAACCCTTTTTGAGTGGGGATTTTAACCTGGATCTACCTTAACGTTTGAGCCCAACGGCACCTTTAAGCCCACCGGACTCGAATTTTGTTGTGTAGCTTCAGACCAACATGGCTGTCCAATCGGCTGGATCTACCTTCGTTCGAGTGGGGATTTTACGAAAGCGGTTTTAACGGTTTCAAAGCCATTAAACGCTCTGCTCTGTTCCCTCCTACCCCGGCCTTCGTAGCCATGTTCACCTTCCCTAGAATGGTTTGCAGTGTGGTTTTGCGTGTCTGTTCACTATCGGTTCTTGTTTTCCTACCGAGGGATCATGTGGCAAGTGACAGTGGATGAGCAAGAGGGTTGTGGGTGTCCTGCATAGTGCAGGGGGTTGGACTAGATGACCCGTGAGGTCCCTTCCAACTCTAGGATTCTGTGATTCTAAATTCTGTCTAGACCTCCGGAAGAAGTTCCTGACAGTCAGAGCGGTTCCTCAGTGGAACAGGCTTCCTCGGGAGGTGGTGGGTTCTCCATCTTTGGAGATTTTTAAGCCGAGGCTGGAGAGCCCTCTGACGGAGAGGCTGATTCTGTGAAGGCTCAAGGGGGTGGCAGGTGACAGTGGATGAGCGAGACGGTTGGGAGTGTCCTGCATAGTGCAGGGGGTTGGACTAGATGACCCTGGAGGTCCCTTCCCGCTCTATGATTCTAGGATTCGACAACAACAAGATAAACGGGGGATTTTCTCCTTATCAATACATGTATTTCAATTGAATCGTTCTTCGTAATGATCCTGGACTGGTCTGCGGGTTTGAGAACAGATTTTTCTCACCAAACTAGGCTGTCCGAGGGTCCAGCCTTCATCCTTCCGCTCCTCTCTGTGGGGTTTCCCGAGGGCCGCGGGGTGGGACCGGGCTCCGGTGACCTCTCGGATTCTTGGCAGCATGTGCTCGGAAGGGCTCGCTCTGCGGTCACGGTGATGAAACGGCCATAGCCCCCAGCCAGGAATTAGTCAGTGCTCTCGAATCACAGCTACAAAACAGGACCAGGATAATTTGGCGTGGAGAGAGGGAGGAGTGGCTTGCGCTCTAAAACACCTGGAGAGGAGAAAAGCTTGAAATGTAAGCCCCCAGGCTCTATTTATTTAGCAGAAAAGGCAAGGTACAGGTGTCATGACCAGGGGTAACCGCGCTGCACAAAATCCCATAAGCCAGTGCTTCTCAACCTTCCTCATGCCGCGACCCTTTAATACCGTTCCTCATGTTGTTTTGACCCCCAACTATAAAATCATGCAAGGTTTCTTTTACAGAAATTAAACCAAAACTGACCCATGGCGTGAAGATCCCCTGTTCATGATTGTATATAAATTGTTTTTTTTTTCAGGGTTTCTCAGTTCAGTTCTGCCCCTTGTCCCTCCATGCTGATCTCGCTCTTTCCCGCTGCCCCAGACAGACGAACGCTCTGTCTCGATCTACCCCGCAAGATTGTTGTGTGGATGGCAACCCCCAGCCAAGCTGCTTGCCCTGCTGCGACCCCTGTGAAAGGGCCGTTCGACCCCCAAATGGGTCCTGACCCCCAGGTTGAGAACCACTGCTCTAGAATCAGACAGCAGGACACATTTCTGCTGGCCTTCTCCCCATCATCTCTCTCTCTGAATCCGTGAAACCCTGGAGGATTCTTGATGGCCCTGGAAGGCTTTCCTGAATGAGTGGAAGTTAATTATTTTTGCATATGTTTTTTAAATCTGTTAAATGTTTATCGAGTGTGGTCATATTGACCCCCCGCTTCCCAAAATGGCCAATGATGGGCCAGGAGGGGGTGGGGCCCTAGGTGGGCGTTTCCACAGCTCTGCTTCCCTACCACATTCCGCACAATCACACCACTTCTGCAGTTTCCCGAAGGCTAACGAATATTTCACAGGTTTCTCGATGGTAAAAAAAGATGAGAAAGTCTATTCTATATAAAGATGAGAAAGTCTATTCACAGTCAGAGTAGTTGAGCAGTGGAATAGGCTGCCTAAGAAGGTGGGGAGCTCCCCCTCACTGGCCGTCTTCAAGCAAAGGTTGGATACACACTTTTCTTGGATGCTTTAGGATGCTTAGGGCTGATCCTGCGTTGAGCAGGGGGTTGGACTAGATGGCCTGTGTGGCCCCTTCCAACTCTATGATTCTGTGATAATCCGGACCCCTTTTTAACTTCCTTTCTCCCCCAGTGCTGTACTAGTTCTTGGCCCCCACATTAAATAACATCCAAAAGGTGCACAAGCAAAGCGATTCTCTCACTCTGCACGGTTGTAGGCAGAACAATTTTATGCAAAAAGAGCATTTTACGCAACCAACTAGTTTTCCGCAAGAGTCAGCTGAGTTCAAAGCCCTGTAGTTAACGTTGCTCAGCGCCAGTAAATTTTTCCTAGCCTCTTATTTGTTTCTCTTCACCCGACTGTTCCTTTAATTAGTTTTCACTGGCGTTATGTGCACGTGCTGGAGAGAATTAAAAAATGGTTCTAATAAAAAGGGAAACAAAGCGACCGACGAGGAAATAAGCAGATGTTTGAGCGTGCCGTGCGGGAATTAAACATTTCTGGTTCTTCTCGCCCTCCTTGGCAATTGCTCTGGGGACAGAAGAGAGGAAGAGAGAGCCATCCATGTTGCCCTGAGCATCTCGAAGGAGGGGCAGGGTGAGGAGAGAGACCTAAAAGAAAACATGTGCTCTTCCTGTCTCCCACATGGCATGGATACTTTTGGAATAAACTTCTAGGAGCCAGCGTGGTGTCGTGGTTAAGAGAAGAAGCCTCTAACCTGGAGGGGACAGGGTGTGATGTAGAGAAACTGGAGCGTGTCCAGAGGAGGACAACAAAGATGGTGAGGGGTTTGGAGACCAAGATGTATGTGGAAAGGTTGGGGGAGCTTGGTCTGTTTAGCCTGGAGAGGAGATGACTGAGAGGGGATCTGATCACCATCTTCAAGTGTTTAAAAGGCTGCCATGTAGAGGATGGAGCAGAGTTGTTCTCTCTTGCCCCGGAGGGATGGACCAAATCAAGTGGGATGAAATTAATACAAAAGAAATTCCGTCTCAATATCCGGAAGAAGTTCCTGACAGTTAAAGTGGTTTCTCAGGGGAACAGGCTTCCTTGGGAGGTGATGGGTTCTCCTTCTTTGAAGATTTTTGCATCTGACTGAGAGCCATCTGACGGAGAGGCTGATTCTGTGAAGGCTCAAGGGGGTGGCAGGTGACAGTGGATGAGCGAGAGGGTCGGGAGTGTCCTGCACAGTGTAGGGGGCTGGACTAGATGACCCAGGAGATCCCTTCCAACTCTATGATTGTATGATTTTATAGGCTTGTCTCCCATCAACATACTAATCAGAGTCAAACTTGCATGGTGCAGCGGTTAAGAATGGCGGGCTCCGATCCGAAGAGCCGGGTTTGATTTCCCCACTCCTCCCCATTCAGCCAGCTGGGTGACCTTTGGCTAGTCCCCGTGCTCTGTTCCCGCAGAGCCATTCTCTTAGAGCTCTCTCAGCCCCACCTACCTCACAGGGTGTCTGTTGTAGTGAAAAGCAGGGCATTAAAAAAAGCAATTTCTTCTTGCTTAGCATCTAAAATTTAATGAGATCAGGCCAGCCTGGCCGATCCAGGTCAGGGCAGGGAGTGGAAAATGCCTTTGAGTTCCATCCGACTTATATCCTCCCTGTGAGACAGGAGCAGATGTGGTTTTGCCATCTCCTGCCCCTGTGCAGCAACCTGGCTTCCCTTGAGGTCTCCCACCCAAATTCCAAGAGGGCCGACCCTGCTCGACTCCAAAATCTTACAAGTTCCATCTGTCAGGACAAACTAGCTTGGGAGTGGAGCAATTCTATTGGAGGGCAGGACGGCTCAGGCGTGCACGGATCCTGCCGCAGTTCAGCCGCGGGCTGGTTGCTCCGTAGCCTGCCGGGATCCGAGCCCTTGGCGGACTACAAGGGCCTCGGATGCCTTTGATCTGGGGAGGCAGCTTTGCTAGAAACAGGTGTTTAAATTGTAAACGGCACCTTCGATTCCTTTTAAGTCCTGTAAGTTGCTTCAGGAACTGTCTGTGTAAGTTCACCGCGGAAACAAGCACAGGGCTGTCCTGTGCAGACACACTTGTCAGATTGTACGGCCCCGGTAAAGTAACCCCGGTCAAAGAAATATTAATATTATAATTGTTGCGTCTGCAGTTCTGCCGAGGACCGAGCTGTGTTATTGTGATCCTTACGGAGCTTTGTAAAGTTGGTGTGAGTCCTCTTCCTCATTGGCAGGAAAGGGGTAGAGGAGAAAGGCCACGGGATAAGGCTGTGGCTCAGTGGCAGAGCCTCTGCTTGGCAGGCAGAAGGTCCCCGGTTCAATCCCCGGCGTCTCCAGTTGAAAAGACCAGGCGGGAGGGGATGGGAAGGACCGGCCTGGATAGACCAACGATCTGACTTGGTACAAGCAGCTTCCTGTGTTCATATTTATTAGGGAGGGGTTCTGGCTCAGTGGAAGAGCCTTTGTTTGGCAGGCAGAAGGTCCCAGGTTCAATCCCCGGCATCTCCAGTTCAAAGGACCAGGCAGGAGGGGATGGGAAAGACTGACCTTCATATATCAATTATCTCACTTAGTAGAAGCAGCTTCCTGTGTTCATATTTATCAGGGAGGGGTTCTGGCTCAGTGGAAGAGCCTTTGTTTGGCAGGCAGAAGGTCCCAGGTTCAATCCCAACCATCTCCAGTGAAAAGGACCAGCCATTATCAGATGTGAAAGACCTTTGTCTGAGATTCTGGAAAGACACTGGCAGTCCTGTCTGAGTAGGCAATCCAGGATGATGGACCTGATTCAGTATAAAGAAGGTTCATGTTAGGTGGGGCCATGGCTCAGTGGAAGAGCTTCTGCTTGACACGCAGAAGGTCCCCGGTTCAATCCCCGGCATCTCCAGTTGAAAAGACCAGGCAGGAGGGGATGGGAAAGACTGACCTGGATAGACCAATGATCTGGCTTAGTATAAGAAGCTTCCTGTGTTTATATATATTAGGGAGGGGCCATGGCTCAGTGGCAGAGCCTCTGCTTGGCATGTGGAAGGTCCCAGGTTCAATCCCCAGCATCTCCAGCGAAAAGGAGCAGGCAGGAGGGGACGGGAAAGACCTCTGCCTGAGACCCCGGACAGCTGCCATCAGTCAGGGTAGCCAATATTGGCCTCAGTGTGCAGCTTCAGTAAAGCCAGAAACAGAAAAGGGGAGAGAGGTCTGAGTAAAAAAGCAGACAAGGAACGGCACAGGAGTGACCACTCCAAAGCGGAAGCAAAATGAAAGGCACGCATAGCTAGATGGCCTTTTCACGCATGCAAAATGCTTTAGAGCCATGTTCAGTGCACTCTGCAAAAATGGCCAGATCTGCTTGCGAACGGTGGCTAAAGTGGGTAGAAACCGTCATGACCTAGAGCAGGGGTAGTCAAACTGCGGCCCTCCAGATGTCCATGGACTACAATTCCCAGGAGCCCCTGCCAGCATTCGCTGGCAGGGGCTCCTGGGAATTGTAGTCCATGGACATCTGGAGGGCCGCAGTTTGACTACCCCTGACCTAGAGTGAAAGGTCCCGTGATGCCCCAAATTTTTAACCACTGGAGACTTTCTGTGCTAAATTGAGGATGATGTTTCATTTAAGGCGTCTTGTCGATTCTACGTGTTGTGACGTCAACCGCCCAGCCTTTTGGAAGGGCGGTATGAAAACCCAATCAGTAAATCGACACGTTTGTAGAATTTTCGCACTGGAAACACACGCACACGAAAATCCAGGGTAACAATGCCATATGTAATATGTGGCAAATTCAAAATGCACAAAAAGGCTAGATATCAGGAAAGAAATTTTCACAGTCAGAGTACATCAGCAGTGGATTAGGCTGCCTAAGGAGGTGGTGAGCTCCCCCTCACTGGCAGTCTTCAAGCAAAGGCTGGATACACACTTTTCTTGGATGCTTTAGGATGCTTTGGGCTGATCCTGCGTTGAGCAGGGGGTTGGACTAGATGGCCTGTATGGCCCTTTCCAACTCTATGATTCTGTGATTCAAAGAGCCTCTTGTGGCGCAGGGTTTTAAGGCAGCAGAAATGCTGTCTGAAGCTGTCTGCCCATGAGCTTGGGAGTTCAATCCCAGCAGCCGGCTCAAGGTTGACTCAGCCTTCCATCCTTCCGAGGTCGGTAAAATGAGTACCCAGCTTGCTGGGGGGTAAAATGGTAATGACTGGGGAAGGCACTGGCAAACCACCCCGTATTGAGTCTGCCATGAAAACGCTGGAGGGCGTCACCCCAAGGGTCAGACATGACTCAGTGCTAGCACAGGGGATACCTTCACCTTTTACCTTTATGATTCTATGATTCACATATGATTAGATGCACATATGAGGTTATCAGGGCTGGATTTACACGAAAAGGGGCCCTAGGCTATTCCACTTATGTGGCCCTTTCACCTCCCATTTTTAAGTTTGTAAATGGCATGAGAGATAATAAAATACATCATTACTGTGATATGTATAAATATGTTAAATGAAACATGTTGTGATTGGTGTAATTTTAATTTTGTGTAATTTAATAGTGTAATTTTAATTTTGCTAACAATTTGAATATAGGCCCCTCTTGATCTTGAGGCCCTAGGCTGAAGCCTAGTTAGCCTATAGGAAAATCCGGCCTTGGAGGTTATACAGATGCGATGATGACCCAAGTCGCAGGGGACGATCTGCAGAGGACGACCCATTTAGTTGCCTTTTTCTTCTGCTACGGACAGGCTTAACACGGCTGCCCGTCTCAGTCTGTTTCTACCTTTCCTCCACCTCCTAGAAGTCTGCCTGAACTCGGCTTCCTTCTGATGGCTTTTTCTCCACCACCTTGCAAGCTAGAGCCTTGAAAGGGATTCATCAAAAGCTGGGCTTCCGCACCCCAGCTGAGCAGAGAGGATGCCTTCCTTCGGCGCGTCGCTGACTCGAAAGATCAGCCCGACAGCTGCGCTCATGCGCTTCAACACGTGCCTACTCCCCTAGAGACTGTGGGTCTCTTTGCTTCTCCCGAAGTCTGGCCAAGGGCTCCAGGACCGCTGTAGAAAGGCAGAGCTCGAAGGAAGAGCTTGGCAGGGGAGGCCAAGGGGCTTCCACTTCCTCCTGCTGCCGAGAAGGCGGAATTTGCCGCTTTGCCCTTTGATGCTGGGGCTGGCTATAGTGAGGATGTACACTGGGGCTTTTAGCAGGGGAAGCCAACTCAGTCGGTTCTGTAGAGCAGGGGTCGTCAACCTGTGGTCCTCCAGATGTCCATGGACTACAATTCCCATGAGCCCCTGCCAGAAAATACATGGGAACTGTAGTCCATGGACATCTGGAGGACCACAGGTTGACGACCCCTGCTGTAGAGGATGGGCAGAAGGCAGGTCTCGGGGATGGGACTAGATGGCCTTCATGGCCACTTCCCACTCTAGGATTCTAGGAGTCTAGTTCAGCAGTGGAAGGGGCTGCCTAAGGAGGTGGGGAGCTCCCCCTCACTGGCCGTCTTCAAGCAGCGGCTGGACAGATCCTTCTCCTGGATGCTTGAGGCTGATCCTGCACTGAGCAGGGGGTGGGACTAGATGGCCTGCATGGCCCCTTCCCACTCTAGGATTCTAGGAGTCTAGTTCAGCAGTGGAAGGGGCTGCCTAAGGAGGTGGGGAGCTCCCCCTCACTGGGGGTCTCCAAGCAGCGGCTGGACAGATCCTTCTCCTGGACGCTCTGTTTAAAGTTGGCCTTTCTCACTGGGACTCAAGTAGATGGTTACGCAGCATAATTCAATGTTGTCCGTAGGAGGAGGCATCATCAGATAAGTAATATAATTGGATAAGGATTACAGAATCTGAAACAAAGCTTGAACATTAGACTTAACGGCACCCGCTACCCACGGCCGCCATGATGTTTGCCGAATACCAGAAGCCTTCCGGGTGCCACTGTCTGTGCGTTGGGTCTTACCCCCCAGAGGAACGCGTCTGTTTGTCGAGCAGAGCGGGCGGATCAAACCCAACGACCGTATCCGTGGAAAATGCTCGTACATTTGAGGGAAACAGATAAGCGGCGGGCTTGGACGCGTTATCTTTGCGGCGCAGATGGGCGAGCGTGTGTGTTTTCTCCGAGCGGAAGTGCACACCTATCGTCAGGATTCTCATTTCCAAAAAGCAGCAGTCTCTGGCAGGCTGCATGCTTTGTTAGCAGCCATTCCCGCTCCCCCCCACCCCCCCACCCAAGAAGCTGAAGTCAGTGCGGTGCATGCGCCCTTTCCCAGCACAAGCAGGGGACTGAAATGCGTATCTCTGTGCCAGGAAAGAGCCATTTGTCTTCCCTCGCCTAGCACGTGGCCGCCAGACCGGTTTCTCCCCAGAAAGTCACCTTTGATTAACCTCCCGGATCAGCTGCAGATTGTGTTTTGTCTACCAAAATACCGATCAGTTGTTAGACAAGAGGGATTTTATTAGTACGGGCCTGGCTGTTGACCTCCCACTTCTGGGGTTCTTTTTTCAGGAGAGGCAAAGAATTGTGGCGCGAGAGTTAGGGGGGGAGAAGATGTCCCTCATCGCCCATAAAACTGAGCCAACACTCCTGGGTTTTAAACAACAACAACAATAATAATTTATTATTTATTATTTATTATTTATTATTTATTATTTATTATTTATTATTTATTATTTATTATTTATTATTTATTATTTATTATTTATTATTTATTATTTATTATTTATTATTTATTATTTATTATTTATTATTTATTATTTATTATTTATTATTTATTATTTATTATTTATTATTTATTATTTATTATTTATTATTTATTATTTATTATTTATTATTTATTATTTATTATTTATTCCCCCTTCAAGGATCGCTGCCTTGTTGTGGCAAGGGGGCTTGCGTAGTTCAGTGAAGCTATGAGCTATACCGTGCAGGGCCACCCAAGACGGACAGGTCATAGCTGAGAGCTCTGACAAAAGGTGATCCACTGGAGAAGGAAATGGCAAACCACTCCAGTATCTTTGCCATGAAAACTCTATGGACAGTTCCAATAGGCATAACGATATGACGCCGGAAGATGAGCCCCTCAGGTCGGAAGGTGTCCAATATGCTACTGGGGATGAGCAGACGGCTAGTACGAGTAGCGCCAGAATGAATGAAGCGGCTGGGCTAAAGCCGAAAGGACGCTCAGTTGTGGAAGTAACTGGTGGCGAAAAGACAGTCCGATGCTGTAAAGATTTTTATTCCATAGGAACCTGGAACGTCAGATCCATGAATCAAGGCAAGCTGGACGTGGTTAAACAAGAAATGAGAAGACTGAACATCGACATTTTAGGAATCAGTGAACTAAAATGGACAGGAATGGGTGAATTTAATTCAGATGACCATCAGGTATACTACTGTGGACAAGAATCTCGCAGAAGAAATGGAGTAGCCTTCATAATCAATAAGAGAGTAGGAAAAGCAGTCTTGGGATACAATCCCCAAAATGACAGAATGATCTCAGTTCGAATCCAAGGCAAACCATTCAACATCACAGTGATCCAGGTCTACGCCCCAACCACTGCTGCTGAAGAGGATGAAGTTGATCAGTTCTATGAAGCCCTACAACACCTTCTAGAAGCAACGCCCAAAAATGATGTGCTTATCATCATGGGGGATTGGAATGCTAAAGTAGGAAGCCAAAAGATAACCGGGATAACTGGCAAGTTTGGCCTTGGAGTACAAAATGAAGCAGGGCACAGGCTGGTAGAATTTTGTCAAGAGAATACAATGGTCATAGCAAACACTCGTTTCCAGCAACCCAAGAGACGACTCTACACATGGACATCACCAGACGGTCAACACAGAAATCAGATTGACTATGTGCTCTGCAGCCAAAGATGGAAAAGTTCTATCCAGTCAATAAAAACAAGACCAGGAGCTGATTGTGGTTCAGATCATGAGCTTCTTGTTGCAAAATTTAGGCTTAAATTGAAGAAAGTAGGGAAAAGCACTAGGCCACTCAGGTATGAACTAAATCATATCCCCGACGAATACACAGTGGAGGTGACAAATAGATTTAAGGAATTAGATCTGATAGACAGAGTGCCTGAAGAACTATGGACGGAGGTTCGCAACATTGTACAAGAGGTAGCAACTAAAACCATCCCAAAGAAAAAGAAATGCAAGAAATCAAAATGGCTGTCTGAGGAAGCTTTACAAATAGCTAAGGAGAGAAGGGAAGTGAAAGGCAAGGGAGAAAGAGAAAGATACACCCAAATGAATGCAGAATTCCAGAGAAAAGCTAGAAGAGATAAGAATGCCTTCTTAAATGAACAGTGCAAACAAATAGAAGAAAACAATAGAATCGGGAGGACCAGAGATCTTTTCAAGAAAATTGGAGATATGAAGAGAACGTTTCATGCAAAGATGGGTATGATAAGGGACCAAAATGGTAGGGACCTCACAGAAGCAGAAGAGATTAAACAAAGGTGGCAAAATTATACAGAAGAACTATACAAGAGCGAGCTTAACATCCCTGATGACCACAATGGGGTAGTTACTGACCTGGAGCCAGACATCCTGGAATGTGAAGTCAAATGGGCCTTAGGAAGTCTGAGCAACAATAAAGCTAGTGGTAGTGACAGCATTCCAGTTGAACTATTCAAAATCTTAAAGGACGATGCAGTAAAAGTGCTACACTCAATATGCCAGCAAATTTGGAAAACTCAACAATGGCCACAGGATTGGAAAAGGTCAGTTTACATTCCAATCCCAAAGAAGGGCAATGCCAAAGAATGTTCAAACTACCGCACCATTGCACTAATTTCTCATGCTAGCAAAGTTATGCTCAAAATCCTACAAGCTAGGCTCCAGCAATATGTGGACCGAGAACTTCCAGAAGTACAGGCAGGATTTCGAAGAGGCAGAGGAACTAGAGATCAAATTGCCAACATACGCTGGATCATGGAGAAAGCTAGGGAGTACCAGAAGAACGTCTACTTCTGCTTCATTGACTATGCTAAAGCCTTTGATTGTGTGGAGCACAACAAATTGTGGCAAGTTCTTAAAGAGATGGGAATACCAGAGCATCTTATTTGTCTCTTGAGAAATTTATATGCAGGTCAAGAAGCAACAGTGAGAACTGAACATGGAATCACTGACTGGTTCAAAATTGAGAAAGGAGTTCGGCAAGGCTGTATACTGTCGCCTTGCCTATTTAACTTGTATGCAGAGCACATCATGAGAAATGCGGGATTAGAGGAGTCACAAATTGGGATCAAGATTGCAGGGAGAAATATCAACAACCTCAGATATGCAGATGATACCACTCTAATGGCAGAAAGTGAAGAGGAACTAAAGAGCCTGTTGATGCGGGTGAAGGAGGAGAGTGCGAAAGTTGGCTTGAAACTCAACATCAAGAAAACAAAGATCATGGCATCCGGCCCTCTCAATTCCTGGCAAATAGAAGGGGAAGAAATGGAGATAGTGACAGATTTTATTTTCCTGGGCTCCAAGATCACTGCAGATGGGGACTGCAGCAAAGAAATTAAAAGACGCTTGCTCCTGGGGAGGAAAGCTATGGCAAATCTAGACAGCATCCTAAAAAGCAGAGACATCACCCTGCCAACAAAAGTGCGTTTAGTCAAGGCTATGGTCTTCCCAGTTGCAATGTATGGCTGCGAAAGTTGGACCATAAGGAAGGCCGAGCGTCAAAGAATTGAGGCTTTTGAACTCTGGTGCTGGAGAAGACTCTTGCGAGTCCCTTGGACTGCAAGGCGAACAAACCGGTCAGTCCTAGAGGAGATCAGCCCTGACTGCTCTTTAGAAGGCCTGATCCTGAAGATGAAACTCAAATATTTTGGCCACCTCATGAGAAGGAAGGACTCCCTGGAGAAGAGCCTAATGCTGGGAGCGATCGAGGGCAAAAGAAGAAGGGGACGACAGAGAATGAGGTGGCTGGATGGAGTCACCGAAGCAGTAGGTGCAAACTTAAATGGACTCCGGGGAATGGTAGAGGACAGGAAGGCCTGGAGGATCATTGTCCATGGGGTCGCGATGGGTCGGACACGACTTCGCACATAACAACAACAACATTATTTATTATTTATTATTTATTATTTATTATTTATTATTTATTATTTATTATTTATTATTTATTATTTATTATTTATTATTTATTATTTATTATTTATTATTTATTATTTATTATTTATTATTTATTATTTATTATTTATTATTATTTAAGTAGCAACTACTACTACTACTACTACTACTACTACTACTACTACTACTACTACTACTACTACTACTACTACTACTACTACTACTACATCGAGCTGATATACCAGCCTTTCCCAACAACAAATTAGGACGGCTCAGCAGTGGTAAAAATTAAGAAAACTACACATGGCCATGCTACCCGATAAGTGTTTAACAAAATTTTAAAATGTATTAAAAATCAATTCACGCCCACCCATTTGGGAAAGCCTTCCAGGGTCATCAAGAAACCCCAGGGTTGCATGAAACCCAGGCTGCGAAAGCCTGCTTTAACCATACAGTGTAGGAGAGAACACCTGCTCGTGAAAAAGATATAATACTCTTGGAGTGTGTGTGCTGCAGATTTAATGTATTTTTGACTACTCATTCATTCATTCATTCATTCATTCATTCATTCATTCATTCATTCATTCATTCATTCAATATACTGCCCCTCACGATGACATCTCGGGGCAGTGAACCGTTTGCACACTATCTAATGCTTAAAATTTAATTTTCTATTTCTTCGCTCGACTTTCTTGCCATGCTTGGAATCTTTTGGGCCGAGTCTGTTTCCCCTCTTTTGCTCTTTGCCTAACTAACAGCATCTCTGATTTCTGTCTCCCCCGCACCCTCCAGCGTTTTTTAGGTGCCAAAGAGCCAGTCGGACGCCGCGTGGGGCGAGGGGAGCGGAGGCAGAGGTCTGCTGGGCAGAGGGTGATGGACTGGCTGTGACGGGGCCTGCCTGCCGCGCCTGGAGGGGGGAAGGAGGGCGCCCGAGGATGAAGAGCTCCTGCCGAGCTGGCCTCCACAGGGAACTGCTGAACTCCACCTCCTCCGCCTTCCAACAGGTCAAGCGGTAGGTGAAGTTCACAGGGCGGGGCGAGGGGGGGGCTGCTGCGCACACTGAACATCTCTGGTCCCCCGGGTTAAAGGGTCTTGGGCAGGGGTCTCCAACGCGGTGCATGGAGGTACTGTAGCCCCCATCATCACGTTCTTCTGGCACCCAACCATTGTTTTTAGAAAGTGGGTTGGGCCTGGTAGGGCTTTTTCCCAGCAGGACTTCTGATTGGCCCCTGGAGATTTGATTGGCTGTGCACATTTTTTTTTTAAATCTTGCTTCGGCAACAGCTCCCAGCACAGGACAAAAGGGTCCATGCTGTGTGAGGGAAGGCTGGCTCCGCCTCCTGGCACTGCCATTTTGTCACCAGGACATACGATAAGCCATTTTCTCCTGGATGAATGCTTTTCCATTAAAGGCCCTCGAGGGAAGGTTTCCATTCCCTATCAAGCAAGGTTCTGTCCCTGCGGCACTGGCTGTCCTGACAATCTCACATGCTTGGTTAGATTGCCCCTTATCCGAGAGATAAGTGTTATTGCCCTACTGAGAATCACCGAAACATCCAACCATAGAGTTGGGAGGGACCTCCAGAGTCATCTAGTCCAACCCCCTGCGCTATGCAGGACACTCACAACTACCTCCCCACCCACTGTGGCGCCAATTCCATGCCTGTGATCCCCCCCCCCCCCAAATCTCCAGAATTCAGCCTGGCCTGGGGGAAATTCACCACCCATCCCGAAATAAGTGTTAACAAGCCTTTGACCCTGCACTCTCACTCTCTGATGGAGATTCAGATATAACAACTATTTTTGCTGGAGTCTTAACTAAAAATACAAATAAACGTTTCTTATCTCTTCTTTTATATATTTATGCATATAAGCACAACCAGAACGGCCTCTAGATTGAACCGTTTTCAATTGTGTTTTCCTCAGTGGTTGTCCCCGGGATGAGTATTTTGAATAGACCTCCCCAAACTTGGGAGCCAAAGGCCACATATATATAATTTAAAGAAGGACAACCACTGAGGAAAACACAATTGAAAACGGTTCAATCTAGAAGCCGTTCTGGTTGTGCTTATATGCATAAATATATAAAAGAAGAGATAAGAAACGTTTATTTGTATTTATTCGGAAATTGTTTAATATAGCCCGGGATAGGTTCTGTTTTCTGTTACAATAATTTTGAACCGTCCCTTTTTTTCGTGGAGTCTTAACTAAGACGTTACTATAAAGTATTATTTCTAGTATAGGTTGCTGGGTTGGTCTGAAGCAGAACAACCAAATTTTACTCCGGGGGCACCTTAAGACCAACAAAGATTTATTCAAGGCCTGAGCATTCGTGCGCAGACACACCTGTCCTCAGACAATGGAACGGGGATCAGAAGTGTACAGATATAAGGAGAAACTAAATTAGTGGCAAATCAGTAAACACCACCACGACATCCTGTTGTGATGCTGTTTGCTAATTTGCCACTATTTTGCTTTCTCCTTATATCTGTATTCTTCTGATCCCTGATCCGTTGGCAGGGCAGGCAACAACATGGTTTAAAACAGTCGATCCCAACCTGTAAAATAAGAATATCAATCAATAAAACATATATATGAATTACATCTTTAAAACATATCCGTTGTCTTTTTTGCATTGTTTTTATTTTAGACCCTGTTAGCCCCCCCGGGGCCCATTCGAGGGGAGAGGGAACAGCGCATAAATCTGATGAACAGAATAAAAATAAATAGGATTCCTTTTTCACCAATGTCCTTTGGCTGGGAGTGGTGGGGTAAAATCTGAAGGTATAAATAAAAAAGCGGGGTGGCTGGGTTGCATATAAATAAATCCCTCTCTCGTTGTCTTTCCTAGAATTTCTGGCATGCACTTAAAGCCATATCTCAAGCTTCAGAAGAAAGAGCGTCCTCTCGAAATCAGCCTGGACCCCCCACGAAGCCCCCCCGTCAGCCAACCACGACTGGCGAATGAGGACAAGCGCAGCAGCCCCAAGGCCTCCCTCTTAGCCAGCCCCCCTCTCCGCAAGCCCCTGGGGAATGTCTCCGCCCACGCGCTCTGCGGCAGGAGCCCCGGCCGAGTTCACGCCGAAGGGCGGAGCGGGAAGGAGAAGCGGAGCGCTCTGCCCGCCACCATCCACCAGGGGGAGGACGGAGAGCCGCTGCTGGACATCTGGGCAGTCGTGAAACCGGGGAACACCAAGGAGAAGATCGCCTTCTTCGCGGCCCAGCAGTGCGGTGACCACCGGCTATCCTCCATGAAGAACAAAAGCACTTGGGATATCGACGGGCGGGCGACCAAGCGGAGGAAAAAGTCCCTGGACCTCAGGAGGGCCAAGATCCACCTGGAAAGGACGCGAGAGTCCAGCGAGAGGGCCCACCAGCAAGAGCCGCTCGCCTGCTCTGTCCATCACGGGAGTGACGGTGGGGAGGGGGGATTTCCCGGGAGGCCCCTATCTGTGATCGAGATGGTCGCTTTCCTGGAACAACGAGCAAGTGTTTTAGTGGCCGACTGCACCAAGACCTGCTCCAGCCTCCCGACCGTCACCAGGTGTGCCGGGCAGGCCAAAGTCACCCCGCCCGCACCCGCCCCCTTTCCTGATTTAGGGGTCTACGAGCCTCCTGCCGAAAAGGCAACCTGCGGGGCGAGCACCGATGGAGAGCAGCCGGCCGAGCCCGTGCGCGTGTTGGACATGGTAGCCAAGCTGGAATCGGAGTGCCTGAGGCGGCAAAGCGAACGGGAGGCGGGAAGCCTCTCGCGGAACAACAGCTTCCGGCGGAACGTCGGGCGGGTGCTGCTGGCCAGCGGAACGCCAGCGGAGACGGAAGCCAGCAAGGAGCCTCCTGGCGCTCTTAATCCGGAAGATAGGGGCAGGGGCGATGACAGGTGGAGATCAAAGCACGGCTCTACAGAGGGAGACAATTTCTGGGAAGTTCCGCCCGGTGGCCAGTCGCTGTCGTTTGTGGAGAACTCCAGTTCTAGGCGTGCTCCGGGAGCTTCAAGCCCTTCTACGGTCATTCCGCCCCTCCCTTCTGCATATCTGGAAGCTGCTCGGGCTTGCCCACATTCCTTACGCAGGGAAAAGGCAGCTGTCGACTCTACCCCTAAAGGACCCGGAGACATTCCTAATCCAAAATCCAATCAAAGGACAAAAGAGTCCTTAAGCATCAGCATCTCCGTCATAAAGACGGATAAACTGTGTCGAAAAGCGCACCCTTCTGACTTGACCTTTGCGGAAGATTCTCTCCCGGGGAGGTTGTTCCTGTTATTGTCCGAGCGTGAAAATTGCCGTACGCACCTCCACACAGGGGATGCTACCGCGGAAGAACTTCGAGCAGATGCTGGCGGGAAGAAAGACCGACACGCAATTGGCGCCATCTCAGGGGAGCCCGCGGAGTCGCCCGCGGAAGGTATTCCGCAAAGCCCTGACTCCTGTCACTTGAAGCGGCAGAGGTCTCACGACTTCTTGGAGACCCGCTTCAAGATCCAACAGCTTCTGGAACCCCAGCAGTACCTGATCTTCCTGCCCCATCACGTCCTCGTGAAGATCTTCGGCCTGCTGCCCACCCGGAGCCTGGTTGCCCTCAAATGCACCTGCGGGTACTTCAAATTCGTCATCGAGTACTACAACATCCGGCCGGCGGATTCCCGCTGGGTGCGTGACCCCCGCTACCGAGAGGACCCTTGCAAGCAGTGCAAGAAGAAGTACGTTAAGGGGGACGTCTCGCTCTGCCGGTGGCACCCCAAGCCCTATTGCCAAGCCCTCCCCTACGGGCCCGGCTACTGGATGTGCTGCCACCGGGCCCAGAAAAACGTCCCCGGGTGCAAACTGGGCCTCCACGACAATCACTGGGTCCCGGCCTGCCACAGCTTTAACCGCGCGATTCACAAGAAGCCGCGGGAGACGGAAGAGGAGTGTTAGCCCGGATCCCGCGGCTTCCTGGGGAGGCCCCCATCCCTGCACGGGTGGCTTCCGTGCCTTGTGCTGTTTACGCTGTACATAGTTTGTGGGTGGTTTTTCTCCCCCTCCCGTCCCCCCTCTCCCTTCCACAGGGCTTTGAAACTGCACATACTTTAAATCACAAGAGCCTTTTTTTTTTGAGAAGAGAGAGCCCCCGCCTACCCGGCCCACCTGTGTAAATAATGATCCAGAAATCCCTTTTTGTCTGTGAGAGTTGTCTTCTCAGCAGCTGGTTGACCGACGTTCCCCCACCCCGGATCGCTACAACGCAGCGAGGGAGAGTGTTGCGGCTACTCAGTCCCCATCCCCCCCCCAACCCCCCGCCGTGTTTTTAAAAAGTGGTCTTGTTTCTTGGAAATCTGTATATCCTGTATAATATATACATATTATATATAAAAATATATATATTAAAAAAAATGTTTCTGGAAAAAGAAACTCTAAATAGGTAAAAGGTGAATCTTCAAAGAGATGGTTTAAACTGGACGACCGTAAAAACTAGCCTAGAACAAATCTTTGTTATATCTTAGGAGGGGCAGCAAAAGACTGAAAAAATGTCGTGGTTTAGAAGGAAGGTCGAGAAAAGCTCTAGTTGACTGCCCCCCTTATCTGGTTTTCCTTTTTTTTTTTACTTAAATAAAATGTGCATTCTAAATCTGCCTTTACTCTGTGTGTCGTCTCTGCTCCTCCTCAATCCCGTAAAATTTCGGGCAGATCAAATGCAGATAGAGAGCCGGGGTTAGGTGGACAGTGGTGAAGAGGTCGGATCTGGAGAAAGTCTGCTTCAAATCCCACTCAGGTTTGTAAACTGAGTGGGATTTGAAGGTTTAGGATGCTTAGGGCTGATCCTGCGTTGAGCATGGGGTTGGACTAGATGGCCTTTATGGCCCCTTCCAATTCTATGATTCTATGATTCTCTCTGGTTGACCTTGGGATGGTCATGCACTCTCAGTCTAGTCTACCTCACAGGGTTGTGGGGAGGAGACAATGGAGGCAAGGAGGGGGATGGGCCCCACTTTGGGAGAAAGTCAGGGGCAGAGAAAAATATCGAATCTAATAGAAAACCTCATTTTAGGGAAGAGCTGTGGAGCTTTTGTATCCAGAAGCTTGTTAAACATTTCCCGGGAGGTCATGAAACCATTGGGGACACAATTTGGGGATGGGGTTGCAGTGAGGAAGGGGAATTGGGCAAAATACTGATCTAGCAGGTTCAGAACAGTGATAGCCCATCTAGTCTAGCATCCTGTCTCACATAATGGTCAAGAATGAGTTTGGGTCGAAACACATTTGCTATAAAGTTTACCAGGGGTAGTCAACCTGTGGTCCTCCAGATGTTCATGAACTACAATTCCCATGAGCCCCTGCCAGCAAACCCTGGCAGGGGCTCATGGGAATTGTAGTCCATGGACATCTGGAGGACCACAGGTAGACTAGCCCTGTGCATATGATCTTTTCCTAAGAATAGCCTATGGGCTTTGTGTAGATGTTTTTAATGTGCAAAATAAACATTTTTATAATTATTCATATTATACAGACGTCGCCCCGTTAGGGGCCTCACCATTTTTCAGTTAGATTCAGGTGGGCAACCATGTTGGTCTGAAGCAGCAGAACGAATTTAGAGTCCATGTTGAGACCAACATTTTTTTTATTCCAGGTATGAGTTTTTGTGTGCATGCTCACTTGTGTGCATGCTCAGATACAATATGATGGAGAGGAAGTAATCGGTTCATACTTATAGGGAAGCGTGAGGGTAAATTAACATACAGCATCATGAAAAGGGTTAACAGATTCCAGAGATAGATTCAAATGAGTTGGTCTGAAGTAGAACAATAAAATCAGAGTCCAGCAGCACTTTGAAGACCACAAAGATTTATTCATGGCGGGAGCTTTCCTCAGACTATGATCTTCTAGATCAGCGGTCCCCAAGCTTTAGATGGTTGGGGACCGCCTCCGGGGGTAGGGAAGAGCCGGTGGCCCAGGCACCGCACACGAGCGTTAGCACCCCCTGGTGGTGAAAACGTGCATACGCAGAGCTGCCACACATGCAAGTTTTCACCACCGGGGGCGCTAACGTGCATGTGTGGCAGCTCTGCACATGCGTGTTTGTGCCTGTCGGCGGCCGTGCCTGCCTCTTCCCCCCCCTGTAGCAGCAAGAAGCTAGCCGGGCCGTGAGCAAAGCAGACGATTTGGTGGCCGCTCCTGTCGTGGCCTAGTGAGTTTCTCGCTGGGGGGAAGAGGCAGGCGTGGCCACTGGCGGCCCGCTACCGAGGCCTTCACGGCCCAGTACCAGGTCGCAGACCGGGGTTTCGACGATCCCCATTCTAGATCTTCTAGATCAGGGGTAGTCAAACTGCAGCCCTCCAGATGTCCATGGACTACAATTCCCAAGAGCCCCCTGCCAGCAAATGCTGGCAGGGGCTCCTGGGAATTGTAGTCCATGGACATCTGGAGGGCCGCAGTTTGACTACCCCTGTTCTAGATCATTAAGAGTGCTTGCACTCAGAAGCTCACGCCCTGAATAGACGCCCTGAATCCAATCAGATTCCAGAGATAAATTCATTTTTCAGTTTGGTTTTTAAGCTCTTGGCCTTTCAAGTTTTTCTCCCCTTTGCAGTTTTCCATCACACAGACTGTTTCCGAACTAGGGATATCATTCAGTTTTGCATTTTTAGAGGGTCGCGTTTTTCGTCCGTTTCCGCACTGCAACTCAACTCTTTGGGGCGCATACCTGAATTGCCTCCTTGCTTGCCCCACAGCAAAGGAGGCCCAAGCAAACGTTCTCAATTTTCAAAATGGGGTCTATTTTGCAGCTGCCCAATGTGGATATGAGGGCATTAGAGTTTTCCCCCCACCATTTTGGATAGTTTGGGAATGCCCCTGTCCTTGTTGCCAGCTTCCCTCCCTCCCTTCCCTCCCTCCCTCCCCCATTCCAAAAATTCTGATTTTTGTTTGTTTTTTTAAGAGATGATTGTGTTACAGTACTGTTTCTAAGGGGTTTTTTAAGGGTTTTTTAAAGGAATCTTGCAGTCTTCCACAGCAGTGTTATAACATTACAACCCAGGTTTTTTTAAATTATTATTTTACATCCGGGACACTGTGAGGGAAATGGGGGTAGGCGATCAAGGGCGCAGAATGGCTGGGATCATTTATTTGTTTATTTAATGATACTTCTATGCCGCCCTCCAGTGAGGCTCAGGGCGGTTTACATAAAACATGGTGGGTATACATTTATTCATGGTACAGTGACAACGACAATAAAGGCACAGGTAGGCACCATTGTGCAAAAATCCCCCATATTTTTGGGAAACAGGAAGGGATGCCTCCTTTCGGCTCAGCGAGGAAAACACATCACGAATTTGAGTCTGATAAATGAGCGGAGGAAAGCCCAAATGCGGAAAGGCTAGAGATGACGCGCAGCATCCGAAGGAAATCCAAAGCGAAGCTAAAAGAAGGTACGTCTCCTAATGCAGAAACGGTCACAGTGACCAACCAGTTGCGCTGTTGGGCCAACAGGGCAGAGAGGCTGAGACCTTCATAAGAAAATCAGAAGAGCCCAGCTGGGTCAGGCCAGGGGTAAGCTGCTTTGAGACTCTTTTGAGCAGTGAAAAGTGGGGTATCAAAACCATCTTATTTGATTTGATAGGGACCAAGCCCTATGAAGATAGGATTAAGGACTTGGGAATGTTCAGCCTGGTGAAAAGGAGGTTGAGAGGGGACATGATAGCCCTCTTTAAGTATTTGAAAGGTTGTCACTTGGAGGAGGGCAGGATGCTGTTCCCGTTGGCTGCAGAGGAGAGGACACGCAGTAATGGGTTTAAACTTCAAGTACAATGATATAGGCTAGATATCAGGAAAAAATTTTCACAGTCAGAGTAGTTCAGCAGTGGAATAGGCTGCCTAAGGAGGTGGTGAGCTCCCCCTCACTGACAGTCTTCAAGCAAAGGTTGGATGCACACTTTTCCTGGATGTTTTAGGATGTTTGGGGCTGATCCTGCGTTGAGCAGGGGGTTGGACTAGATGGCCTGTATGGCCCCTTCCCACTCCATGATTCTGTGATTTTGTGATTCTTTGATTTCTCATCTGCCACTCCCAGACCAAGCCGGCTCATAGTGGCTTACGGTAGAATCCCCAATAAAATACAATCCCTTGTCAGCATAAACCCCTGCTACAACCCCCTCGCTGTCTACCAGTCCAGAATGGCTCCCCATATACTCACTGCCCATGGGCTTCCGGAAGCTATTCAAAAGGCACACCTCTGGCCCTTGATATTCTGGGGCATGGCAACGAGGGACCCGAGATCTTCCACAGCTTCGCCTCAACCCAATGCCTGGCGGAAGAGCTCCGTCTTATAGGCCCTGTGGAACTGCGACAGCTCCATCCAGGCCCTCAGCTCTTCCTGGAGCTCATTCCACCAAGTCAGGGCCAGGACTGTAAAGACCTCTAATATGTGAGGCATCGACTCAGGTAGTCTTTGGAGCACACCAGCACCTGAGAAGTGCTGCCTGGCTTCTAGGAACTCTTAAATGTTTGTTCCATGTCTAGCCTGCTATTCTGCCCAGTAGGGATCTAGTGTGGCTCATGCAGTTTCCTTGCCACATGAGGTAGGCTGGACTGAATGCTGTGATTGGCCCTGGGCTTACCTTGGCGGCCTCCCACCCAAGTATTAACCCAGCTTAGCTTTCGAGAGCGGGGCTCTAGCTAGCCTGGGCCCCCGTGGTCAAGGAACAAGATGGCCTGTATGGCCCCTTCAAACTCTATGATTCTGTGATTCTATGGCCTGTATGGCCCCTTCGAACTCTATGGTTCTATGATTCTATGGCCTGTATGGCCCCTTCCAACTCTATGGTTCTATGATTCTATGGCCTGTATGGCCCCTTCCAACTCTATGGTTCTATGATTCTATGGCCTGTATGGCCCCTTCCAACTCTATGATTCTGTGATTCTATGGCCTGTATGGCTCCTTCCAATTCTATGGTTCTATGATTCTATGGCCTGTATGGCCCCTTCCAACTCTATGGTTCTATGATTCTATGGCCTGTATGGCCCATTCCAACTCTATGGTTCTATGATTCTATGGCCTGTATGGCCCCTTCCAACTCTATGATTCTATGGCCTGTATGGCCCCTTCCAACTCTATGATTCTGTAACAAGACGAACAGAGGTGGTTTGCCATTGGCTCCCTCTGTGGAGCGACCCTTGGTGGTATCCCCTCCAAGGACTAACCTGAGCTGACATTGCTTAGCTTCGGAGATCCGAGATGAACCTAGACTGGGCCATCATAGTCAAGGGAAGAGACGATATTTTCCATTGCCGCAGCCTCTGCATAGCAACCCTGACCTTCCTTGGTGGTCTCCCCTGCAGAGGTAAGCTTGGTGAGATCAAACTAAATTGGGACAACCTGGCCAAGGGGAGATGCAGGCTCTGCGAGTATTGAGTAGGGAGACCTGGCATAGCTTCCAAGATCTGACAAGATCACGGTCGCCTGGGATACTCAAGAAAGAGACGGCCAAAGGGCGTGCCCCTGCACAGCAACCCTGACGTTGCTCTTCCACCAGGCGCTTGGTTGAGGCCGGGGAGGGAGTGCCAGGAGTTACGATCTTGGGGTTCCGTACAACGAATTTGTAGCTATGGAAGATCGCAACCGTATAGCTACCTAGAACAGCTATGGTATGTGAATGTGGCTGAAGTCAAGGGAAGGTTGCATTTTTGTATTTCATATTTTTCCTGCGTTAAAGAGCCTCTTGTGGCGCAGAATGGTAAGGCAGCAGACATACAGTCTGAAAGCTCTGCCCATGAGGTTGGGAGTTCGATCCCAGCAGCCGGCTCAAGGTTGACTCAGCCTTCCATCCTTCCGAGGTCGGTCAAATGAGTACCCAGCAAGCATCGGCTAGTCTGGACTGTCCAGGATAAAAGATGACCCAAGGTAGTTTTCCTCTGTGCAGCAACCCTGAACTTCCTTGTTTCCTTTCCAAATGCTAACCTGGAGCAGCCTTGCTTAGCTCCCAAACCTGACAAGATTGGTCCATCCGGGTCAGAGTATAAGAACGCTAGACCCGGTTGCTATTCCTCTAGTCAAATTTCAAAAAGTAGTAGTGTTTTTGAGCAGCCACCTCGACCTAACCCTAGCAATGAAGGGGGTAAAAAGAAAATCAAGCCAGACAGCCTTAGAAAAACTCCTGTTAAAGATTTATTGCAGCGATACAATAAATTTTTAGAAAACACACACACACGCACATTGGTGTTACGAACCTATTGGTTCCGACAGTGGCACACCGTGGGCAAAAAACCTTCAAAAAGGGGCTTGGGATATGGGGCTAACGGGAAGAGAAGTCTCTCTTTTCAGAGGAAGCCCCCTTTCGTTTCATAACACTAGGCTGCTAGCTGTGCTCAAGACCCTCAAGCCCTCAAATGCACAATCCGATCTTCGTGGCTTCACGAGAACGTTCAAGCCAGATTCTCTGCCAGCAGGAAAGGTCCGCCCACCCCCCTCTTGTCGAACAAATCCACTCATCCCGATTGCACTGAACTTTTGGACACATGCTCCCAGGTTTTCCCAGATATATACACGATAAAAACCTTTTCTTAAAAAAAAAAAAAAAAACAAGTAAAACTATTGTTACAAAAGGGGGGAAAAAAAAACTCGAAAGGGGGCCGACACCCCAAATTATTACAACCCTCGGGATGTCTCCAGCCTTTGAATGGATGCTACAGTATTGCAGGTATTTCGGGGGGGGGGGAACAGAGGAAAACCGAAAGGTAACGAGGTTCGTGGCTTAACCGAGATTCGCCTCAACTCAAATAGGGTTTCGTGCACGTGTGCAGGGGAGGGTTTTGAGCAGGGGTAGTCAAACTGCGGCCCTCCAGATGTCCATGGACTACAATTCCCAGGAGCCCATGCCAGCATTTGCTGGCAGGGGCTCCTGGGAATTGTAGTCCATGGACATCTGGAGGGCCGCAGTTTGACTACCCCTGGTTTTGAGAGACGAAAATGTAGCAGGCAGGGAAAGAGACAAAGAAAGGGAGGAAAAAGGAGACAGAGGCAAGGATATTTACAAAGGAGGAGCCCTGGGGGTGTCCGGAGGGGAGCTCAAAATGACAGGGAGAAGGAGCCCTCCTTATTTCCCATCAGCAGCCAGTGAGGCCTGGGTTCAAGTCCGCCACACCACATGCAATTCATAAAGTGCCTTTCGCCGAAGGAACGTTCCCCGCATTACATCCGAGGGCCCAGGAGAGCCCTGTGCTTCTGGGGGCAAGTCCTCCCTTCCACCCAATCCCAGTTTCTCCAAGCGGAACCAGATGGGAACCAGATGTGACCCCAACAAGCATCAGTCCCGGTGCAGACGGGATCTCTCCGCCAGGGCCGCTACGGCAGAGACTCCACCGACTGAGAAACTTCCTGCCAGGTTTTATATCAGGAAGTGGAAGGAGAAAGATCTTTGGTATAAAGCAACAGAAACGCACCGAATGGAACCCTGGCCTGATTCCCGCCAGGAGAAAACAAGAAAGGGCTCTCTTTGTCCACGGAAGCGCTTCCGTCCACCTAACCCCAGGGGTGGGCAAGCTGCGGCCGAGACAAATGTTCAAGGACTACAATGCCCATGAACCCCAGCAACATCCTGGCAGAGCCTAATGGGAGCTGTAGTCTACGGACATTTGGAGATCCAAATTTTGGCCATACCAGATCTACCTAGTCAATAGTATGGCGAACCAAAATGAGAGAGGTCCAATCCAACCCCAGATGTTCCATGATGGCACGTGGTACAGTCCTCCCCTGGAAGGCTGTGTCTCCTTCTCTGCCTGTGATTCCCTGCAGAAAAAGCATTCTACGGGGACAGCGAGATTTTTGACACGGGGCCCTGTGAGGGCCGTCACACGCCCAACTGAAAGCCGGAAAGAGACAGAAAAGCACCCCAGAGCTAGGAGTGGACAGGTAGAAGGAGACGTGCCAGGATTCAGGCTGCCACCCACGGGTGCCCAACTATCGGTCAATGCCACTGCTATGCTCCGTTGTAGAAGAGGAAGGGTGGTCCTCGGCCATGACGGCAGGAGGGTCCATGCAGACGGCCCCCTTCTGTGGACTAGAAGAAAAAGCTCTTGCTTTTCGGGATCCCAAGAGAGTGGGGATTCTCTGCTTCGATCCAAACAGGGACTGACTCCAATGCGGTTCAAACTTTCAAGCAGGTGGGGGCAGAGAGGATCCCTGGCCTCCACCTCCTTAACCTCCCCCCCCAAACCTTCCCCCTAAGATAGGGCATGATCCATCTGTCCGTGCACCATGCCTATGTCTGAACCACGTGGCCTTCGACAGTGTCAACACGGGCACATGGTAGACGCACCCCCTCTGCCATTGGGAAACCGGCTTGGAGGGGGCAGGAACCAAACCATTGGGTTGACACCCAAGGCGAAGCCTGAATCTGCTGAAGAGGAGGGGACAAAGGGAGACCCCCCCACTGCTTGAAGGCGACACAGCTGTGCCAAAACAGCGGGCTGCAGAACCAGAGAGGGGCCAGGCTGAAACGGCTGGAAGCTCCCTGGACTGCCGCCTCGAGAACACCGTTTCCCCACCCACAGAGAGCCACAAAAGAACTGCCGCTTCTTTCCGTGCAAGATGCAGGGTTGGAAGCGGCGAGACTCTTCAAAAGGGCCGGTTCCTGCAAGGCGGGCTCTTTGGTGTCTGAAAGCACACACAAGACATCTGGAACTCGGGGGCACCTCAATGCAATACGACCGTTCGACAAATCCACTACTGAGTAACTACGGCACCCAAATCCCCAGGAGTCCCTACTGATCCTCAAAGGGAAAAAAAATCTTATTGGTTTTCAAGCAGCAGGATTCTTTTTCTATATTAAACATTACGGCGACACAGTTCAGAAACCACGTTAGCCACGGGAAGGGCGCACATGTCTTGCCTGCCTGCCGATGCTGGGAATGCGCCTTTGTGCTGTAAGACTTCTGTGCATTGAGAGAGAGAGAGAGAATGAGAGAGACAGAGACAGAGACAGAGAGAGACAGAGACTTTAAAAACAAAGTTCCAGGAAAAAAACCCTACTAGGAACGGATCAAGCCAGGAACAGGAGAGGGGGATGCAAAAGGGACCCTCTAGCCGTCTTTCTGTCCTCTGCATTTCCGAGGAAGGCCGGGCCACGCACACCCCCAGGGCTGCTTCCTTCTGCAGAAAGCATGAACTAAAATAGAAATAAGATCGGAGACGGGGTTCCCCTCGGCAAGCTACACGAAGAATCCGGGGTCCCGAGTTCTGCATCCGGTCGAGGGAGGCTTCCGAAAGGTCTGCCGTCACAGTCGGATCGGACAAACGGAAAACGCCCCCTGGTTTTTACGCCGCCGAAAAGTCTGACCCTTTTTTTGTTCCGTTTTGTTCCAGGCACTGCTTAAAACCAAACGGGTCGTCTTTTACTGCGGTGGCGGCAGGCCGTGTGGGGGGGGGAACGCTCCGACCCCTCCGGCGCAGAAGTCCGGCCCTTTCCTAGCGGTGTCCGGTGTAGGCCTTGAACCACGAGGTCACGGAAGCCGCTGCCGAGGAGATCATGCCTCCGGCGCTGCTGCTGGGGCCCGGCTGGGAGGCCTGGGTGCTCTGGCTCTGCAGCAGCTCCAGGGGCTGGGAGGGGATGTCGCAGAAGCGGGGGCTGGGCAGGTTCTCCCAGTCCGTCCCCAGGTCCGTCTCCTCGTCGCTGATGCGCTCCTCTCCGCTCTCGTCCGTTTCGCCGGCGCCGCTGGGGTCCACGAACTCCATGGAGTCCTCCAGGTCGGCGCTGATCTCGAAGGGCCCGGACCTACGGGCGGAGAGACCGGATTGGATCGGTTCCTTCTGGTGTCCGGAACTAGCAAGAACAGGAGCCCGCGGGGGACGGGAAGGGCAGGCCAGGCACAGCTGACGGATGGGGACCCCCGAGGGGTTTTCAGGGCAAGAGGTGAACAGAGGTGGCCTGCCTTTGCCTCCCTCGGCACCGTGACCCAGGACTTCCTGCGTGGTCTCCCATTCGAGGACTGACCCTGCGTAGCTTCTGAAACATCTTGAGATCAGGCTAGTCTGGGTTGGCAAGGGAGGAGACAAACTTAGTTGGGTTTGCCATATTCTAGCAACCCTGGATTTCCTTGGACGACCCCCCCCCCCTGTTCAAGTACTAACCAGGGCTATACCTGCTTTGCTTTCAAGAGCTGACAGGGTCAAGCAAGCCTGGGACGTCCAGGTCAGGGAAGAGACAAACTGAGGTGTGGTTTCCCGTGTCCTGCCTCTGCGTAGCAACCCAGGATTTCCTGGGTGGTCCTCCCATCCAAGCACTAACCAAGGTCAACCAAGCTTAGCTTCTAAAATCTAGCAAGAGCAAAGTAGCCTGGGCCATCTGATTTGGAGAGGCTGATTCTGTGAAGATTCACGGGGGTGGCAGGTGACAGTGGATGAGCGAGAGGGTTGTTATTCTATGATTCTAAATTCCGTCAAAACCTCCGGAAGAAGTTCCTGACAGTCAGAGTGGTTTCTCAGTGGAACAGGCTTCCTCGGGAGGTGGTGGGTTCTCCTCCTTTGGGAGTTTTTAAGCAGAGGCTGGAGAGCCATCTGACGGAGAGGCTGATTCTGTGAAGGCTCAAGGGGGTGGCAGGTGACAGTGGGTGAGCGAGAGGGTTGGGAGTGTCCTGCATAGTGCAGGGGGTTGGACTAGATGACCCAGGAGATCCCTTCCAACTCTATGATTCTATGATTCTAAATTCCATCCCTTCCAATTCAATGATTCTAAATTCTGTCTAAACATCCGGAAGAAGTTCCTGACAGAGAGCCATCTGACGGAGGCTTCCTCGGGAGGTGGTGGGTTCTCCTCCTTTGGGAGTTTTTAAGCAGAGGCTGGAGAGCCATCTGACGGAGAGGCTGATTCTGTGAAGGCTCAAGGGGGTGGCAGGTGACAGTGGGTGAGCAAGAGGGTTGGGAGCGTCCTGCATAGCGCAGGGGGTCGGACTAGATGACCCAGGAGACCCCAACTGTTATTCTATGATTCTATCTGCATTCAGTCAGGTATCCAGAGATTGTTTCCCATGGCCTGCCTCCATACAGCAAGTTTGGAGTCCCTGGGTGGCCTCCTGTCCGAGGGCTGAGCAAAGCCATCCATGTTTCACTTCCGAGGAATGACGACATCAGGACAGCCTGGGGCATCCAAGTCAGGGAAGAACTACACGGATGCAGTGGGCCCTTGCCTGCCTCTGCGTAGCAGCCCTGAACGTCTTTGGAGCTCTCCCTCCCGACTGCTAACCAAAGCTGACCCTGCTTAGCTTCCGAGATCTGACAACATCGGCTAGACAGTGTCAGATCCGTCCTCAGCTAGCCTCGGGCATCCAGGTCAGAGAAGAGACAAACTGAGGAAGTCGGCCATTGGCTGCCTCTGCGTAGCAGGCCTGAATGTCCTTGGAGGTCCCCCATCCAACTACTAACTGGGGCTGACCCTGCTTAGCTTCTGGGGACTGACTGGACTGGGACAGCCTGGCCCTTCCAAGAAAAGGCACAAGCCTTGTGTCAGGCCAGGGGGAAAGAGGTGCCATTCTTGAAAGGGGAAGGGAAGCAGAGTGATGGGCACAGAGCGCAGGCGCTGTTGGCCAGAAAAAATATCAGGAAGGCGTCCGAGGACGGCCATTCTCACCTTCCCAAGTTCTCCGTCTCGGGGCTGACCAGGTACATCAGGTTCCTGAGCGTGTGCAGAGGGTGCAGCAGGTCCAGGTTGACGTGCTACAACAGCGAGAGGAAGAACAAAGAATATCGGTCAGGCGAGGCTTATTTGTGGGCAGGGCCAAAGCCTTTGGGGAAAAAAAACACACAAGCGGGATGGGCGGACGGACGGCCTACCTGAGAAAAGCAAAGGTAAAGGATGTTGGCGTTCAGCTTCTTCACCGCCCACGTGAACTTCCGCCTGCTGAGATTCTCCCCGCAGAACTCGCTGCAAGACAGACCGAGAGACGCAGACTGAGGCGTGGGAAAGAACAGGTGCTTGCGGTCCGCCTCGGGGACACGAAAGAATGAGATCTGATGCTATGCATTCCCAATCCTTGGGGCTCCAGCATATTCGGGGGACGGTGCCTCAAGGCTAGACTACTACAGTGCCCTCGACGTGGGCCTGCCCTGAAAGGCAGCTTGGAAACGCCAGTGTGTGCCACATGCGAGCGGTCGGTCCCTACTGCAAGCCAGGCACGTCATGCGCCAGACCCATCGCTGGTTAGCTATCAGCACTGAACGTCTAGCCTTTGTTACGTGTTTCTTTGGGAAAGCCTGCTGACCTCTGCTTGGTGGCAGAACGGGGGAAAGGAGGGTCTGTGAGCCAACCCCTAGGGCAGGGATTCCCAAGCAAGAGTCCATGGGCCCCCAGGGGTCCGTGAGAGCTCCAGAGGGGATTGATGGTCTTTCCCCTCCGGCCTTAATGGACTCAGACACAATCTGGAAAACTGGCTGTTTTCATTGCTCCCCTCTTTTCTTCCACAAGGTATGGATGGGTTTCCCCCCCCTCAAACTCTGAACCTACTGGGTGGGCAGGAAGGGGAGGAGGAAGAGGGAGACCGTTCTTTTTATTCCCCAAAGGGGCCCCATGTTGGCTCGGTGCAGTAGTTAAAAGTGATAGCTTCTAATCTGGAGAGCTGGGTTTGATTCCCCGCTCCTCCTCCACATGCAGCCAGCTGGATGTGGAGGAGTCCTGCTAGAAGTTGCAGTCCTGCTAGAAGCTGTTTCCACAGGGCACTTCTCTCAGGGCTCTCTCAACCCCACCTCCCTCACAGGCGGTCTGTCGTGGGGAAAGGCGATCGGAATCTGCTTTGAGGCTCCTTTGGGTAGTGAGAAGCAGGGTTATAAAAACCAACCCTTTTTCTTTTTAGAATCGCCTTCCCTTCTTCTCCCCACGACAGACACCCTGCGAGGTAGGCAAAGCCAAGAGAGCTCTGAGAGAACTGCGACTGGCCCAAGGTCAGCCAGCCAGCTATATGTGGAGGAGCAGGGAATCGAATCCGGTTCTCCAGATTAGAGGCTGCCGCACCTGACCAAGACACCAGACCCGTCAACCTCTGGACCCTCTGCGTCCAGTCCGGGTTCCCGGGCCACTTGCCTGTTGTACAGCTTCTTGGGAAGGTTGACGTCAAGGAGGTGGGACAGGATGTTGAGGAGCTGAGTGGCGTAGCACAGAGCGGCGCTGATCGTGTGAGCCGGATTGTTGTGCTCCATGTCTGAAACGGGAAGAGGAGAACCACAGAGCTCAAACAGGGAAAAAAGAGGGCACAGCTACCCCCAAGGGCTGGAACCGATAAAAGATAGTCTGGCCGCTGTGTGACACTGAATGCCCAACGGTGAATCAGACCCTCAGTCCACAGAGGCTGGTATTGCCTACTCGGACTGACAGCAGCTCTCCCGGGTCTCCCATCATCTCCAGACTGGTTGTTTTAAGTAGGGATGCCGGGGATTGAACTGGGGACCTTCTGCATGCCAAGCAGAGGCTCTGCCACTGAGCCACGGCCCCTCCCTAATCAATATGAAGACACGAAGTTGCTTCTACTAAGTCAGATTGTTGGTCTATCAAGGTCAAACTTTACCATGCCCTCCTGCCTGGTACTTCTAACTGGAGATGCTGGGGATTGAACCGGGGACCTTCTGCATGCCAAGCAGAGGCTCTACCACTGAGCCACGGCCCCTCCCTAATCAATATGAAGACACGAAGTTGCTTCTACTAAGTCAGATTGTTGGTCTATCAAGGTCAAACTTTACCATGCCCTCCTGCCTGGTACTTCTAACTGGAGATGCTGGGGATTGAACCGGGGACCTTCTGCATGCCAAGCAGAGGCTCTGCCACTGAGCCACGACCCCTCCCTAATAAATATGAACACAGGAAGCTGCTTCTAAGCCAGATCATTGGTCTATCAAGGTTAGTCTTTCCCCTCCCCTCCTGCCTGGTCCTTTGAACTGGAGATACCAGGGACCTTCCGCATGCCAAGCAGAGGCTCCAACACTGTGCCTCTCCCCATGTGCCTGTGGGACTCTTATGCATAATTTTGCAATCATAAGGGCTAGAAACTTGCTATTTTAATTGGGGGGGTTGGAAACCTGAGCCATGCATTCTGGTACCTTCCCCTTCTGGTACCTTCCCGTGCATTCTGGTACCTTCTGGTACCAAGCGATGACTTGGGAGAGGCTGGTGCAGAAGCATCCTTTGACCTCACAATCACAATGCTGCCACATTTGCCGTTTTTACCTGGCCCAAGATAGGCCAGGCATATCAGATCTTGGAAGCCAAGCAATGCCAGAGACAATGGTTGTGGGGGGGAGGGGGGCCATCTGGGCATGGAATTGGGGTCATTGTGGGTGGGCAGGTAGTTCCAAATTTCCGGCATTCTGCAGGGGGCTGGACTAGATGACCCCGGAGGTCCCTCCCAACACAAGTAGTAGTAAGTTTCTTATGGAATTATACCCGAGCAGTAAAAATAAAATACTAAAGATACCTGTTTACACCTGTATAATACAGGTGAAGTAGGATACCACAAACACTTGGTAAAACTTAACACATCATGCTAAAGAAAAATAAATGGTTTAAAAATGGATTAATGGTCTCGCAACAGAAATTTAAGGGAGTGAAAATGGAAATCTAAATTTATATGGAAAGTATCTAGACACTGAACTTGCCCAATTTAAGAGGTCTTAAGACGGATAAACATATTCTTAGCTCACAAGAGGTACACCGCTAGTTCCACAGACAGGCAGAAAATGAATTCTGGGGAATTGTCAGATAGCAGTTTGTGAATTGTAGCTGTGCGGTCTGCAGCTACTGGCCTCAGACCCGTCCTACTCTGCTCTGGTTTGGCCTCACCTGAAATCCTGTGTTCAGTTTTGGGCACCCCATTTGAAGAGGGATGTAGACAAACTGGAGCGTGTCCAGAGGAGGGCAACAAAGATGGTGAGGGATTTGGAGACCAAGACGTATGAATAAAGGTTGGGGGAGCTTGGTCTGTTTAGCCTGGAGAGGAGACGACTGAGAGGGGATCTGGTAACCATCTTCAAGTATTTAAAAGGCTGCCATATAGAGGATGGAGCAGGGTTGTTCTGTCTTGCCCCAGAATGACAGACCAGAACCAATAGGATGAAATTAATTCAAAAGAAATTCCATCTAAACCTCCGGAAGAAGTTCCTGAGAGTCAGAGTGGTTTCTCAGTGGAACAGGCTTCCTTGGGAGGTGGTGGGTTCTCCATCTTTGGAGATTTTTAAGCAGAGGCTGGAGAGCCATCTGAGGGAGAGGCTGATTCTGTGAAAGTTCAAGGGGGTGGCAGGTGACAGTGGGTGAGCGAGAGGGTTGGGAGTGTTCTGCACAGTGCAGGAGGTTGGATAAATGACCCAGGAGGTCCCTTCCAACTCTGTGATTCTATGATTCCAACTCAATGATTCTATGACCCTGGTTAATTATGGGATGGGAGACCTCCAAGGATTTGGGTGGCAGATCCTCCGTGGAACACCAAGGGTCAGGACACGGAAGCAGGACATGGCCAACCACCCCCCAACATCTCCTACCCGGATGCCTCCTCGGTTTTCCTGGCTACACCGCCCACATGCCGTACCTGGCCCTTGCGTGGTTTTCTTCTCTTCCACCCAGTTGTAGTAAGCGGAGTAGTCGCCATTACTGGGCAGGGTGATCCACGGCCCCACGATGCTGATGCTGGTGTCGCCGTTGTGGTCGTCGCAGACCCAACGCCCGGACAGGTAGGTCGTCCGCCGGGCTTCCGCCAACTTGCTGACGGTGCTGGAGGTCATGGCGCTGTCGCTCTCAGAGGAGACGTCCGCGGGATCCCTGCAGGAAAGGTGTGAGGCTCTTGCAAAGGGCATGGGAGTGGAGCAGACACTGAACATGAGTCAGCAGTATGATTTTGGGACTTTGGGATTTTTGGCTGTAGCATGTCCACATCATGCAAGGTGATGGTACCGATTTACTCTGCTCTGGTTAGATCTCACTTGGAGGACTGTGTCCAGTTTTGGGCACCACAACTGAAGAAAGATGCAGAGAAACTGGAGCATGTCCAGAGGAGAGGGGGTTTGAAGATGGTGAGGGGCTTTGAGACCAAGACGTATGAGGAAAGGTCGGGGGAGCTTGGTCTGGTTAGCTTGGAGAGGAGGTGACTGAGAGGGATCTGGTAAACATCTTCAAATACTTGAAGGGTTGTCATAGAAAAAACAGAGCAGAATTGTTCTCTCTTGCCCCGGAGGGACAGACCAGAAGCAATGGGATGAAATTAATTCAAAAGAAACTCCATCTAAATATCCGGAAGAAGTTCCTGGCAGTTACAGCAGTTCCTCAGTAGAATGGGCTTCCTCGGAAGGTGGTGGGTTCTCCATCTTTGGAAGTTTTTAAGCAGAGGCTAGATAGTCATCTGTCAGAAATGCTGACTCTATGAATTCAGGAAGATGGTGAGTGGGTGGGCAGGAAGGGATGTGCCAGTGTTTGTCTCTTGTGGCCCTTCCTTGCATGCCCAGGGAAATGCCAATTACCATGGTAGGATGGTAGGTGAATTCCCTCCAGGCCAGGCTGGATCCTAGAGATTTTTGGTGGAGGGGGGGGGGTCACTTGGGCATGCAACTGGGGCCCCAGTGGGTGGGCAGATTGTTGTAAATGGACAAGACGACCATGGTGGTCCTTCCAATTCTATGATTCTAGGGGAAGTGATGCTCAGAAAGGCCGGCCGCAGGAAGAGAGCATCTGGATTGCATGAGGAGCAGAGGCATATTGGAGATTCATTTAGGTTACAGAATGCAAGAAGGAGAGGCAAGGTGGCCTTCCCAAAATGCTCCCCTCCCCCTTGCTCCCCTCCCTTTCTCAGATTTCTTCCTCGGGACTTTAGATTATTAAAAGTTGATCCTCTGGAAATCCCCTGCTGTGAGGAGAAGGATAGGAGACTCAGAAGCCACTTTGAGACTCTTTGACCGTTTATGCACTGAAGGTTTCATGCCAGGCTGCAGGCTGGAGTTTTAGTCATGGCAAATTATCCCACCTCTTCCTGCACCCACATGGAGGAGCACTTGGCCTGGTGCACGTCGTCCGCCCCTGATTTATGCTCCTGCACAGGACCTGGGGCAGTGAAGTTCCCAGTGCATAAACGGTCTTTAAGGCAAAGATATATCTATATATAAACCCCCCTATATTTTCTTCTTCTGATCTGGAGAATTGGGTTTGATTGCCTGCTCCTCTACAAGCACCCAAGCATGTTCTCAGTTCTCTCAGAGCTCTCTTAGCCCCCCCCCCCGCCTCACAAGGTGCCTGACGCAAGGAGAGCCTTCGTGGTGCAATAGGCAAGAACGGAGGACTCTAATCTGGAGAGCCGGGGTTAATTCCCCACTCTGCCTCCCCCTGAAGCTCGCTGGGTGGCCAGGGGCCAGTCCCATTTCTCTTAGAGCTCTCTCAGTCCCACCAGCCTCACAAGGTGCCTGTTGTGGGGAGAGCAAGATAAGGTGAGGCAAAGCCACTTTGAGTCACCGTAGGGCAGAAAAAAGTGGGGTAAAAAAACCCCAACTCTTCTTATTGCTTCTAAGTGTTTTGCATTTGGATGGGATGGGGGTTAATGGGGCACGGCCCCTTCTCCCAATTCTGCCCCCCACCCCCAATTTCACGCCCCCACCCTGAACAGCTTGCATCCCCGAATCGTACTCTCTTTCCTTCATTCCTTCCAGACGGAGAAAGCAGATTGCTTCCGTGGTGCACCGGCAACGTCGGCGACCTCTCCCCGTCCGTTTACCTTGCACCGATCTTCACCTCCTCGATGGGGAAGATGACGGAGGTCAGCTCAAGGACGTGGGAGCGCCGCAGGCGGGCCAGCTGCTCGTGCTGGCTCCTCAAGTCACAGAGCCGCCTCTCCACCAGGTCGCCCAGCCGGCGGTTGTGCCGCTGGACCTTCTCCTTCTTCTCCTGGTGGCGCTGGGCCCGCCGGTAGAGCTTCTGGTTCTCGTCTTTGACTCGCAGGAGGCACTCGGCGTCTGCAGGACGGCAAAGGTGACGGGGAAGGAGTGAGAGTCAAGCGGAGAGCAGCCTCTCTCAGCTATTCCACCCCTGAGAAAGCCCTGAAACATCCTGCAGGCTCTTAAGAAGTGGTGCGATTGTTAAGAATACGGCTGGGAAACGTTCCCACCCAGCGTCCCTCCCCTTCCCACCCCCTCCAGGCCCACCATTGGTCGTTTCGGGAGGGGTGGGCAGGTCGACATCACCATATATGGTCATAAGGTAAAGGTATCCCCTGTGCAAGCACCGAGTCATGTCTGACCCTTGGGGTGACACCCTCCAGCGTTTTCATGGCAGACTCAATACGGGGTGGTTTGCCAGTGCCTTCCCCAGTCATGACCGTTTACCCTCCAGCAGCAAGCTGGGTCCTCATTTTACCGACCTCGGAAGGATGGAAGGCTGAGTCCACCTTGAGCCGGCAGCTGGGATTCAACTCCCAGCCTCATGGGCAGAGCTTTCAGACGGCATGTCTGCTGCCTTACCACCCTGTGCCACAAGAGGCTCTTCCATTTATGGTCATATCAACCAATAAATATTTCACAAATATTTTGTGGTTCCGCAGGGCCTGTAAAATGGAGCTGCCAGAATCCTGAGAGAGCCACGATACGTCCACGGAAGCAGTTTTGGAAAGGCAAAGCTCCCCTTTGAATGTAGAAACTGAAACGGGTTCAGCCACCACCTGCAGGACTGCACAATGGAGTGGGAAACAGAGGAAATGCAGGGGATGCCAGCTTTTTGGAGACTGTCAGAGCGTAGGATACGTGTCAGAAATTGGCAATTCTGCCATGTTTTCTTTTATCCCTATTCCTGCCTTTTGTGTACTTGGACCTTTTGCGTTTGAGATGTCCCTAGCCTTTTGGCTGCACCCTGCCAGTTGTTTGGCCTTTGATCCAACCCAATTCGTCATGTCAAACTGGACTAGAGGGAGCTTTTGGCGTTCCGCAGGGCCTGCAAAACGGAGCTCTTCCCCCAGGTCTATGGCTGAGGCCGGCATGGCAAGGAAGATCTGGCGCCCCCCCCACCCCCGGGTTACAAGCATACATTCCTGCATTCGTCCTCACGCTCCTATATCAGTTATAAGAGGGGTTACTCCATTACGGGTTTGATTGTTGGAGTCTGATATGTATATTGTTATGTCCGGTATGGTTTTAATGGGGTTTTAATTATGGACGAATCTGTAACCCGCCACGGGTCAGAAATGAGAGTGGCAGGCAATGTCTAATAATAATTAATAATTAATAATTAATAATTAATAATTAATAATTAATAATTAATAATTAATAATTAATAATTAATAATTAATAATTAATAATTAATAATTAATAATTAATAATTAATAATGAGTACCCAGCTTGCTGGGGGGTAAACGGTCATGACTGGGGAAGGCACTGGCAAACCACCCTGTATTGAGTCTGCCAAGAAAACGCTGGAGGGCGTCACCCCAAGGGTCAGACATGACTTGGTGCTTGCACAGGGGATACCTTTACCTTTACCTTTAATTAATAATTAATAATTAATAATTAATAATTAATAATTAATAATTAATAATTAATAATTAATAATTAATAATTAATAATTAATAATTAATAATTAATAATTAATAATTAATAATAGGGGTGGGTTAGTCCTGGAGAGGAGTGTGTGTGTGTAAAGCATCCTTGATTTCCTCTCCTTCGGCTACTGCAAGGAGATGCTCTGACTTTGCTCCTGCTTGCTCAGTTTCCCCGCTCCACCTGGGACTCAGAGATAAAGCCGTCCCCCTGCTGTAGCTCTTTAGTCGAGGCAACGTTATCGATCATTTCTGCTCTTATTTCTCCAATAAACTGATCTTTGCAAAAAGTCAAGGTCCCTTATTGTGGCTATCGGGAGCAACCTCACAATACAAGCGACCCACCGGATCTACGGCCGACAGCCTGAAAGCGAGCCGGATTGAGGCGTGCAAGGGGGTCCGGGTATTCCCGCTGCCGCGAGAAAGCTACTCACGTCTGGCTGCCTCTTCGTTCTCTTTGAAGATGGTTTGCTTCAGCTGCTCGATGCGCATCTTGCAAGACATGATTTTCCATCTCTGGAACAGGGAAACAGCATAAGACTCCCCCGAAAACAGACAGACCCTAAGCTGCCTCAGAACGGCAAGACACGAGCACCCACCAGTGCTGGAGGAGGATTTGAATCCAGATCTCGAGGGGCCTGTTTCGGCATTCTAAACATCGCACTGCTCTGTCTCATGAGATTCTTGCAGGGATCTATTTCACTGCGATTTAATGTTTATTGATTGATTCATTTACTTCATCCGTGCCACACCTTTCTCGGCAACTGAGACCCAAAGCGGCCCTCTCCTCCGGTTTACCTTCACAACAACCCCGCGAGGTAGGTTAGGCCGAGAGAGCATGCCCAGCCCATGGTCACCCAAGGCACTTTCATGGCATGTGCGTGTAGATTTTAGCTATGGTTTTAAATGTTTTAACGACGTGGAGTTTAAAAATTTACTTCTCATGGCTTTTAAGAGGTATCTGCATGATGCATGTTTTTAATCTGTGAGTTAGTGAGGCTGAACCAGAGGAGAGGAGAGTTTTATACCCCCACTTACCACTACCTGAAGGAGGCTCAAAGCAGTTTACCATCGCCTGGGAGACACCCTGGGAGGGAGGGGAGGCTGAGAGAGCTCTGGGAGAACTGTGACTGGCTCAAGGTCACCCAGCTGGCTTCATGTAGAGCAGGAGTGGGGGAATGAAGCCCAGGTCTCCAAGACTAGAACCAGCATACACCACACTTGGATGAAGCCCCCAATGTGGCTCTCATCCATGCAAGCACCACGGCTTCTCTCTTCCCAAAACGGTCCCCTGTTCAAGCTGCGACTGAAATGGAATCAACCCAAAGAACTGTCCAAAGAAACTCACCAACTGGTCGCTGGCTATCCACTTCCTTTCCATAGCTTTTAACAACCTACAGGCAAAGAAAGCAAAAACAGGACATTAGCTGGAGCTCAGAATGTTGTACTGGGTCCTGTGGACCGGATCCGTCAACTCCGGCGCCTTCACCTGATACAAAGGGCCCTCCTGACAGAGTAACGCCCCTTGCACCCAGTGCTGCTCTTGGCGGAACGGGTCTGTGAGATGCAACTTGATGTGTTTAGTGAGGAAATGTGTTTAGTGTTTAGTGTTTAGTTAGGAAAAAGATTGATCAAGCCGTGTTGGAAAAAAGCACCAGAAACAAAGTAGGACTTACTGGGATTGGAATTCATTCTGCTTGCTTTTAAGGAGCTTTAGTCTCTCCTTCTTCTCAGAGAACCTGGAAGAGAAGAAGGCGCAATTTGATAAAGCACAGAAACCAGGATTTATCCCGACCTGAATTAACAGATCTCATACAGCAAAAGAGCCCTGCTGGATCAGGCCAGGGGTCCATCTAGTCCAGCCTCCTGTCTCACACAGGGGCCAGCCAGTTCCTCTGGAGGGCCAGCAACAGGGCAGAGAGGCCGAGGCCTTCCTAAGAACATCAGGAGTGCCCTGCTGGGTCAGACCAGGGGTCCATCCAGTCCAGCCTCCTGTCTCACACAGGGGCCAGCCAGTTCCTCTGCAGGGCCAGCAACAGGGCAGAGAGGCCGAGGCCTTCCTAAGGACATCAGGAGAGCCCTGCTGGGTCAGACCAGGGGTCCATCCAGTCCAGCCTCCTGTCTCACACAGGGGCCAGCCAGTTCCTCTGGAGGGCCAGCAACAGGGCAGAGAGGCCGAGGCCTTCCTAAGGACATCAGGAGAGCCCTGCTGGGTCAGACCAGGGGTCCATCTAGTCCAGCCTCCTGTCTCACACAGGGGCCAGCCAGTTCCTCTGGAGGGCCAGCAACAGGGCAGAGAGGCCAAGGCCTTCCTAAGGACATCAGGAGAGCCCTGCTGGGTCAGACCAGGGGTCCCTCCAGTCCAGCCTCCTGCCTCACACAGGGCCAGCCAGTTCCTCTGGAGGGCCAGCAACAGGGCAGAGAGGCCGAGGCCTTCCTAAGAACATCAGGAGAGTCCTGCTGGGTCAGACCAGGGTCCATCCAGTCCAGCCTCCTGTCTCCCACAGGGGCCAGCCAGTTCCTCTGGAGGGCCAGCAACAGGGCAGACAGGCCGAGGCCTTCCTAAGGACATCAGGAGAGCCCTGCTGGGTCAGACCAATAGCCCATCCAGTCCAGCCTCCTGTCTCACACAGGGGCCAGCCAGTTCCTCTGGATGGCCAGCAACAGGGCAGAGAGGCCGAGGCCTTCCTAAGGACATCAGGAGAGCCCTGCTGGGTCAGACCAGGGTCCATCCAGTCCAGCCTCCTGTCTCCCACAGGGGCCAGCCAGTTCCTCTGGAGGGCCAACAACAGGGCAGAGAGGCCGAGGCCTTCCTAAGGACAACAGGAGAGCCCTGCTGGGTCAGACCAGGGGTCCATCCAGTCCAGCATCCTGTCTCACACAGGGGCCAGCCAGTTCCTCTGGAGGGCCAACAACAGGGCAGAGAGGCCGAGGCCTTCCTAAGGACATCAGGAGAGCCCTGCTGGGTCAGACCAGGGGTCCATCCAGTCCAGCCTCCTGTCTCCCACAGGGGCCAGCCAGTTCCTCTGGAGGGCCAGCAACAGGGCAGAGAGGCCGAGGCCTTCCTAAGGACATCAGGAGAGCCCTGCTGGGTCAGACCAGGGGTCCATCCAGTCCAGCATCCTGTCTCACACAGGGGCCAGCCAGTTCCTCTGGAGGGCCAACAACAGGGCAGAGAGGCCGAGGCCTTCCTAAGGACATCAGGAGAGCCCTGCTGGGTCAGACCAGGGGTCCATCCAGTCCAGCATCCTGTCTCACGCAGGGGCCAGCAAGTTCCTCTGGAGGGCCAGCAACAGGGCAGAGAGGCCGAGGCCTTCCTAAGGACATCAGGAGAGCCCTGCTGGGTCAGACCAGGGGTCCATCCAGTCCAGCATCCTGTCTCACACAGGGGCCAGCCAGTTCCTCTGGAGGGCCAGCAACAGGGCAGAGAGGCCGAGGCCTTCCTAAGGACATGAGGAGAGCCCTGCTGGATCAGACCAGGGGTCCATCTAGTCCAGCCTCCTGCCACAGTGAAGATTTTTGGGTTAGGGTGGCAACTACTGACAAAGCAACATGGTTGTTTAAAAAAAATAGGTAGATTAAGTCAAAAAAGGAGGCAGAATGGATACGGGAAGGGAATGTGATTATATTCCAGATCTGGTTTAAGGTTTTGACCTTTAAGGCCATTTGCGGCCTGGGTCCAGTGAATCTGAGGAGCTGTCCATCTGCCTATGCCCCTCAGAGAGTGCTTGTCACATTCAAAAATTTTTTAAACAGAGGCTGGAGAGCCATCTGACGGAGAGGCTGATTCTGTGAAGGTTCAAGGGGGTGGCAGGTGACAGTGGATGAGTGAGAGGGTTGTGAGTGTCCTGCGTAGTGCAGGGGGTCGGACTAGATGACCCAGGAGGTCCCTTCCAACTCTATGATTCTATGGCTGGTGGTCCCTGGCCCGAAGGAAGCCCACTTCAACCAGGACTTACGTTCTTATTGTTTACTGTAATTTGATTTTTTTATTTGTCGCCCCCCCCCCCCCCGATTTAAGCTGGTTGTGCCGGAAGTGGCAGGATAAAAACTCCATAATACATATAAATTAAAAAAGTAATTAAAAAGTAATAAATCTGAAATCTGGGTTCGGTGAAGGGGATTTGATGGACACAGGCTGAAAGGCTGGAGTGAGCGCCTGGGAACGTGACAAGGCAACAGTGGGACACAAGAGAGAAAGAACTACGACTTGGCTTCTCCTTCCCTTTGGGCCTGAGCCGCTGCCCCCCCCCCCCCCAGAAGGCTTTTGTTCTACCACTTCAGCCCGCCTCTCAAATACGTTCGAGAAAACAAACTATATTTAAAAAGAACATGGAAAGTGGCAGCACTGCGTGTGCTCCACGTTGCCATGGTTCGTCGCGACAACGGCCGAGCTACAAGAACGGCTGAACGAGAATAAGGCTGCTGTGAGCCCATGAACAGAGGAGTGTGCACAATGTACCTCTGCATGATTTGCGGCTCCGGTCTGGTCTCCTTTCACTAGGGATGGGTGGTTTCTACTGAGTTTCTGGTCTTGAGTGGACTGAAGAAACCAAGCTCACCCGATTCAGAGGCAGAGCCAAATTACTGGGGTAGGAGGAGCCAGTTTGGTGTCGTGGTTAGGAGTGCGGACTTCTAATCTGGCCAGCCGGGTTCGATCCTGCGCTCCCCCACATGCAGCCAGCTGGGTGACCTTGGGCTCCCCATGGCACTGATAAAACTTCTGACCGGGCAGTGATATCAGTGCTCTCTCAGCCTCACCCACCCCACAGGGTGTCTGTTGTAGAGAGAGGAAAGGGAAAGGGATTGTAAGCCGCTTTGAGACTCCTTCAGGTAGAGAAAAGCGGCATATAAGAACCAACTCTTCTTCTTCTTCAGTAATCTCAGGGCTCTCTCAGCCTCACCCACCTCACAGGGTGTCTGTTGTGGGGAGAGGAAAGGGAAGGCGACTGTAAGCCACTTTGAGCCTCCTTCGGGTAGGGAAAAGCGGCATATAAGAACCAACTCTTCTTCTTCTTCAGTAATCTCAGGGCTCTCTCAGGCTCACCCACCTCACAGGGTGTCTGTTGTGGGGAGAGGAAAGGGAAGGCGACTGTAAGCCGCTTTGAGACTCCTTCAGGTAGAGAAAAGCGGCATATAAGAACCAACTCTTCTTCTTCTTCAGTAATCTCAGGTGTCTCTCAGCCTCCCCTCCCTCACAGGGTGTCTGTTGTGGGGAGAGGAAAGGGAAGGCCATGGTAAGCCACTTTGAGCCTCCTTCAGTTAGAGAAAAGCGGCATATAAGAACCAACTCTTTTTCTTCTTCAGTAATCTCAGGGCTCTCTTAGCCTCAACACCATTACAGGGTTTCTGTTTTTGGTCGGAGAGGAAAGGGAAGTCGACTTTAAAATTTGTTAAACATTTATTGGGTAATATGCCTGTACATGGTCACGTCAATCCGCCCCCCCAATAGCCAATGATGGGCCTGGAGGAGGTGGGGAGGGGCCCCAGATGGATGTGTCCACAGCTCTGCTTCCCAACCATTATAGAGGTACTTCTGGGGTTTCTTGAAGCCAGAAGTATGTTTCAGGGGTCTCTCAACAGTAAAAAAGAAAAAAAAAATTGGAAAAGGCTGGCTTGTCACCACCTTGAAAAAAAAATGAATTAAAAAAATATTTTTATTTTTATTTGGGAACACAAACCCATGCATGTGAAGTTGGCAGCAAGTTTCATTTGAGCAACAAGGACTTGCTTCTAGAGTAAACAGCTCTGGTTACAAGGCGCTCAGGCGGTGGGGGTTAGAAGTCAAGTACTGCCTAAGGTCTTGGAATGTCACCGTCAGTCCCGGAGCAGGGTGGAAAAACACCAGCCTGAATGAACCAATGGGAGGCAGCTTCACTATGAAAATATCTATTTACTCAATGAGTAAGCTAATTGTGGAATTCACGGCCAGCAGAAGAAGAGACGGCCAGGAGCACAGACGGCTTTAAAAGGGAGTTTTATAGACATATACGGACAAGCCATGGGGAGCGAAGGGAACCTCTATATTTAGAGCTGTCAAATTTCTGGAGCCCAGTGCTAGCAGACAACATCATGGGAAATCTCAGCCTCTCTGCCAGGGGTAGTCAAACTGTGGCCCTCCAGATGTCCATGGACTACAATTCCCATGAGCCCCTGCCAGCAAACACTGGCAGGTGCTCAAGGGAATTGTAGTCCATGGACATCTGGAGGGCTGCAGCTTGACTACCCCTGCTCTATGCCCTGTTGGTTGGCCCTCCAGGGCAACTGGCCGGCCACGGTTGAGATGGGATGCTGGACTGGCCTTACTCAGCAAACCTCCTCTGGTATGTTCTTAGAAGCGCCGTGTATTCACACAACAAACGTAATCAGGCAAGGTAGAAGCTGTTTGCAGAATCAGGTGAAAGGGTCTGAAGGGGTTGGAAAATTTAGGCAATATCCCATAATTAGCAGAATGCACAATGGCTAAAAGCCACACCAGAAGGCATGTGTTCTTCGTATGTGTGCAGGTAAGAAAACAACACATGAAACTAAAACTTCTCTTTACTTTTTCAACTAGTTTTACTACTTTATTATAGGGAATCCGTTTCTAGATAGATTATGTCTCCACTGTCCTAACTAACTAGGATGAAGAGAGAGGCAGGAATTGATCCGGCCGTCATTAATTCAAAAGAAATACCATCTAAACCTCCGGAAGAAGTTCCTGACAGTTAGAGCGGTTCCTCAGTGGAACAGGCTTCCTCGGGAGGTGGTGGGTTCTCCATCTTTGGAGATTTTTAAACAGAGGCTGGAGAGCCATCTGACAGAGAGGCTCATTCTGTGAAGGTTCAAGGGGGTGGCAGGTGACAGTGGATGAGCGAGAGGGTTGGGAGTGTCCTACATAGTGCAGGGGGTTGGACTAGATGGCGGTCCCTTCCAACTCTATGATTCTATGGTGCCAAGAATGTGGCCTTGTATGAGAGAGAGGGGAGGAAGAGGAAGCAAGAAGGACCTTGTGTGTTGTTGTTGTTAGGTGCAAAGTCGTGTCCGACCCATCGCGACCCCATGGACAATGATCCTCCAGGCCTTCCTGTCCCTGTGTGTATCGGCCTCTATAATGAAGGGACCACGATAAAGTAGAGAAAGGAAGGATCTGAAACTCTCTGACAGCCCCCTCTGGAGGCTGAAGCTAAGAGATATAGCAAAGTCCTTCCACTTCCAACAGAATGCCAACAAAAAGTTTCAAGTCTGCAAGTCAAAGTACATGCCCTTTACAAGGTCGACAACCATAACCTGTAATGTTCTACTGGAAAACAGGCCAATTTCATGTCCTTCTGCAATCCACTTGAAAGCATGAACAGTGTAATGAAAACTGTGGGTTCCCCCCAAGAAAACCCAGCAACAATTAGGTTTAAATCTAGAGGAAAATAAGGAAAAAGCCAGCAAAACATTTGGGGGGGGGGGAGACTCTTCTAATTCCTAGAAGGAGTGCTCACAGTGAATACAAGATGAATATGCATACTGGTAATCTGTCCCCTACCCATGTTGCCACAATCCCATAAACTTCCGAGGAGGGGTGAATCATAGAATTAGAATCAGAACGTGAATCAGCTGCTTGAAGATGGCCAGCAAGGGGGAGCGCCCTACCTCCTGAGGCAGCCCCTTCCACTGCTGAACTAGAATCCTAGAGTGGGAAGGGGCCACACAGGCCATCTAGTCCCACCACCTGCTCAGTGCAGGATCAGCCTCCAGCATCCAGGAGAAGGATCTGTCCAGCCGCTGGTTGAAGACGGCCAGTGAGGGGGAGCTCCCCACCTCCTTAGGCAGCCCCTTCCACTGCTGAACTAGACTCCTAGAATCCTAGAGTGGGAAGGGGCCATGCAGGCCATCTAGTCCCACCCCCTGCTCAGGGCAGGATCAGCTTCAAGCATCCAGGATAAGTATCTGTCCAGCCATTGCTTGAAGACTGCCAGTGAGGGGGAGCTCTCCATCTCGTTAGGCAGTCAGACATCTGAGAAAAGAGCCTTCGTACTCTGAAAATCTTGTCAATCTGCAAGGTAATACTGGATTCCAATCTAGGCATAAATTACAGCTGGAGACTTCAGAGAGAGAGATTTAAAAAGCACTCAGGTCCCAAGCCAAATAACTAAAGGAGAGGAAATATAAGGATGCCATAGTGGAAAAATAACAATGCATCAAAATTCCATTTTAAGGGATGGCTCAGGGTGAACCCACTCGTCAAGATACATCTACCTGAACTGAACCCAAGGTTGATAATATATGTAGGACTGACCTTTCTTCTGGTCAGACACCCTGAAGGAAGCCCCCAGAAATAAAAAGTGATTATTAAATGTACAAATAACTTAAGATAAAACCTTGGTCACCAGCAAGAGATCCAGGGCTAGGGTTGCTAAATCCAGCTTTGGGAACTCCTGGACATTAGTGGTAGATCCTAGTGAGGGCAGAAACCTCATTGGGGGGGCAATGTTATTGAGCCCACCCTGCAATAAAGCCATTTCCTCCAGGGGGGCTGGTCTCTCTCTAGTCTGGAGATGAGCTGTCATTCTGGGGGATGCCCAGGTCCCACCTGGAGGTCGGCATCCCTAGTCCATCCTCCAAAATGGCCCTTTTCTCCAAGGGGATTGATCTTTGTCATCTGGCAATGAGCTGGAATTCTGGGGGATGTCCAGGTTCCACTTGGAGGTTGGCATCCCTACAGAGATGGGGGTAGCGTTTCCAGATTCAGGCTGGGAAACTCCTGGAGATTTGGAGACGGAACGCGGACAGGACAGGGATCTCAGTGGGGTGCAATGCCCAAGAGCAGGGGTGAGCAAACTGTGGCCCTCCAGATGTCCATGGACATCAATTCCCATGAGCCCAAGGGGCTCATGGGAATTGTAGTCCATGGACATCTGGAGAGCCACAGTTCGCTCACTCCTGCCCTAGAGCCCACCCTGCAAAGCAGCCCTTTCCTCCAGGAAGAATGTGCTCCATATAGTCAGGAGATGCCCTGTCATCCCGGGGGATCCCCAGGCCCCACCTGGAGGCTGGCATCCCCCAGTCCCCCCTCCCAAGCAGCCCTTTCCTCCACAATTAGCGAGCCCCTGTCCCCTGGGGGCGACCCGGCCCCGCCTGGAGGCTGGCCCCGCGGTTCGGGCGGAGGGCGAGCGTGCCCCTGAGCGCGCGCAGAGTGCCCTCCTCCCCGCCCCTCCCCCCGCGGGCCCCGCCCACCCACCTACCTCTCGGCGTCGCGGCCGTCGAAGAAGACGAAGTCCCCCCCGCGGACGCACTTGGCGCAGGTGAGGCGTCGGCGGGTGGTGTTGCAGAGGGGGCACCGCTCCACGGCCACGTACAGCCCCTCCGCCCCCGCCTCGCACGCCGCCTCGGCCCGCCGCCCCCCGGAGCCCGCGCCCGGCCAACCGCCGCCCCTGGGAGACGCCATGTTGCCGACGCGCTCGCGGCGCCCGCCGGTCACGTGGGACTTTGTTTTCAACCAGGGGCATGACGGGAAGGAGCGCGCGGGAGGGAGGGACGGCGAGGGGGGGCGTGGCTTCAGGGTGGCTGCGACGCTCAGGCGAAGGCGGGCTGGGGGAGGCGTGCCTGTGACGTCACCCGCAGGAACGCGTGGGCGGCTCTTTTTTTTTTCTTCGAATGGAGGTTATGGACAAGGCGATGCCAACCTCCAGGCGGGACCTGGGCATCTCCCGGAATTTCAGTGCATCCGCAGACAAAAGAAATCAGATTCCCTGGAGGAAATGCATCCTTCGCAGGCGTCTCCCACTGCATTAAAGTCCACCCTCCCAAGCAGCCTTTTCCTCTAGGGCAGGGGTAGTCAACCTGTGGTCCTCCAGATGTTCATGGACCACAATACCATGAACCCATGAGCTCATCGAAACTGTTGTCCATGGATATCTGGAAAGCCACACTGCTACAGGGGAACTGATCTCTGCAGTCTGGAGAGGAGCTGTCATTCCAGGGGATCCCCAGGCCCCACCTGGAGGCTTTCCTCCTTTCCTCCAGGGGAACTGATCTATGCAGTCTGGAGAGGAGCTGTCATTCCAGGGGATCCCCAGGCCCCACCTGGAGGCTGGCATCCCTGAGTCCCCCCTCCCAAGCAGCCCTTTTCTCCAGGGGAACTGATCTCTGCAGTCAGGAGAGGAGCTGTCATTCCAGGGGATCCCCAGGCCCCACCTGGAGGCTGGCATCCCTGAGTCCCCCCTCCCAAGCAGCCCTTCTCTCCAGGGGAACTGATCTCTGCAGTCTGGAGAGGAGCTGTACTTCCAGGGGATCCCCAGGCCCCACCTGGAGGCTGGCATCCCTGAGTCCCCCCTCCCAAGCAGCCCTTTCCTCCAGGGGAACTCATCTCTGCAGTCTGGAGAGGAGCTGTCATTCCGGGGGATCCCCAGGCCCCACCAGGAGGATGGCATCCCTGAGTCCCCCCTCCCAAGCAGCCCTTTCCTCCAGGGGAACTGATCTCTGCAGTCTGGAGAGGAGCTGACATTCCAGGGGATCCCCAGGCCCCACCTGGAGGCTGGCATCCCTGAGTCCCCCCTCCCAAGCAGCCCTTTCCTCCAGGGGAACTGATCTCTGCAGTCTGGAGAGGAGCTGTCATTCCAGGGGATCCCCAGGCCCCACCTGGAGGCTGGCATCCCTGAGTCCCCCCTCCCAAGCAGCCCTTTTCTCCAGGGGAACTGATCTCTGCAGTCTGGAGAGGAGCTGTCATTCCAGGGGATCCCCAGGCCCCACCGGGAGGATGGCATCCCTGAGTCCCCCCTCCCAAGCAGCCCTTTCCTCCAGGGGAACTGATCTCTGCAGTCTGGAGAGGAGCTGTCATTCCAGGGGATCCCCAGGCCCCACCTGGAGGCTGGCATCCTTGAGTCCCCCCTCCAAGCAGCCCTTTCTTCCAGGGGAACTGATCTCTGCAGTCTGGAGAGGAGCTGTCATTCCAGGGGATCCCCAGGCCCCACCTGGAGGCTGGCATCCTTGAGTCCCCCCTCCAAGCAGCCCTTTCTTCCAGGGGAACTGATCTCTGCATTCTGGAGAGGAGCTGTCATTCCAGGGGATCCCCAGGCCCCACCTGGAGGCTGGCATCCCCGAGTCCCCCCCCAAGCAGCCCTTTCCTCCAGGGGAACTGATCTCTGCAGTCTGGAGAGGAGCTGTCGTTCCAGGGGATCCCCAGGCCCCACCGGGAGGCTGGCATCCCTGAGTCCCCCCTCCCAAGCAGCCCGTTTCTCCAGGGGAACTGATCTCTGCAGTCTGGAGAGGAGCTGTCATTCCAGGGGATCCCCAGGCCCCACCTGGAGGCTGGAATCCCTCAGTCCCCCCTCCCAAGCAGCCCTTTCCTCCAGGGGAACTGATCTCTGCAGTCTGGAGAGGAGCTGTCATTCCAGGGGATCCCCAGGCCCCACCTGGAGGCTGGCATCCCTGAGTCCCCCCTCCCAAGCAGCCCTTTCCTCCAGGGGAACTGATCTCTGCAGTCTGGAGAGGAGCTGTCATTCCAGGGGATCCCCAGGCCCCACCTGGAGGCTGGCATCCCTGAGTCCCCCCTCCCAAGCAGCCCTTTCCTCCAGGGGAGCTGATCTCTGCAGTCTGGAGATGAGCTGTCATTCTAGGGGGTCCCCAGGAACTGGCCGGCCCCTGTGTGAGACAGGAGGCTGGACTGGATGGACCCCTGGTCTGACCCAGCAGGGCTCTCCTGATGTCCTTAGGAAGGCCTCGGCCTCTCTGCCCTGTTGCTGGCCCTCCAGAGGAACTGGCTGGCCCCTGTGTGAGGCAGGAGCCCCTGGTCTGATCCAGCAGGGCTCTTCTGGTGTTCTTAAAACCTCTATTGCACACTTAGGGCTTTAAAGTGTCAAACTTTAGTGCAAAATGCAAGGGCAGAGCTAAGCTTCCCCAACAGGAAAAACTGATTCATTGCCAAGCAATAACATGCTTGGATGCCAGTCACAGAACAACCCCTAAGCTAGAATTTGTTCCTTAAATTTATTTTACATTCTAGAATCATTGACTAACAACAAAAATATTCTTTAGACCGCAAAGAAGCATTACAAAACTTAAACGAGTGCTTAAGAGCTTATAAAACACATGAGAGTTGACCACGTTCTGCAGAACTATGAGGCTTTCTTGAATCCTTTCAGGATAGGATATATATTTTCAAAGGCTTCATAGATCTCTGACCGGTCTTTGGCACCTGGAGGGAAGAAAAGGTTTCAAGTTTATCTCCAGTAAAAATCTCACCGACAAGTTCGGCTGGCCATCCAGAAAGCTCCAGGGGCATGTGGGAATTGTAGTCCATGAACATCTTGAGAGCCACCATTTTGTCACTCTTGATTATGTCCTGTGGCTCTTTTTGTCTCTGGTATTCCTTCCCCATGGTTGCCACCCATATATTTCAGTGGGGCCAGGAAGCGGGAGGACTTTCCGTTCATGGAGCCTGCCCCACACTGGCGGTCAAGGTGACATCTACAAAATGCTGAGATTGCTTACCGGTTAATACGACTTTTCCAGATACAAAAATAAGCAGTACGATTCTTGGCTTGACCATCCGGTATATCAGACCGGGAAACAATTCCGGTTCATAGCTGGATTGCAAAACAGAGAGACAAACATACTTGGCTTAAAAAGGAACTGATGTAAGGCCGTAGAACAGGGGTAGTCAAACTGCGGCCCTCCAGATGTCCATGGACTACAACTCCCAGAAGCCCCTGCCAGCATTCGCTGGCAGGGGCTTCTGGGAATTGTGGTCCATGGACATCTGGAGGGCCGCAGTTTGACTACCCCTGCCGTAGAACAAGGGCTACCAAATTGTGGCTCTCCAGAGGTTTGTGGACTACATGTCCCACAAGCCCCCCTGCCAGCATGGCACATGGGCAGGGGCTCATGGGAAATGTAGTCCACAAACATCTAGAGAGCCACAGTTTGACCATCCCTGCCGTGGAACAAAGTTAGAAGCTGCTCAGCAAGCATACATTGTTAATGATGTTCGACAGTTGCAAGGATTGACAAGCTTTGTTTATATGGTTACCAGTTGTCTGAGTTGAATTCCGGGGACAAAATAGTGAAGACAATAAATGTATCAATATTGGAGGTTGATGGGCAGATGTTCCCTTAACTGTGGGATGTGGAGAGTAATTAGTTGAGACCCAGTTATTATGCCCCATCTGGTTCCTCTCAAGTATGTGGAGGAGTCAACCTTGAATAGACCTTGAATAAAACATTGCAGGGCTTCAAGGTGCCCCTGGACTAGAACTGTATTCTGCTTATTTGTTGTTGTTGTTATGTGCAAAGTCGTGTCCGACCCATCGCGACCCCCTGGACAACGATCCTCCAGGCCTTCCTGTCCTCTACCATTCCCCGGAGTCCATTTAAGCTCCCACCGACTGCTTCAGTGACTCCATCCAGCCACCTCATTCTCTGTCGTCCCCTTCTTCTTTTGCCCTCGATCGCTCCCAGCATTAGGCTCTTCTCCAGGGAGTCCTTCCTTCTCATGAGGTGGCCTAAATCTGAGTTTCATCTTCAGGATCTGGCCTTCTAAGGAGCAGGCAGGGCTGATCTCCTCTAGGACTGACCGGTTTGTTCGCCTTGCAGTCCAAGGGACTCGCAAGAGTCTTCTCCAGCACCAGAGTTCAAAAGCCTCAATTCTTTGACGCTCGGCCTTCCTTATGGTCCAACTTTCGCAGCCATACATTGCAACTGGGAAGACCATAGCCTTGGCTAAACGCACTTTTGTTGGCAGGGTGATGTCTCTGCTTTTTAGGATGCTGTCTAGATTTGCCATAGCTTTCCTCCCCAGGAGCAAGCGTCCTTTAATTTGATTGCTGCAGTCCCCATCTGCAGTGATCTTGGAGCCCAGGAAAATAAAATCTGTCACTACCTCCATTTCTTCCCCATCTTCCCCATCTATTTGCCAGGATCTGCTTATTTAGATCAACCCAATGGCCCACCTGAATCTATCATTATTGCATCGGCTCTTGGGTCTGGTATGGTTAGTACTTGGCCATCAAGGGCAGGAGACGGCAAAATTCTTCTGTTCGTTTCTTGCCTCGAAAACTCCACCGTGGTCTGTGACTCTCCCACATTTCCCACTGTTCCACCCGTTCTATATGGCCACTTCTAAAGGCCTTTTTGTCTTGTCCCAATAATCTTATCTGGGAAATATAGGAACGCTACCTCTTTGCCTCCCAGATCATTTCACCACTCCCTCCCTGATTACCTCCAGAAAAAATTAGTCACTTAGATTGTTAGGACTATCTCTCTCCTCTCTCCTTTACAAAGTGGTTTCCTCTTCTCAATAAAGCTATTTATTCTTTAAGTCACGGGTGCCGCACCCCTCCTTTGTTTGTTTATTTATGGGATTTATTGTCTGCCCTATCTTTAGAAATGCAGGACCGGTTTAGAAGAAGAGCTGGTTTTTCCACACCAGTTCTTTACTGCCTGATGCAGTCTCAAAGCAAGCTTATGATCGCCAAACTTTCCTCTCCCCACAACAGTCGCCCTGTGAGGGTAGGTGGGACTGAGAGAGCTCAGAGAGAACTGGGACTGGCCCAAGGTCACTCAGCAGGCTGGAGTGGGGAATCGAACCCGGTCTCCAGATGAGAGGCCACCCCTTTTAACCCCTACACCAAGCTGGCTTGGCATATTTAAACGCCACCAACAATATTTGCTCCACGCCTATTCGTTTACACTACTCGGAAACTGACCTGCTGAACTGCTGGTGAGTGAGAACCAAGCCTTCCAGTCGGATGGGGAACCTCACGTCGCAACTGCCCACCATGTTCTGGATTTTGAAGTCCAGGAATTTTGCCGGGAACCCGAGTTTCTGCACCACTCGGGCGTACTTCCTGGCAGCCAGCCTTGACTGCTCTTCGCTGCAGAGGACACCCAAGGAGAGAAAAAGATCATAGAATCCTAGAATCCTAGATTTGAAAGGGGCCTCCTGGGTCATCTAGTCCAACCCCCTGCACTATGCAGGACACCCACAAACCTACGGCTGACATAGTAACCTGCCACCCCCTTGAATCTTCACAGAATCAGCCTCTCCGTCAGATGGCTCTCCAGCCTCTGTTTAAAAAATCTCCAAAGACGGAGAGCCCACCACCTCCTGAGGAAGCCTGTTCCACTGAGAAACCGCTCTAATTGTCAGGAACTCCTTCCAGATGTTGTCAGGAACTCCTTCCAGACTCCTTCTAATTGTCAGGAACTCCTTCCAGACTCCTTCCAGGGACCTCCTGGGTCCTCTAGTCCAACCCCCTGCACTATGCAGGACACTCCCAACCGTCTCGCTCATCCACTGTCACCTGCCACCCCCTTGAACCTTCACCGAATCAGCCTCTCTGTCAGATGGCTCTCCAGCCTCTGCTTAAACATCTCCAAAGATGGAGAACCCACCACCTCCCGAAGAAGTCTGTTCCACTGGGGAACCGCTCTAACTATCAGGAACTTCTTCCGGAGGTTTAGACAGAATTTCTTTTCCATTAATTTCATCCAACTGGATCTGGTCCGTCCCTCTGGGGCAAGAGAGAACAACTCTGCTCCATCCTCTACATGGCAGCCTTTTAAATACTTGATGGTTATCAGATCCCCTCTCAGTCGTCTCCTCTCCAGGCTAAACAGACCAAGCTCCCCCAGCCTTAGAAGAGAGAAATCCAGAAGAGAGAAATCCAGCCATCGAAGCTTTAAAGAAGAACTGCCTGTCCCCTTGGGCGAAAACCCCAAATAAAGATCTGGGATGGAAACTGGGCAAATGGGCACGCCTTTACTTTGAACCATGTATGTGACTCCTTCTCTTAGTGGGGAAGAACGACACTCAAGTGCCAACCTGCGGTTATTGGGAAACGCCAAGAAGGCTGCTTCTGTGCCAGTCCTGTTTTGTATGGCTTGACCGTTTCCCTTCCACTATCCGGTCTGGTTACTTTCAATACCATCAAAGCCAGAAAAGTAGTTCGGCTGGCATTTTTCCACCTTCGCCAAGCTAAGCTACTAACACCCTAACTGGTCCTGGGGCACATAGTCACTGTGATTCGTGCGATGGCCCCCTCTAGGCTAGACTTCTGCACATTGCTCTACGCGGCCCTTCCCTTGTCCTCGACCCAGACACTACATCTGGTCCAGAACAGAGCTGCCTGGGTTCTCATGGGAACTCAATATTTATCCCAGCCTTTGGAAGCTGCACTTTCCCGTGGAATTCCAGATCAGGTTTAAGGTACTGGTTCTTACTTTTAAGGCTATTCATGGTCTGGGCCTGGCGTCCCTAAGGGACCGCCTCTCTGCCTATGTCCCCTGAAGAATGCTACACTCTGCAAATTCCAACACGCTAGTAGTCCCTGGCCCCAAAGAAGTCTGTCTGGCTTTGACCAGAGCCAGGGCTTTTTCATTCCTGGCCCCTCTTTGGTGGAATGAGCTCCCGGAGGAGATCTGGGCCCTGTTCGAGCTGTCCCAGGTCCACAGGGCCTGCAAGAGCTCTTCTACCAAGTAATCTGATGGACGTATTAAAAATTGCTGCTGGCATGGAGATGTTGTGATTTTTAAAGATTTGACTATGCATTCTTTTAAGGTATTTAACTGTTTTGATGTAATTTTTTTGTTGTTCACCACGCTGAGCCTCATGGGAAGGCGGCATATAAATTAAATAAATAATAATGTGTTTTTTAAAACTTGCTTTAATCCAAAAAGGAAAGGAGGAGGGGCTGAAAAGCAAAGCTTCTCAAAGAGCTGAAATGCCCCAGTCCCGGATTCACCGTAGAAACAACCCCATCTTACCTTTTTGCCCCTGTGCAGACCATTTTACCGGAGCTAAATATCAGGGCTGTCGTTCGCGGTTCTCTGATTCGCATGATCACTGCCGCAAACCTCTGAAAGGTCAGGGAAATCCCAGTTAGGTTTTTTGCAAATCAAAGTGCCCACCGATTGAGTTGAGCCTGTGTGTTAAAATCTGAACCTGGTGTCATTTATTCTAAAAGTCCTCGAGTGAGTTTTTGGCTGCAGGAGGAGGTAGAGAAAGAAGAAAAAGGGGCTTTACGCACCGGGATCTTTGTAGCAAATTGGTCACTGAATGAAAAATCGCCATTTAAAATAGTGGAATTCGTCGTTATGCATACCTGCCTTTGTAGTGGAATCCAGTTGCGTTTTGTAGCGTTTCCCACAGGCTTCCGGTCTCGGCAGAAATCGCTAGAAAGGAAGCGCTATTGCCAAGCTTGTCCCGCCCCTGGCTGTCAAGCAGCCAATGGGCAGCCGTTAGCATGCTCCCAAACAGCCCCTTTCCCTTTAAGAAAGGTTTAAAAAAAAAAACAGACCCATTGCAACGAATCTGTGGTTAATTCGTTGCAACGGAGAGACCCATCCAGCTGCCTGGTGTGTTTGAGCTGTCGTTTGATCGTTGCCACGCTCCCTCTGAGTGAAAAAAAAAATCCCCCCCCCCCTCTCATGGGCCCGATTTTCGGCTGAATGAATGTGTAAAAAATAAAGGGAAAATACATCAGCAAACGGGCTTCTCTGTTCTTTGTGCTTAGTGACTGAAGGGGAGGGACTGAAGCCGGGGAAGCCACTAAACTGAAAGAGGCTCGCTGGTGCGTTTATCCCCGCTCGCTCGGAGAAAAAAAAATGGCGATCGCTTTGCCGGAAGATCAGAGAAGAGAGCCAGGGGGAGGGACTTTGTAGAAACCGCAACAATGTTAACGCACAGGTCTTTTTCGCTAGTGTTGCAGATTGGTTGCAGGAGTGTATCGCTTTCCGGAGGGTGAATCCACTTTTGGGGATTTCCCTGAAAGCGCTACAAGGAAGCGCTTTTTGCAGATTGGTTTCAGGTTTGTGGCAGATTGTCGACGATGTTGTGCAAAACAGCAAATCAGTAGCGTTTTCAATTGGCAACCATTGTGCTATTTTGAAGGCGTGCAAAAAGCCCCAAAGAGTTGGTTCTTAGATGCCGCTTTTCTCTACCCGAAGGAGTCTCAAAGTGGCTTACAGTCGCCTTCCCAAAGTGGCTTACAGTCGCTTTTCTCTACCCGAAGGAGTCTCAAAGTGGCTTACAATCACCTTCCCTTTCCTCTCCCCACAACAGACGCCCTGTGAGGTGGGTGAGGCTGAGAGAGCCCTGATATTACTGAAGAAGAAGAAGAGTTGGTTCTTAGATGCCGCTTTTCTCTACCCAAAGGAGGCTCAAAGCGGCTTCCAGTTGCCTTCCCCTTCCTCTCCCCACAACAGACACCCTGTGAGGGAGGGGAGGCTGAGAGAGCCCTGATATTACTGAAGAAGAAGAAGAGTTGGTTCTTAGATGCCGCTTTTCTCTACCCGAAGGAGTCTCAAAGTGGCTTACAGTCGCCTTCCCAAAGTGGCTTACAGTCGCTTTTCTCTACCCGAAGGAGTCTCAAAGTGGCTTACAATCACCTTCCCTTTCCTCTCCCCACAACAGACGCCCTGTGAGGTGGGTGAGGCTGAGAGAGCCCTGAGATTACTGAAGAAGAAGAAGAGTTGGTTCTTAGATGCCGCTTTTCTCTACCCGAAGGAGTCTCAAAATGGCTTCCATTCGCCTTCCCTTTCCTCTCCCCACAACAGACGCCCTGTGAGGGAGGGGAGGCTGAGAGAGCCCCGAGATTACTGAAGAAGAAGAAGAGTTGGTTCTTAGATGCCGCTTTTCTCTACCCGAAGGAGTCTCAAAGTGGCTTACAGTCGCCTTCCCAAAGTGGCTTACAGTCGCTTTTCTCTACCCGAAGGAGTCTGAAAGTGGCTTACAATCGCCTTCCCTTTCCTCTCCCCACAACAGACGCCCTGTGAGGTGGGTGAGGCTGAGAGAGCCCTGATATTACTGAAGAAGAAGAAGAGTTGGTTCTTAGATGCCGCTTTTCTCTACCCAAAGGAGGCTCAAAGCGGCTTCCAGTTGCCTTCCCCTTCCTCTCCCCACAACAGACACCCTGTGAGGGAGGGGAGGCTGAGAGAGCCCTGATATTACTGAAGAAGAGTTGCCACTTTTCTCTACCCGAAGGAGTCTCAAAGCGTGATACTGAGTGCAGGAAGGAAATCTTCCAATAACTATATCCCCCCCCCAAAAAAAAAAAGAGAGAGAGGGGTGAATTTACATGTATTCAAATAGATCCAGTTCACATTCAGGTAACAAACAGAAGTTGAGAGAGAAAAGCCTAATTTAAAGAGTCCTTTCCTTCTCCCAGATGGCCAGCTTGTCCAACAGCATATTTGTGGGAGAATGAGGGAATCATTTCTACAGAAGAGACCTGCAGAGACATGAGTCTCCATGGAAGGCCGTGTGGAGAGAGGGAGGGAGAGGACAAAGGGAGAGAACGGAAGGGTCAGAGGCCAGCTTCAAAGCTAAGAGAAAGACTGGCATCCCATTCAAGGTAATAACACTTATATACCTGCACAGTGATGTAGCACGCGCACACACACCATGGGCAGGCATGCTCATTCAACAGTTAGTGCTGAGAAAGAATTGTGTGCAAGTTAGACATTTAGAGTGGCACCTTCCCATTTTCCTGGCTTGGTTAATATAGCAGCATTTGTCCAGTCACAGAAATATGATACTGAGTGTCATAAATAAATCTCCAAAGAAATATATTGCAAAGAAAGCAAACTCACACTGATGCAAGTAGATCCAAGTCCATACTGAATTTGCAGGTGAAAGGAGAGGAAGAAGCCTAACCTGAAGAGACCTTTCCCCATCACAAATGGACAGCTTGTCCAGCATCATATGCGTGGGAGCATGAGGGCCCTAGTTCTGTGCTAGAGACCTGCAGAGACGTGAGTCTCCATGGAAGGCCATGTGGAGGGAGGGAGGGAGAGGACAAAGTGAGAGAGAAAGGAAAGGTCAGAGGGCAGCTCCCATTCAAGGAGATAACACCTATATACCCTCAGAGTGATATAGGGCCCACCCACCACCCCCATATACTTGAATGCCGAGTCACTCACTCCAACATCTCTGTGGGGCTACTGGACTCATAATCTAACTGCAAATGCACCAAGCACCATCAAGTACTTATTTCCTCATTTTTCTTTTTACCCATCATTTGAAATGCCTTTATTTCTGGGGGATCCCCAGGTCCTGCCTGGAGGCTGGCATCCCTGTTGACTTACCTTTGGGTTATATTCTGCATTCCTGGCATGAAGGGCAATGTTTTTGAGGTCCAGCTTGCAAGCCAAGTTCACGGTCGCCACAATATTCCTGGGAAAGCAAAAAAGAGAAAAATGTTGCATGAACCTTAGGACGCTTCCGATCTCTGTAGGTTTCATTGCCAGATGGTTTTCTCATGGCCTTTGGAGCAGCAGAAGGCTGCGACTCAGCGGCAGAGCGTTTGCTTGGCACACTGAACGTCCCCGGTTCGATCCCTGGTATCTCCAGTTGGAAGCACCAGGCAAGAAGTGAAGGGAAAGGTTGAGAATGCCTACTTTAAGTATTTGAAGGGCTATCACTTGGAGGAGAGCAGGGCAAGGTTCCTGTTGGAAGCAGGAAACACAGCAGTGGGTATAAACAACGTGTAGAATGATATTGGCTAAATCTCAGGAAAAGGCTACCTAAGAAGGCGGTGAGCTCCCCCTCACTGGCTGGACAGATCCTTCTTCTGGATGCTTGAGGCGGATCCTGCACTGAGCAGGAGGTGGGACTAGATGGTCTATATGGACACTTCCGCTTCCTGTTAGTCCTTCCACCTCAAGAATCTTATGATTCTACCCTCAGAGACGGCTTTTAACTTATGTATTACTTTTAAAGAGCCTCTTGTGGCGCAGAGTGGTAAGGCAGCGACGTGCTGTCTGAAGCTGTCTGCCCATGAGGCTGGGAGTTCGATCCCAGCAGCCGGCTCAAGGTTGACTCAGCCTTCCATCCTTCCGAGGTCGGTAAAATGAGTACCCAGCTTGCTGGGGGGTAAACGGTGAGGACTGGGGAAGGCACTGGCAAACCACCCCGTATTGAGTCTGCCATGAAAACGCTGGAGGGCGTCACCCCAAGGGTCAGACACGACTCGGTGCTTGCACAGGGGAGACCTTGACCTTTATTACTTTTAAAACCTCCCTGGCCCGACACAGGTGCACCTGGCTTCGACCAGGACCACGTCCAGGGCCTTTTCGGTCCCGGCCCCGACCTGGTTGAATGAGCTCCCGGGAGAGCTAAGGGCCCTGACGGAACTGTCTGAGTTCCACAGGGCCTGTAGGATGGAGCTTTTCCGCCAGGTCTTGGGTTGAGGCCGGGGCAATTAAGATCTGGGTCCCTCCCTGAGCAAACCAGGCCATCGGACAACCCCCTAATTGTGTTCCCCCTGAGATCTCTGCTATGAAGCCTGTAGGGTGGGGGAGGGTTTACTGTTGCCACCAAGGGTGGGATTTGTCTGAATTTTATTGTTAAGGGAATTATGAGTGGGATTCGACTGGGTTTTATTGTTTCATTGTTATCTGCCACAAGCCACTGCGTGGGAGTGGTGAGATACAAATAAAATTATAAATAAATAAACTTAAATAGAATTAAGTAGCCTTATGTTATAACTTATTAGAATCATAGAATCATAGAGTTGGAAGGGGCCAAACAGGCCATCTAGTCCAACCCCCTGCTCAGAATCAGAATCATAGAATCATAGAGTTGGAAGGGGCCGTACAGGCCATCTAGTCCAACCCCCTGCTCAGAATCAGAATCACAGAATCATAGAGTTGGAAGGGGCCGTACAGGCCATCTAGTCCAACCCCCTGCTCAGAATCAGAATCATAGAATCATAGAGTTGGAAGGGGCCAAACAGGCCATCTAGTCCAACCCCCTGCTCAGAATCAGAATCATAGAATCATAGAGTTGGAAGGGGCCACACAGGCCATCTAGTCCAACCCCCTGCTCAGAATCAGAATCACAGAATCATAGAGTTGGAAGGGGCCGTACAGGCCATCTAGTCCAACCCCCTGCTCAACGCAGGATCAGCCCTAAGCATCCTAAAGCATCCAAGAAAAGTGCGTCTCCCACCTTTGCTTGAAGATACATTAGAATGTATCATACCTTCAGTATATTAAAAATATGTTCCTAATATTGATGCTACAGATCCTGATCCTACCAGTGAAGGGCAGCCTATAAGGATATAACAACAACAACAACTACTACTACTACTACTAGTATTACTACTACTAGTAGTATTACTACTACTTGGCAAGCATTCCCAGCTGACGTCCTCGCTCACTTACTGTAACATTGGGACGATGCCTGAACTTTCCGAAGCGGAGGTCATTGGAGTCATCGGGGTCAAGGGGGGACACAGCCCAGATGTGTCCTGCAGTCGCTGGGCTGCCTGTTCCTCCCCCTGCGGGCCCAGCCCGCCATCTTTCGAGACTACGCCCTCGTCTTGCGTTGCTGACGGAGGACCGGACTCCTCTTTTGGCAGGTTGTCATCCTCAGGCTCAGGATCCTGACCGAGGTCATCCGGGAGGAAGCTGAGGTCCACCGAAGAGAAGCCAGAAGAGAAGTCTTTGCTGAGGTCGGACGGAGCCTCGAAGGATGTCTCCGGGATGGACGGAAGGGGCAGATCGGTTGCGAAGGGGCTCAAGGGAGAGAATGTGGGCGGGCTGCCTGAGGCAAGATCGTCCTTGGAAAATGCAGGAGAGAGACAAAGGGGTCAATGATGTAAGGCTGGCCCAAAGCTCAGGGGTCCTGCTTTGAAGTCTCCGATTCTGCCTCGGACAGGAGCAGTCGTTGCACCAGTATAATGCCGGATACCCCTGCCCAGAAGCATTAAGAATATTGTTGTTGTTAGATACGAAGTTGTGTCCGACCCATCGCGACCCCATGGACAATGATCCTCCAGGTCTTCCTGTCCTCTACCATTCCTCGAATTCCATTTAAGTTTGCACTGACTGCTTCAAAGAACATAAGAGAAGCCATATTGGATCAGCCTAACAGCCCATCCAGTCCAACGCTTTGTGTCATACAGTGGGGGATACCCAGAGGCCATTAGTAGGACCACCAGTGGGGCCTGAACTCCAGAAGCCCTCCCACTTTTGCCCCCAAGCACCAAGAAGACAGAGCATCACTGCCCCAGACTTAGGAGCACAAGAGAAGCCATGTTGGATCAGTCCAATGGCCCCTCCAGCCCATCACTCTGTGTCACACAGGGGCCAAAACCCAGGTGTCATCAGGAGGTCCACCAGCAAGGTCAGAAGTCCAGAGGCCCAACTACCAAGATTACCAAGCATAAGAACACAAGAGAAGCCAAGTTAGATTAGGCCAGTGATCCATCTAGTCCAACACCGTGTGCCACACAGGAATCAAAAACCCAGGTGCCACCAGGAGGTCCACCTACCAGTGGTGCCAGAACTCCAGAAGCCCTCCCACTGTGGCCCCCTAATCACCAAGAAGACAGAGCATCCCTGCCCCAGACATAAGAACCAAAGAGAATCCATGTTGGATCAGGCCAATAGCCCATCCAGTCCAACAATCTAAGCCACACAATGGCCAAAATCCAGATGTCATCAGGTGGTCCACCAGTGGGACCAGAACTCTAGAAGCCCTCCCCCTGTGGCCCCTCTCCAGGGGAAAGAAGACAGAACACTGTTGCCCCAGACTGAAGAAGCAAGCATTGACTCATGAATGCTCCTCATGTGCCACACAAAAGTGGTTTAATCTTTCAGGTGTTGCTGGACTCTGGCTCTTTTCTATTGCTACAGACAGACTTACACAGTGACCCATTTTGATAATATTCGTTAATTGATGTCAAAATCAAACATGGGCATCCTATTGCTGACACCATGTCTCGAAGGGAGAGCCTGCCCCTGACCAAACTGAGCAAACTCTGTAGTCTTTCTTCATGTTAAGCCAGGGGTAGTCAAACTGCGGCCCTCCAGATGTCCATGGACTACAATTCCCATGAGCCCCTGCCAGCATTCGCTGGCAGGGGCTCATGAGAATTGTAGTCCATGGACATCTGGAGGGCCGCAGTTTGATTCCCCCTGTGTTAAGCCCTTGTCTTCCAAATGTCGCTTGCGGGAGTGGGAGGACTGGGGTCAGATCCAGAGGGCAACAAAATTAGGTGTCCCCAACCCTTTCAAAGCCACCAAGAACCTTTAGAATTCCCACACAGCATGGTAGGCAAAGCTACAAAATGGCCACCACGGGAGGCGGAGCCAGCCGCAAAAATGGCCGTCGCAGTTTTCCTTCAGTCAACCAGCACAGGTCCTTGTTGTGCTCTGGTGGCAGCTCCTCCACAGCCACTCGAAAGTCCAGTATCCAATAAGAAGGCTTGCAGGGCCAAAGCCCCGCCCCGGCTCTGCCATAGGGTTAAACTAAAAGGGGGGGGGGAACCCCAAGCTGAAACTCAAGCCGGGAACCCAAAAGGTTGACCAAAGAAGAAGGAAATGAAATAGAAGTCCACGGCTTAATGGTAGGATTAAAATTAATTTTTAGGATGATTTTAGGATTAGAAGAGGCCTCAGTCAACATACAGAGAGGAGAGCTGAGGCACAGAAGTGTGAATTCAGTGGCAGCCCCGAGGTAGGTCCCCCTGAACTCAAACCTCTGCCTCTTAACTCTAACATTTTCATGCTGTTGTAGGGCCATTTGCGAGATTCTGACAACGGCCTCAATCCAGCCTCAGCTAGAACTGCCCAGTTTAATTGTGCATCTGCAAACCAGCTAAACCTTCCAGGCAATTAACAGCAGCCCCAATATCTTTGGAGGAAATCTTGCTTCTTTTCTTGAATCAAACTTGGGGGGGTTTCAAGGCCCCCTTGGCCTCGAACTTCAGACCCACACAGCCGGCTGTCCAGCTGCAAGCCGACCCTACCTGGTTAGTGCACTGGTCAAGGTAGCTTTCGAGGAAGAAATCCCCATCCATAGTTTTCCCCTCTGCTACGGAACGGAAGGAAGGAACTTGCACTGGACTGCCTTCAATTCAGCAAAGAGGAGGAACAAGCAACTGGGATTCATTCTGGAGGGAAAGGGGGAACTGCTGCTGAAGAAAGAATCACAGTCTCTCCAGCTGAGGACAATTGAGTGTCTGACTTGAAAGAAGGCCCTTCCTAATCTAAGAACAAAGGTTCAGGTTCGCAGCTTGAGTGTTGTGGTTAAAGAGCAGCTGACTCTAATCTGGAGGGATTCCCCACGCCTCCTCCACAGCTGGGTGACCTTGGGCCAGTCTCAGTTCTCCCAGAGCTCACCCAGCCCCCCCCCCCACCTCATGTGATGGGAAGGTGGTTGTCAGCCACATGGAGACTCCTCTGGATTCTGAAAAGCAGGGTCTAAAAACCAAATCTTTTCCCCCTGGAATGACAGCCCCTCTCCAGACTGCAGAGATCAGTTCCCCTGGAGAAAAGGGCTGCTTGGGAGGGGGGACTCAGGGATGCCAGCCTCCAGGTGGGGCCTGGGGATCCCCTGGAATGACAGCTCCTCTCCAGACTGCAGAGATCAGTTCCCCTGGAGGAAAGGGCTGCTTGGGAGGGGGGACTCAGGGATGCCAGCCTCCAGGTGGGGACTGGGGATCCCCTGGAATGACAGCTCCTGTCCAGACTGCAGAGATCAGTTCCCCTGGAGGAAAGGGCTGCTTGGGAGGGGGGACTCAGGGATGCCAGCCTCCAGGTGGGGCCTGGGGATCCCCTGGAATGACAGCTCCTCTCCAGACTGCAGAGATCAGTTCCCCTGGAGGAAAGGGCTGCTTGGGAGGGGGGACTGAGGGATGCCAGCCTCCAGGTGGGGCCTGGGGATCCCCTGAATGACAGCTCCTCTCCAGACTGCAGATATCAGTTCCCCTGTAGGAAAGGGCTGCTTGGGAGGGGGCACTCAGGGATGCCAGCCTCCAGGTGGGGCCTGGGGATCCCCTGGAATGACAGCTCCTCTCCAGACTGCAGAGATCAGTTCCCCTGGAGGAAAGGGCTGCTTGGGAGGGGGGACTCAGGGATGCCAACCTCCAGGTGGGGCCTGGGGATCCCCTGGAATTCCAGCTCCTCTCCAGACTGCAGAGATCAGTTCCCCTAGAGAAAAGGGCTGCTTGGGAGGGGGGACTCAGGGATGCCAGCCTCCAGGTGGGGCCTGGGGATCCCCTGGAATGACAGCTCCTCTCCAGACTGCAGAGATCAGTTCCCCTGGAGAAAAGGGCTGCTTGGGAGGGGGGACTCAGGGATGCCAGCCTCCAGGTGGGGACTGGGGATCCCCTGGAATGACAGCTCCTGTCCAGACTGCAGAGATCAGTTCCCCTGGAGGAAAGGGCTGCTTGGGAGGGGGGACCGAGGGATGCCAGCCTCCAGGTGGGGCCTGGGGATCCCCTGGAATGACAGCTCCTCTCCAGACTGCAGAGATCAGTTCCCCTGGAGGAAAGGGCTGCTTGGGAGGGGGGACTGAGGGATGCCAGCCTCCAGGTGGGGCCTGGGGATCCCCTGAATGACAGCTCCTCTCCAGACTGCAGATATCAGTTCCCCTGTAGGAAAGGGCTGCTTGGGAGGGGGCACTCAGGGATGCCAGCCTCCAGGTGGGGCCTGGGGATCCCCTGGAATGACAGCTCCTCTCCAGACTGCAGAGATCAGTTCCCCTGGAGGAAAGGGCTGCTTGGGAGGGGGGACTCAGGGATGCCAACCTCCAGGTGGGGCCTGGGGATCCCCTGGAATTCCAGCTCCTCTCCAGACTGCAGAGATCAGTTCCCCTAGAGAAAAGGGCTGCTTGGGAGGGGGGACTCAGGGATGCCAGCCTCCAGGTGGGGCCTGGGGATCCCCTGGAATGACAGCTCCTCTCCAGACTGCAGAGATCAGTTCCCCTGGAGAAAAGGGCTGCTTGGGAGGGGGGACTCAGGGATGCCAGCCTCCAGGTGGGGCCTGGGGATCCCCTGGAATGACAGCTCCTCTCCAGACTGCAGAGCTCAGTTCCCCTGGAGGAAAGGACTGCTTGGGAGGGGGGACTGAGGGATGCCAGCCTCCAGGTGGGGCCTGGGGATCCCCTGGAATGACAGCTCCTCTCCAGACTGCAGAGATCAGTTCCCCTGGAGAAAAGGGCTGCTTGGGAGGGGGGACTCAGGGATGCCAGCCTCCAGGTGGGGCCTGGGGATCCCCTGGAATGACAGCTCCTCTCCAGACTGCAGAGATCAGTTCTCCTGGAGGAAAGGGCTGCTTGGGAGGGGGGACTGAGGGATGCCAGCCTCCAGGTGGGGCCTGGGGATCCCCTGGAATGACAGCTCCTCTCCAGACTGCAGAGATCAGTTCCCCTGGAGGAAAGGGCTGCTTGGGAGGGGGGACTCAGGGATGCCAGCCTCCAGGTGGGGCCTGGGGATCCCCTGGAATGGCAGCTCCTCTCCAGACTGCAGAGATCAGTTCCCCTGGAGGAAAGGACTGCTTGGGAGGGGGGACACAGGGATGCCAGCCTCTAGGTGGGGCCTGGGGATCCCCTGGAATGGCAGCTCCTCTCCAGACTGCAGAGATCAGTTCCCCTGGAGGAAAGGACTGCTTGGGAGGGGGGACACAGGGATGCCAGCCTCCAGGTGGGGCCTGGGGATCCCCTGGAATGGCAGCTCCTCTCCAGACTGCAGAGATCAGTTCCCCTGGAGGAAAGGGCTGCTTGGGAGGGGGGACTCAGGGATGCCAGCCTCTAGGTGGGGCCTGGGGATCCCCTGGAATGACAGCTCCTCTCCAGACTGCAGAGATCAGTTCCCCTGGAAAAAAGGGCTGCTTGGGAGGGGGGGGACTCAGGGATGCCAGCCTCCAGGTGGGGCCTGGGGATCCCCTGGAATGACAGCTCCTCTCCAGACTGCAGAGATCAGTTCCCCTGTAGGAAAGGGCTGCTTGGGAGGGGGCACTCAGGGATGCCAGCCTCCAGGTGGGGCCTGGGGATCCCCTGGAATGACAGCTCCTCTCCAGACTGCAGAGATCAGTTCCCCTGGAGAAAAGGGCTGCTTGGGAGGGGGGACTCAGGGATGCCAACCTCCAGGTGGGGCCTGGGGATCCCCTGGAATTCCAGCTCCTCTCCAGACTGCAGAGATCAGTTCCCCTGGAGAAAAGGGCTGCTTGGGAGGGGGGACTCAGGGATGCCAGCCTCCAGGTGGGGCCTGGGGATCCCCTGGAATGACAGCTCCTCTCCAGACTGCAGAGATCAGTTCCCCTGGAGAAAAGGGCTGCTTGGGAGGGGGGACTCAGGGATGCCAGCCTCCAGGTGGGGCCTGGGGATCCCCTGGAACGACAGCTCCTCTCCAGACTGCAGATATCAGTTCCCCTGTAGGAAAGGGCTGCTTGGGAGGGGGGACTCAGGGATGCCAGCCTCCAGGTGGGGCCTGGGGATCCCCTGGAATGACAGCTCCTCTCCAGACTGAAGAGATCAGTTCCCCTGGAGGAAAGGGCTGCTTGGGAGGGCGGACTGAGGGATGCCAGCCTCCAGGTGGGGCCTGGGGATCTCCTGGAATTACAGCTCCTCTCCAGACTGCAGAGATCAGTTCCCCTGGAGAAAAGGGCTGCTTGGGAGGGGGGACTCAGGGATGCCAGCCTCCAGGTGGGGCCTGGGGATCCCCTGGAATGACAGCTCCTCTCCAGACTGCAGAGATCAGTTCCCCTGGAGGAAAGGGCTGCTTGGGAGGGGGGACTCAGGGATGCCAGCCTCCAGGTGGGGCCTGGGGATCCCCTGGAATGACAGCTCCTCTCCAGACTGTAGAGATCAGTTCCCTTGGAGGAAAGGGCTGCTTGGGAGGGGGGACTCACGGATGCGAGCCTCCAGGTGGGGCCTGGGGATCCCCTGGAATGACAGCTCCTCTCCAGACTGCAGAGATCAGTTCCCCTGGAGGAAAGGGCTGCTTGGGAGGGGGGAATCAGGGATGCCAGCCTCCAGGTGGGGCCTGGGGATCCCCTGGAATGACAGCTCCTCTCCAGACTGCAGAGATCAGTTCCCCTGGAGGAAAGGCCTGCTTGGGAGGGGGGACTGGGGGATGCCAGCCTCCAGGTGGGGCCTGGGCATCCCCTGGAATGACAGCTCCTCTCCAGACTGCAGAGATCAGTTCCCTTGGAGGAAAGGGCTGCTTGGGAGGGGGGACTGGGGGATGCCAGCCTCCAGGTGGGGCCTGGGCATCCCCTGGAATGACAGCTCCTCTCCAGACTGCAGAGATCAGTTCCCTTGGAGGAAAGGGCTGCTTGGGAGGGGGGACTGGGGGATGCCAGCCTCCAGGTTGTGCCTGGAGATCCCCTGGAATGACAGCTCCTCTCCAGACTGCAGAGATCAGTTCCCCTGGAGGAAAGGGCTGCTTGGGAGGGGGGACTCAGGGATGCCAGCCTCCAGGTGGGGCCTGGGGATCCCCTGGAATGACAGCTCCTCTCCAGACTGCAGATATCAGTTCCCCTGTAGGAAAGGGCTGCTTGGGAGGGGGTACTCAGGGATGCCAGCCTCCAGGTGGGGCCTGGGGATCCCCTGGAATGACAGCTCCTCTCCAGACTGCAGAGATCAGTTCCCCTGGAGAAAAGGGCTGCTTGGGAGGGGGGACTCAGGGATGCCAACCTCCAGGTGGGGCCTGGGGATCCCCTGGAATTCCAGCTCCTCTCCAGACTGCAGAGATCAGTTCCCCTGGAGAAAAGGGCTGCTTGGGAGGGGGGACTCAGGGATGCCAGCCTCCAGGTGGGGCCTGGGGATCCCCTGGAATGACAGCTCCTCTCCAGACTGCAGAGATCAGTTCCCCTGGAGAAAAGGGCTGCTTGGGAGGGGGGACTGAGGGATGCCAGCCTCCAGGTGGGGCCTGGGGATCCCCTGGAATGACAGCTCCTCTCCAGACTGCAGATATCAGTTCCCCTGTAGGAAAGGGCTGCTTGGGAGGGGGGACTCAGGGATGCCAGCCTCCAGGTGGGGCCTGGGGATCCCCTGGAATGACAGCTCCTCTCCAGACTGCAGAGATCAGTTCCCCTGGAGGAAAGGGCTGCTTGGGAGGGGGGACTGAGGGATGCCAGCCTCCAGGTGGGGCCTGGGGATCTCCTGGAATGACAGCTCCTCTCCAGACTGCAGAGCTCAGTTCCCCTGGAGGAAAGGGCTGCTTGGGAGGGGGGACTGAGGGATGCCAGCCTCCAGGTGGGGCCTGGGGATCCCCTGGAATGACAGCTCCTCTCCAGACTGCAGATATCAGTTCCCCTGTAGGAAAGGGCTGCTTGGGAGGGGGCACTCAGGGATGCCAGCCTCCAGGTGGGGCCTGGGGATCCCCTGGAATGACAGCTCCTCTCCAGACTGCAGAGATCAGTTCCGCTGGAGAAAAGGGCTGCTTGGGAGGGGGGACTCAGGGATGCCAACCTCCAGGTGGGGCCTGGGGATCCCCTGGAATTCCAGCTCCTCTCCAGACTGCAGAGATCAGTTCCCCTGGAGAAAAGGGCTGCTTGGGAGGGGGGACTCAGGGATGCCAGCCTCCAGGTGGGGCCTGGGGATCCCCTGGAATGACAGCTCCTCTCCAGACTGCAGAGATCAGTTCCCCTGGAGAAAAGGGCTGCTTGGGAGGGGGGACTCAGGGATGCCAGCCTCCAGGTGGGGCCTGGGGATCCCCTGGAATGACAGCTCCTCTCCAGACTGCAGAGATCAGTTCCCCTGGAGGAAAGGGCTGCTTGGGAGGGGGGACTGAGGGATGCCAGCCTCCAGGTGGGGCCTGGGGATCTCCTGGAATGACAGCTCCTCTCCAGACTGCAGAGATCAGTTCCCCTGGAGAAAAGGGCTGCTTGGGAGGGGGGACTCAGGGATGCCAGCCTCCAGGTGGGGCCTGGGGATACCCTGGAATGACAGCTCCTCTCCAGACTGCAGATATCAGTTCCCCTGTAGGAAAGGGCTGCTTGGGAGGGGGGACTCAGGGATGCCAGCCTCCAGGTGGGGCCTGGGGATCCCCTGGAATGACAGCTCCTCTCCAGACTGCAGAGATCAGTTCCCCTGGAGGAAAGGGCTGCTTGGGAGGGGGGACTCAGGGATGCCAGCCTCCAGGTGGGGCCTGGGGATCCCCTGGAATGACAGCTCATGTCCAGACTGCAGAGATCAGTTCCCTTGGAGGAAAGGGCTGCTTGGGAGGGGGGACTCATGGATGCGAGCCTCCAGGTGGGGCCTGGGGATCCCCTGGAATGACAGCTCCTCTCCAGACTGCAGAGATCAGTTCCCCTGGAGGAAAGGGCTGCTTGGGAGGGGGGAATCAGGGATGCCAGCCTCCAGGTGGGGCCTGGGGATCCCCTGGAATGACAGCTCCTCTCCAGACTGCAGAGATCAGTTCCCCTGGAGGAAAGGCCTGCTTGGGAGGGGGGACTGGGGGATGCCAGCCTCCAGGTGGGGCCTGGGCATCCCCTGGAATGACAGCTCCTCTCCAGACTGCAGAGATCAGTTCCCTTGGAGGAAAGGGCTGCTTGGGAGGGGGGACTGGGGGATGCCAGCCTCCAGGTGGGGCCTGGGCATCCCCTGGAATGACAGCTCCTCTCCAGACTGCAGAGATCAGTTCCCTTGGAGGAAAGGGCTGCTTGGGCGGGGGGACTGGGGGATGCCAGCCTCCAGGTGGGGCCTGGGGATCCCCTGGAATGACAGCTCCTCTCCAGACTGCAGAGATCAGTTCCCCTGAAGAAAAGGGCTGCTTGGGAGGGGGGACTCAGGGATGCCAACCTCCAGGTGGGGCCTGGGGATCCCCTGGAATTATAGCTGATCTCCAAATTACAGAGATCAGTTCCCCTGGAGAAAAGGGATGTTCTGGAGGGGGGACTCTAGGGTTTTGTGCCCCATTGGGGTCCCTGTCCTTCCTAGGCTCCACCCCTCAACCTGGAGATGGTAATCCTACTCTGGTGAGTTGTGTGGCAGCCACTGCTAGGTGCAGGTGGCTTTTGGGCCCAGGTGAGTTGTGTGGTTTTGTCTCTCAGCCGCTGCCACGTCCATGTGCGTTGTGCCAACTTCATGGTAGCTGGTTCCTTCCAGGCTCTTTCTAAGCTTGAAGAAAGATCCGTCTCACTTGTTCATGGCTCCAGTCCTTGGATTTAAGTATCCGCGAAGGAGGCGGTGAGGACTAGATGCATCAGAGGAGGAGGTGGCTTCTATAAGGCATAGTATTGTACCGCATTGCTATACACATTGCACTGCAATTTGATGGGCGTGACTCTATGTAATTCTTTCTTCAGTGGTTTGCTGGCAGTTTCGTTGCCTTAGACGGCTTTCTGTTTGCTTACCTTCTTCACCCACATGGAATTCCCTGCTGCAGGACGATCCGTGGACAGAGAAGTACTCTCTCTTGGGCTGTGATACTCTGTCTTCTTGGTGCTTGGGGGGCAACAGTGGGAGGGCTTCTGGAGGTCTCCCCCTGCTGGTGGACCTCATGATGGCTCCTGGGTTTTGGCCCCTGTGTGACACAGAGTGTTGGACTGGAGGGGTCTTTGGACTGATCCAACATGGCGTCTCTTGTGTTCTTACATCAGGGGCATGGATGCTCTATCATCTTAGTGCTTGGGGGAGAAACAGTGAGAAGAATTCTGGGGTTTGGGGCCCGCTGGTGGGCCTCCTGAGGGCCCCTGAGTTTTGGCCCCTTTGTGACACAGAGTGTAGGGCTAGATGGGCCATTGGCCTGATCCAACATGGCTTCTTTTCTCTTCCAGATCCACCTTGAGCTTCAGTGAGAACACCCAAGTTGCTAGTAACGACAAGAAGCTGTTGAAGGGAGAAGCCTTACAAATACCTAGCTGAACCCAACAAACTGTTAACGCATCACTTCACTCTGGAAGGGCCCGGCGAGCTCAGTCTCATCTCGTAGGGTCGGCCCTGATCAGGACTTGGATGGGAGACCAGCAAGTGCAGTGCAGTGCTGCGATGCAGAGGCAGGTAAGGGCACACCTGGGTTGGTCTCCTGCCTTGAAAACCCCATAAGGGGGGGGGGGGCACGATGCACCTGCAGTGACTTGAGGCACTTTCTAGACATGCTTCAGCTGCATGCTACCATCTAGTGGCCAAGATGGGGAACAGCAAGCACAAAACGCACTACTAGAACAGTCTTTCTGAACTTTTTTGCCATTCAAAAACCCCCAGAAAGGGCGTGATTGTGCAGAATACGGTTGGGGAGCAGTTCTGTGGACAAGCCCACTTTGGGCACCTCCTCTTTCCACCCTCTCCAGCCCCATCAGTGGCCATTTCGGGAGGGGTGGTCGTAATACTCTTAGGGCTGTTCTTGCAGAGCAGTTCTCTCAGAGCTCTCTCAGCCCCACCTCCCTCACAGGGTGTCTGTTGTGGGGGGAGGAAGCGTACAAAAAACAGCGCTTCTACTTCTTGGCTCCCAGTTCAAAGGCTGGCCTTGCAGGGCCTCTAAAGGAACTCCGAGTGGTGGCCCCATATCTTCAGGGACCCCCTTAGAATCCTAGAGTTGGAAGGGACCTCCAGGGTCTTCTAAGTCCAGTGGTCCCCAACCTTTTTATCACCGGGGACCGGTCAACGCTTGACAATTTTACAGAGGCCTTTTGCTGAGGGACGTTGCCACAACCGCCTGAGTCCCTGCTCCACTTACTTTCCCGCTAGCGCCCCGGACTTCCTGCCTCCTGCTGAGGGGCGCTACCAGCAGCAGCTGCACAGTGCCAAGCCATGGGGGAGCCCCAGCCATGGCGGCCGCTGGAGAGCACCAAAGGTGAGCTGGCTGCAGAGTGGCAGGGCAGCCCCCGAGGCAGCAGCTGGGGAGGACGACGAGGAGGAGCCACGGCCAGGTACCGACAGATCCACAGACCGGTCCCGGTGTCCAGACCGAGGGTTGGGGACCACTGCTGTAAGAGATGCACAGTTGGAGGTCCTGAGCTGGCTCTGAGTGTGCCTCACAGACCTTTTTCGGACTGCAGTCGCTTTTCATGTTCTTACACATGTTGCACTGCTTCTGATGACTGCGCTGTTAGTGGGACCAGTTCAGATTTCCCTCATGGATTCATCTGTTCCAGGGTGCGGGTGGGTCTGTTGTTTTTCTATCTTGTACCATTGTTAATAGGCTTTCATTCATTCATGGAGGAGCGTTTTGCATCATTTCTTTTATTGAATCTTTTTTGGAGGGTTAACCCCCCCCCCCCAACTCAAATAAAGCCCCTTGTGCATGCCCTCGTGACAATTAGGTATGTACCACCTCCAACCAGTAGATGGGGCTAGACTATTTCTTTAGTGTTTCATACACCATATATCACTGTTTTGTGGCTTGCTCTGAAATGGTTTTGTTGTGGCATGCTAGATTCTGAGCAAACTCCCAGTAAGATATTAAATAGTATCTATCTCCTGACTTAGAAAGCCCATGGTACCTTGCTCTCATTGGATCTTGGAAGCTGTAGAGAGCCTCACCCGACTCCATCCACTTTCTAAAGACAGGAACCAGGAAAGGTGCTGGGGTGCCATGTTGGGGACATGCATCTAGTCAAGGCTATGGTCTTCCCAGTTGCAATGTATGGCTGCGAAGGTTGGACCATAAGGAAGGTCGAGCGTCAAAGAATTGAGGCTTTTGAACTCTGGTGCTGGAGAAGACTCTTGCGAGTCCCTTGGACTGCAAGGCGAACAAACCGGTCAGTCCCAGAGGAGATCAGCCCTGACTGCTCCTTAGAAGGCCAGATCCTGAAGATGAAACTCAAATACTTTGGCCACCTCATGAGAAGGAAGGACTCCCTGGAGAAGAGCCTAATGCTGGGAGCGATCGAGGGCAAAAGAAGAAGGGGACGACAGAGAATGAGGTGGCTGGATGGAGTCACTGAAGCAGTCGGTGCAAACTTAAATGGACTCCGGGGAATGGTAGAGGACAGGAAGGCCTGGAGGATCATTGTCCATGGGGCCACGATGGGTCGGACACGACTTCGCACCTAACAACAACAACCAAGATGATGTACGGATGGTTTATACCAGGGGTAGTCAAACTGCGGCCCTCCAGATGTCCATGGACTACAATTCCTAGGAGCCCCTGCCAGCATTCGCTGGCAGGGGCTCCTGGGAATTGTAGTCCATGGACATCTGGAGGGCCGCAGTTTGACTACCCCTGGTTTATACCCTGCCAAGAATGCCCAAAATGGTATTGACCTCCTCTTTCAGTTGCTGGAGATGTTAAAAAGCACGTTGGTATTTTTATCCATATTCGATGGGTTTGGTCAAAATGTTTTGGCAAGAAATACATCAGATTCTAAGAGAAATTATTCATTGTGAGATCGCATGTAATCCAGTTACAGTTCTCTTAGGCTATCTTAATATGTTAGAAACAATAAGGAGCTTATGAAGAATTTGCTAATAGCAGCTACAGTTTGAGTGGTAGAATACTGGAAGCAGAAGGTACTACTAATTATGTGTAAAATATGCACCTGGAGAAAACAATTTATAGACAAAGCTGGGATGTTAAACAACTTATTCAGGATATTTTGTTATGATACGTTATCTTTTTATTGCCCTAGATCAACATTGAAATCCATAAATTTGTAAGGAAGAGATACATTTGGGGCAATAGGGATATGCTGCACATTGCAGGACTATTATACTTAGAACAACGTTAGTATTGTACTATTACGACAGTAAATTTAGAACATTTTCAAAAATGTGTCATCTGGGCATGGAATTGGAATCACTGGGGGGACCAAGGGAGTTGTGTTTCCTGCACTGTGCAGGGGATTTGGCTAGGTCAGGGGTAGTCAACCTGTGGTCCTCCAGATGTCCATGGAGTACAATTCCCATGAGCCCCTGCCAGCAAACGCTGGCAGGGGCTCATGGGAATTGTAGTCCATGGAAATCTGGAGGACCACAGGTTGACTACCCCTGGTCTAGGTGACCCTGGAGACCCCTTTCAGCACCATGATTCTATGATTCTGTATGTCTCAAGCCCACCAGTCCTTACCTTTCAATCAAATCCTTCGTTGCCATAGGGACAGTTAGGCCATAATGCTGAGCATCCTGCTAAATGATGTCACAATCATCTTCAGACATGCATAAAGCTTGCCCACAGCGGTTGCTGTGCAGTCTGCAAAGACCTGCTCAGTGGCATACAGCATGCTGATATGGCTTATGCTAACCTCTTCGTTTGGATGTTCCTGGGGCCTCTTATGGGGCTAGCGGGAGCTCAAGGGCCTTGCCCTACCTCCTGCCACTGCAGGTTGGGAATCCTCCACTGCAGCAGTATCGCCGACCCTCCTGGATTCCACCAAATTCCTCTTCCCAAGCCAGGAGTTGATCCTCATCCTTTCATAGACTTTACCAGAAATGTGATTTCCTCTATTGGAAAAGAAGTGTTGAGGGCCTGAATACTTGGCTCTCAAGGACAACAGTGGGACGAGGCTTCAAAACCCGTCTCTGGAAGGCTTGCTCTCGCTTACCTACCTGGACTTGTCATGCAATAAAATACAAATTATCGACAGGAATGCATTTGAGGCTGTCCCATTCCTGCAGATTGTAAACCTCAGAGGCAACATCCTTGAACAGATCACTGAGGGGACATTCCGGGCCGGGCCTGGCATGCAGTTTTTGCTCAAGGTGGATCTCAGCCACAATCCCCTGGTGGTCATTCAGGATTCCTTTTTTTTACAGGCTGCCCGCGCTGAAGGTCCTAAACCTGAAGTGACGACTGGGATCCTGGAGAACCTGCTGCGGACCTCTCTGCAGTTGAGGACGCTCGTCCTGCCCAAGAAGCTGTCCTGCTGTATTTGCCGGATTCAGGAGGACATTGATGCTTTGGGTGACATTGTCAAGCTGGAGTGCACGGGGCCGTGTGATCAAAATTTAATTCTGTGTGAAAAAAGAAGAGCCTTAACATTTTGCCTGAGAAGGCCATGCACGACAATGCCGTGGCAGAGAGAACTGAACGCAACTCTCTGGTTTTGGCCCAGAACGACTCCAGCTCAGTTGCCAATTTTAACCTGTTAAACTTGGTCAATCAGTTAATGCAGAAGAAGGCAGATGGGCCTTTGGACATAAACTGGGCAGACAAAAGCGAGTTAAAAAAACTTTTCCTTCTCACCAGTCTTCCGCGAGCAGCGCTGAAAGAACAAATTGTTGAACTCAACCAGGTCAGTACAGAGGCAGCTGTCCAAAATGGGCAGCCTGACCAAGTTTTAGGCAAGCCAACACACGAGGCCAGGAAAAGGTCTGCAGAGTAGCGGAAGGCCCAGAAGCTCAGCACACCTTCCGTTTCTTCAATCCCGCCAAGCAGCTCTTCCATCCCCCTGGAAACGCTCCCATTCCAGACTCTCAGACGAATGTTCTTGAGCCCAAAGGCTCCATGGATGTGGACAGTGAAGACGGTGACTTGACAACCCTCCCTAATGGTGGAAACTCGGTGGTAGTACTGAAGAAAGTCCCAGGGTCATAGACACTGACTCAAGAAGAGCTGCTGAAACCGCTCCTACAGGGAACTAAACCTGTTGCAGGAGAAATCTCGGCAGGTGACTCGGAACCCTCCTTGAATGAGCCCTCAACCTCAGGGGGCTTCTGTTTCCCCCCCCCCTTTGGGCTTTTTGCCACGTCAAGATGACAACATTCAGGGTGAGGGTGAAGTCTTTGAAAATGAGCCGACCGAGAAGTTTGACCGACCTCATCCCAAACACACCGGTGAGGAAACTCATCTCTCACATGGTCCGCATCCTGAAAATAGATTTGCACCGTCACCCACACTCCAGGTGGCTTGTGCAAAAACTCATCACTGAAACAGACCTCCTCATGAGACTCTTTAGTGAACACGTCAAGGAAACCTCCTCCCTAGGGAATATTTGGCCCTCCTTGGATGCAGCTGATACGGCCACAGCAAGCACACCAAAATGGGAGACGCCTTCAGGCAGGCTAGCAAATGAGCAGATTCCGGCACATGGATATGGAATCAAGGTGCTCTTGGCTATTTCAGTGGCCACTGTCATTCTGATTATCGTTGCTGTTATCTGCCTAATTGAGGTCTGGTCTCGGCATTCTGCAGCCAAGGAGAAGAGCTTTCTGGGCAAAGAAAAGAAACCCCTGCCAGATGAAGAGCTTCCTAGAACACCCTCTCCATGGAGGGATGAGCCCCTTTGGCTCAAAGATATGTATTATAATCCGGATGAACTAGAGCAGTGGTCCCCAACCTTTTTATCACCGGGGACCAGTCAACGCTTGACAATTTTGTTGTGGCCCGGGAGGGGGGTAGTCTTTTGCCAAGGGACATCACCGCCGCCGCCCGAGCCCCTGCTCCACTTGCTTTCCTGCCAGTGCAGCTGCGCAGTGCCACGCCGAGGGGGAGCCCCAGCCATGGAGGCCGCTGGAGAGCACCAAAGGTGAGCTGGCGGCAGAGTGGCAGGGCAGCCCCGGAGGCAGCAGCCGGGGAGGAGGATGAGAAGGAGCCGTGGCCCGGTACCCACTGATCTACGGACTGGCACCGGTCCCCGGACCGGGGGTTGGGGACCACTGAACTAGAGAATGACACACTGGACAAACTGCATGACGAAGAATCCTTGGAGGAAGTGGATGTGACCAGCTGGAGCATGGGAACCCCACCGTTACGAAAGCCCAGTGTTGAAAAAATATTATCTGAACCAATGTTGGAACAGCGGATTCCCTGTTATTCCACCTTCATCACCAGCAGAACTTGCTCCTGCTCCTCCTCCTCCACCACCAGCACCAGCACCAGCACCAGCACCACCTGCTCCTGAACCACCAGCACCTGCTCCTGAACCACCACCTTCTACTCCTTCTGATAAGTCCATTAAGAAAAAGAGTCCAGAGACAACAGAGGACATTCCAAAAGCAGCATCCTCAGCAGCAGATGAAGACAGAGAGAGCTCTGCTGAGAAATCGGAGAACCCCCCCCCCTTCAACAGAAACTATGAATGAAGGACCAGAAAGTGGAGAGGGGGATGGTGAAGGTGAAGAAGAGAGTGATCTCTCTCAGTTATGAATATTTACAATAATCTGTAAAAAAGTTTTAGTGTTGCTTCTATTAAACATGTGATTAAAAACACACCTCTGACATAGTGTTTTGATTGACTGAAAATATGCAGTCATGTTTCCATCGGTAGAAAGAGCTTTTGTTGTTAGGTGCAAAGTCATGTCCGACCCATTTGTTTGTGACATCTGAGGGAAGACTGTGCCCCATGGACAATGATCCTCCAGGCCTTCCGGTCCTCTACCATTCCCCGGAGTCCATTGAAGTTTGCACCAACTGCTTCAGTGACTCCATCCAGCCACCTCGTTCTCTGTCGTCCCCTTCTTCTTTTGCCCTCGATCGCTCCCAGCATTAGGCTCTTCTCCAGGGAGTCCTTCCTTCTCATGAGGTGGCCAAAGTATTTGAGTTTCATCTTCAGTAGAAAGAGCAGTCATTCTTTATTTACAGATTTGTTTATTAATAGTAAAATGTTTATATTGCCCTTCCCTGTGGGCTCTTATCTAATAAGAATGCTCCTGACTCCAGGATATTGCGGGGGAAAGGTAGGGTCACCACGAATTAATCCTGCTTGTTGCAGAGGGGAAATTTAAAGCGCCCCAAATCAAAATGCAAATCAAATTCATTGTAGATGGAAGGAATTCACTCAAACTGGGTAAAATGCCCCGTGCAGACTACACCCTGGTGTTTTAGGTGGGCAAAAGGATTACCACTCTTATCCAGCAGAAAAGCTGGTTGTATCTACTGGGTAACTCTGCTTAAGAATCTACCATTAATACTTCCACTGTAATGTTTTTAAGTGTCCTAACCTCCATAGCCCAGGTTACTTGATTTTGTCAGATTTTGTGAAGCTTACAATTTAAGGATAAAAATATGAAAAGATCATGGCCAATGGGTCGGAGGAACAGGAACAAAGCATGTGAAAAACACCCAATAATACCATCAGTTATCAAGACTTCTTAAAATTCACAGAGTGGTTTGGTGAATCGGAGCAGATGTAGAGATCCCCATGGGCAATGAACAGACTACCTTGAAGCTGAGGATGAAGACTGTGGGCAGATGTTAAAAATGTTTTTGGTTTGTTTGTGACATCTGTTTCTTTGCTGTGAGACCTCCGTGGAGATAGAAAAATTGGCCCACAAGGAGAACGGTTCTATGGTTGGGCTGGATTTCTGAATGCAGGGAGTTTTTTAAAATAAGCTGCAATACATGGTACTCCTGAATCTTCCCCTGCAGTTTGAGATAGTACAGTCCAAATAGTCCAACCCCACAATACAGGAACTCACAACTACCTGCCAAACCATAATGATCCAAATTCCATCCCCCCCCCCCCCCCAAATCTCCAGAGTCCAGCCTGGCCTGGAGGAAATTCACCTCCCATCCCACAATGGTGATCAGCAAATCCCTGGGTCTGCAAGGAAGGGCCACAAGAGACAAAAACAGCACATCCATTCCTGCCCACCCACTCACCATCTGCCTGAGTTCATGAAATCAGCATCTCTGTTGGGTGATTATCTAGCCTCTGCTTGAAAACTTCCGAAGATGGAGAACCCGCCACCTCCCGAGGAATCCTGTTCCACTGAGGAACCGCTCTAACTGTCAGGAACTAATTCCGGATGTTTAGCCAAAATTTCTTTTGAATTCATTTCGACCCATTGGTTCCGGTCTGACCCTCCGGGGCAAGAGAGAACAACTCTGCTCCATCTTATCTAGGACAGCCCCTCAAGTATTTGAAGGTGGTGATCATATCACCTTAGTCGCTTTCTCTCCAGGCTAATTGGAGCTGTCTTGGTCATGTTTTCTAGTGGAGGGGTAGTCAACCTGTGGTTCTCCAGATGCCCATGGACTACAGTTCCCATGAGCCCCTGCCAGCGTTTGCTGGCAGGGGCTCATGGGAACTGTAGTCCATGGGCATCTGGAGGACCACAGGTTGACTACCCCTGCTCTAGTGGATCACTCAGAAGAAACACCAAAGGAAAAGGTCTCAGCTACCTGCTTCCCACAACCGATTATAGATTTGCCCATTATTCTCCTACGTAGACACCTTTATAGAACCCAAGATGTTTCCCGTGCAATTCAATCTCAAGAAACTACAAATTAAATCCACATTTCTGTCCCCCACGTTTCATTCTGCTGCCTGTTAATTTACTCTCATTTGGGGATTTGGGGTGTTATTTATTTGGGGACTCGTTGGCTGCCGCCCTTGGTGAACTGGCTCGCAACGGCTTCCTTATAGTAGGAAACGCAATGTTTTAAAACAGTTTAAAAAAATTTTTTTTTAAAGGAGACACCAAATCAAGCAATGGAAAAAGACACAATCTGTATATTACTGGCTGTGTGCAACAACATAAAGGCGTGTTGAAGAACAGTTCTTCATGCAGTTGTCAGCTTAGGTAAGAAATATTTAATCCACTTAAAATACATTCCTGCAATACATGGACAAAGAATCATAGAGGAAGGGGCCATAGAGGCCATCTAGTCCAACCCCCTGCTCAGCGCAGGATCATCCCTAAGCATCCAACAGCACATAACAAACTCTGAAGACATTCACCAGAGATCATTATATAACAAAAGGCAGTGCCTTTATATCATGATTACTGGTTGAATGTCTTTTAAGAATTTGCTATGTGTGGTTGATAATTACGTCAGTGTATTGTAAGAATGCATTTTAAGCAGATTGATGATTTCTTGTAGTGTCTGAAGAAGACTGTCTAGCTCCTTGTACCCCATGCAGGGCTCTTTGCCCTGTGGGTGCGAATAGGCTGGTCATCCCTGGCCAACGTGAAGTACTCTTGACCCAGTGAACTCCTGGGTCATCTAGTCCGACCCCCTGCACTATGCAGGACACTCACAACTCTCTCATCCACTGCAACCTGCCACCCCCTTGAACCTTCCCAGAATCAGCCTCTCCGTCAGATGGCTCTCCAGCCTCTGTTTAAAAATCTCCAAAGATGGAGAACCCACCACCCCCCGAGGAAGCCTGTTCCACTGAGAAACCGCTCTAACTGCCATGAACTTCTTCCAGATGTTGAGACGGAATTTAGAAACATAGAATCACAGAGTTGGAAGGGACCTCCAGGGTCATCTAGTACAGCGGTCCCCAACCTTCTTGTAGTCGGGGACCGCCTCCGAGGGTGGAAGAGAGCCGCCGGCCCGGCTGCCGCGCATGCGCGTGTTCGCCATTAGGTGGTGCCAACGCGCATGTGCAGAGCTGCTGCTCGTGCGTGTTTTTGCCAACAGGGGGCGCAAATGCGCGGCAGCTCTGCGCGTGCGCGTTTGTGTCGCTGGTGCGCCGGCGGCCGTGCCTGCCTCTTCCCCCCCTCTCACTGCGGGGGGGGGGGAAGGCAGGCACGGCCGCTGGCGGCCCGGTACCGGGCCGCGGACCGGGGGTTGAGGACCCCTGATCTAGTCCAACCCCCTGCTCTATGCAGGACACTCCCAACCCTCTCGCTCCTCCACTGTCACCTGCCTCCCCCTTGAGCCTTCACAGAATCAGCCTGTAAGAAAATGGTCTCAACCAGAGCCAGGGCCTTTTCGGGCCTGGCCCCCCACCTGGTGGAATGAGCACCTGGAAGAATGATGGTCCTTCACGGAACTGTCTTGGTTCCACTGGGCCTGTAAGATGGAGCTCTTCCGCCAGGCGTGTGGTTGAGGTCAGGCTGAGGAACAGCTCTTGGGCCCCTTGTCTGTCCACCCCCGAGGCGCTGTATTGAAGGGGAACTATTGTGTTTTAGGGGAAACTGGGTAGTTGGCGGATGGTTGGACTATTTTATGTATGGCTGTTATTGTTTTATACCAGGGGTAGTCAAACTGTGGCCCTCCAGATGTCCATGGACTACAATTCCCAGGATCCCCTGCTAGCGAATGCTGGCAGGGGCTCCTGGGAATTGTAGTCCATGGACATCTGGAGGGCCGCAGTTTGACTACCCCTGTTTTATACCATTGTTGTGCGTTGCTGCAAGCTGGCTGGTCAAGAGCACAGGGTTAAGGAATATAATAACAAATAAGAATTATCGAAACCAGCCAAGCTAGATGGTTGTCACTACACTACAGCTGGGGGCCGTAACTGAAGTTAAGAAGATCAGTGCTGAACCCCCTGGAATCAAGAATATCTAAGCCAACAACGTAGGAAGAACTTTTCTCCAAGACACCTTTGTGTTGTTGTGTGTGGCCAGTTATACAGAGATCGGTAATCTTCTCTTGCACTTTGCCTGCAAGTATGAACTGATTGCTTCCATGCCGTGCCATTTCATCGGAGGGAGCGTACGTGCCCACAAAAGCTCATCCCTGGAATATAACTTTGTAGGTCTTCAAGGTGCCCCTGGGCTCGAAATCTGTTCAGGAAAAGAAGAGCGAGCAGGAGGCGACAGACCAGATGCCCCATCTCTCCCCCTCAGCCCCGCCAAGACATCAGCCCTCGTCATATGTGCCAGGCACAAAGCTGCAGATTTCTAGATAACACAGAGACACACACACGTATGTTGTTAGACCAGGGTGACCCCTGCCACTTTTAAAATATTTCAGCCATCTACGAACGTGAAATAAACACGGTGTTGGTTGGAAGTTAAGTGCAATGACAGCTTCAAAACAGTTCTCTGCCCTCCCCCCCACATCTAAAGGACTTTAAATAATACAGAAGGGTCAAGGACGGGGAGGGGGAGCATCTATCTTGCCATCTGTACCCATAAACAAACCACTGGTGCTGGGTTTTTTCGTTAAACGGGAGGGGCCCATCCGGTTGCAGCCGCACTTGGGCGGATGCTGTGCTTTTGGCTCCAGCACGGTCATCACCAGGATGTGGGCGGGGACTGGGGAAGGCGAGACGCCAGGTGAGCCGAGCTCCCGCCCGGGCTAGATGCTCATTTCTCGGTGGAAAAGGCTCTTTTCATCAGCGGAGGTGGCGTTTTCCCAACGTCAAACATCATTTCCAGGGGAGGGTTGTTGAGGCAGCACCAGTCGGGGATGTGGCCCGTCTGGTTGTAGTACTCCTTCGACACCGAGCGGCTTCCGAGGATATCCTGGAGGGCTCCGAAAATGGCTCCTGCAGAGGGTCACATGTGCACAAGGGCAAGAACCCGATCAATCCCGGCTCTCTTTTAGAGCAAAATCCCTCTCCTCCTGGCTCTTCAACATTAAATAGCTTAACATTCCTGGTTCTTCAGCCGCAAAGACCTTATAATTCCTAATTCTTTAGTGTTCTTTCATGCTGAGGTTTGTAAGGGAACGAAGGCTCTGGCAGGAGCCAACGTGTGAGGCCAGGCACAATCAACAACATCTGCAGGCCCCCTGCCCCCATCTCCCCCCTCCCCAGAAATCCATCAAGTCTCCTGGACCTGTTTGTATTATTATTGTTTAATGTTATACTTGTTGTTAGGTGCGAAGTCATGTCCGACCCATCGCGACCCCATGGACAGTGATCCTCCAGGCCTTCCTGTCCTCTACCATTCCCCGGAGTCCATTTAAGTTCACACCGACTGCTTCAGTGACTCCATCCAGCCACCTCATTCTCTGTTGTCCCCTTCTTCTTTTGCCCTCGATCGCTCCCAGCATTAGGCTCTTCTCCAGGGAGTCCTTCCTTCTCATGAGGTGGCCAAAGTATCTGAGTTTCATCTTCAGGATCTGGCCTTCTAAGGAGCAGTCCGGCCTGATCTCCTCTAGGACTGACCGGTTTGTTCGCCTTGCAGTCCAAGGGACTCGCAAGAGTCTCCTCCAGCACCTTGTTATACTATTACCCTGTTATTATCAGTTAATAATATTAATGTTATAGTTATTTATATGTATGGTTTCTTGTATAGTTTTCTGTTCTATGTAAACTGCCCTGAGCCTTCGGGGAGGGCTGTATATAAATGTGAATAAATAAATAAAATAACACGTGAGAAACTGGTAGGTTAGTGGAATCATAGAGTTACTGAGTTGGGAGGGACCTCCTGGGTCATCTAGTCCAACCCCCTGCAGGATGCAGGAAAATCACAACTACCTGCCCCCCCCATAGTGACCCCAATTCCATGCCCGGATGATGCCCCACCTACTAAAAAGTTCACTAAAAAGTCCAGTAGCATATTAAAGACTGACAAGATCTCCAGGGGGACATCAAGGGTCAAAGATCCCTTTTACATTCCACACCAGCTGCAGTTTCTGAACACTTCTCAAGAGTAAATTGTGTCTGTCCTTAAGAGGCTACAGCACTGGAGTCTGCCTGCTCAGCGGTGGCCCCCACACTGTCAAACAGGCTACCAGATGGGGCCCTCGTCCTGAGTGAGTCCCTGCAGGGCACACAGGATTCTCGGGATTCCCTATCCTACGGAACTACTGATTCGGCCGCTTGTCTTGAGCAACGCTGCGATTTCTTGTTTTCTTTGCTCTTTTACAAATCCGATCTGACCGGCCGTTTGCGGCTTTGAACGGCAGGAAAACAAGGAGATGGGGCGCTTCCACGGGAGAAACGACAGGAAGGGGCGGGGCTGAGAAGCCACACTCCTGGAGCCACGCCCCTTTTGGGTTTCCTTGGCAGCCGTTCCAGACTTACCTCCCAGCCACGCCACGGCGTTGGGCTTGGCGGGTGGGTTGTGCACTCGGAAAGCCTTGGTGGCCAGCGTCTCCTTGTACTTGGGCTTCTCCACCAGGTACCGGATCTCCGCCATCAATCGGTGCAGGAAACCGGGCAGCATGGCTGTGCCCCCGATCACCACCAGGTTCTCCGCTAGCTGCTTCCGGGTGTCTATCGGACACTGGAGGGAAGAACTGGGTTTGAGCACCCCTCTTTGCACTACCTGAAGGAGTCTCAGTGGGCCTTATGAACACCTCATCATAGAATCATAGAATTGGAAGGGGCCATACAGGCCATCTAGTCCAACCCCCTGCTCAATGCAGGATCAGCCCAAAGCATCCTAAACCTTCCCCTCCCTCTTCCCACAGCGGACACCGTCGGAGACAGGTGGGGCCGAGAGAGCTCTGACAGAACTGCTCTCCACTCAAAGCCTTCCTGTGGGTCCCAGAAAAGGATGGCGGAAAGCTAGAAGTGGACTGCAGATAGGAGTGGGTGGGTGGGGGAAATGCCATTCCCTCTGGCATTCCCCTGATGTCTCCTGGCTCTGAAACCAGAGGTATACTGCCTTTAAACATGGAGGTTCCCTTTAATCACTGTGGATAGTAACCACAGATAGTAACCACTCTCCTCCACGAATCTATCTAATCCCCTTTTCAAGCTGTCTATTCCTGGGGCCATCACGACATCCTCTGTGAGCCTATTCCACATCTCTGTGTAAAGTAGTCTTTCCTGCTGTCTGAACCTACTGCCCGTCACCTTCATGGGATGCCCTTGAGCTCTAGTCTTTTGGGAGAGGGAGGAAAAGTTCTCTTTGTCCACTTTCCCCACTCCGCGCATCACTGTATAAACCTCTCTTCCCGTCCCCCCCGTCTTAGTCGTCTCTCTTCTCATCTGAAAAAGCCCAGACTCTCCAGCCTCTCTTCCTAGGGAAAAGGCGCCAGACCCCTGCAAATTGGCTGCCCTCCTCTGCACGTTTTCATGCTCAGCAATGCCCTTCTTGAGATACGGCAACTAGAATTGTGTACAAATAAGGCCACATCACAGAGCTTTGGAGAGATCAAGACAAGACTGGGGCGCCCAAGGGGAAGAAATGCGGATCGAAGAGTGTGGAAGGGGGGCAGCAACTGGGCCTACCCTGGCAGTTTCATGGCAGCGGTCAGCAGGTTGAAGAGAGGGGCCTGCTTGTTGGGGGGGGGATCCTAAACAGTGGGCAGAAGCAGACTCTACTTCTCTCACAGACCTGGCGGACGGAACCTCTCCAGCCGGGTCGGCCCGAGAGAAGCACAAAGCCCGTGGCCCCCAGCCTGCCTTACCTGCAAAAGGGAGTCCAGTATCAACGTGGCCACCGACTGCTCTTCGTTGTCCTGCTCAAAGAGGATTTCGACCACAGAATCCCTGTTGGCAAGAAGCAAAGCTGAGGAATTTGTGCACAGAACACGGGGCGGTGCTCTGAGCAGGAAGACCATCTGCCATTCAATATGGTGGGCTTTGGGGGGTAAAAATCCACGCCACGGCACGTTCGTTGTTCTTCATCGCACCGCAAGACTCTCTTGCAATCTGCAGCCGGGCCCCGGGGAGATGAGGGAACGGCTTTGCCACGAAGGAGAACAGCAAGGTGAAAGGTTTCTAACCTGATGGCTCCAGTCACGTGCAGGATCTTCTCTCCATCCAGCGGGTAGTCAACGTCCGGAGGAGGAGCCGGGCGCTGAAAGGAGAGAGGCTTAGTCAGGATGGATGAGGAGCCCAGATTTCTGCTGCCGGAATGGAAAGGCAGAAGATCCTGTGCTTACCTCGGCGCTGCCATCCATGTTAAACTTGGCCGCCTGGATCTTCAGCCCCCTCTGGAGGTCGCTCACAAAACAGGTGCGGACTTCACAAGAGACGGAGAGAAAAAGCTTTCAATCGCCCAATCGCTGTTTAGCCGCCGTCCCTTTTAGTGCCCAAACTGTTCCCCGTTCTCTAGTTCGGTGCAGTTGTTTTGGCTATGGGAAGGAGCTCCATAACGGGCATGAGGCTCCCCTCTTTGCAGAGGCTCCCCATTTGCTTCAACAGAGGAAGCTGATGCATACATGCATGCACTTCTATGCCCCCTGAGCAGAGATTCCCAATGTGGCGCCCACTAAATGCTTAGATAGGTAGATGATGGGTGTATGGATGACAGATCCACAGATGGGTAGATGACGGATGGACCGATAGATGGATTGGTGGATAGAAGAAGGAGAAGAAGAAGAAGAAGAAGAAGAAGAAGGAGAAGGAGAAGGAGAAGGAGAAGAAGGAGAAGAAGAGTTGGTTCTTATATGCCGCTTTTCCCTACCCAAAGGAAGCTCAAAGCGGCTTACAGTCGCCTTCCCTTTCCTCTCCCCACAACAGCCCCCCTGTGAGGTGGGTGAGGCTGAGAGAGCCCTGATATTCCTGCTCGGTCAGAACAGCTTTATCAGGGCTGTGACTATCCCAAGGTCACCCAGCTGGCTGCATGTGGGGGAGCGCAGAATCGAACCCGGCATGCCAGATTAGAAGTCTGCACTCCTAACCACGACACCAAACTGGCTCTCAATAGAATGAATGAATGGGATTTTTAGGCTGCCCCTTTTCATAGAGGGGGGGATCGGGTGGGGCTTTTCCCAGCAAGGTTCCTATATGTTCTTGGGCATTATAATATTTTAAAAAAATATTGTTTTGGCAGCAGCTGACAGTGTAGCACACAGATCTTTGCTGTGTGACAGAAGGCAAGCTGACACAGTCATGTTGTAGCTGGTGTCGTCTCCTGCAGCAGCCCGTTTGTGGCTGGGCCCACGATGTGGGGCCGAAATTCCAACGGCGCCCCTGGCTCAAATGGATTGGGAGGCCCCCTGCCCTTGAGGATCTAAACCCAGGATCCCCAACCTTCCTGAGCACCTTTAGGTTTTTGACAACAGGTGGTACCACCCCAAAATGGCTGCTGCAGGAGGTGGAGCTAATCGATATTTTGTTTGGATTCACAGTTCAGCCACTGGGAGGGCAGTAACCTTGAAGGCTTATGCTCTTGAACGTTTCTCTCCCCTCCTGCAGCAGCCCGGCTCCTGGGACTCTACGACGAGAACAGGGTTCCCCAACATGGTGCCCACGTCACCAGGGTATTCACGAGTACCGGTGCCCCTGGTCACCACATTGGGGAACCCTGTTCTAAGCTGTTCTATACTCTGTAGTTAAGGCGATTATCTCTGGGCCGGTGCCCTTCTCTGCAATAGGCTTGTGAATATCCAGACGGGAGTAAATTCTCACAGGGAGAGCACTGTCCTATTACCTTACTCAGGGCCACAACTGTCTTGCTGAACGATTTTCAGCAAAGAGGATCACGAGACGGCGAACACACAAATCCGTGATCCTAGGATAGTCCAGAACCAAAGGCTGAGCCTCCGGGGAGGGTAGTATATAAATATATAATAAAGAAACGAATAAAATAAAAAATTGTGGTTTTCCTACTCTGATGTAAGGCCATGTGCAAAGACTGAAAATGCTTTTTCAGGATGAAAGGCAAAAATGCGCACGCATACACACTGCGCAGTAAGTCCAAAAATGCAGTCCAGGTTAAAAAAAAATCCGAAATTTTTCAACCAGAGCCCTAATTATGTTTTCATGAGCTACGGTACTACTGCTGCCAAGCTAAGCTCTGAATGGGCAATAAAACGTCCATACCTTTTATGTCTTCTATGATGTCTTCGGGAACAGAGCCTGAAATACAAGAAACGGTTGGAAGGCAACAAACTGGCACGGATATCAAACAAACCGACAGAATCCAAACCCCAAACAGCCTGTGAGTTTAAGACAAACTTCAGAAGGAGGAGGAGGGGGTTTTTCATATGGCTCCCCAGCCTATGTTTAGAAATCTCCAAAGATGGGAAACCCATCACCTCCCGAGGAAGCCTGTTCCACTGAGAAACCGCTCTAACTGTCAGGAACTTCTTCTGGAGGTTTAGACGGAATTTAGAATCATAGCGTTGGAAGGGACCTCCTGGGTCATCTAGTCCAACCCCCTGCACTGTGCAGGACACTCACAACCCTCTCGCTCATCCACTGTCACCTGTCACCCCCTTGAACCTTCACAGAATCAGCCTCTCCGTCAGATGGCTCTCCAGCCTCTGCTTAAAAATCGCCAAAGATGGAGAACCCCCCACCTCCCGAGGAAGCCTGTTCCACTGAGAAACCGCTCTAACTGCCAGGAACTTCTTCCAGAGATCTAGACAGAATTTAGAATCATAGAGTTGGAAGGGACCTCCTGGGTCATCTAGTCCAACCCCCTGCACTGTCCAAGACACTCCCAACCCTCTCGCTCATCCACTGTCACCTGCCACCCCCTTGAGCCTTCACAGAATCAGCCTCTCCATCAGATGGCTCTCCAGCCTCTGTTTAAAAATCTCCAAAGATGGAGAACCCACCACCTCCCGAGGAAGCCTGTTCCACTGAGAAACTGCTCTAACTGTCCGGAATGTCTTCCGGTGGTTAATATGGAATTTCTTTGGAATTTTCATCCCGTTGGTTCTGGTCAGTCTCTCTGGGGCATGAGAGAACCACTCTGCTCCATCCTCTACATGGCTAAATATTTGAAGATGGTTATCAGATCCCCACTCAGTCGTCTCCTCTCCAGGCTAAACAGACCAAGCTGCTCCAATTGCCAGGCACTGATTCACAAAGTCACCCTGAGGTGACCTTGCTGGCATATCGCACGCATTACCCATCACGGAGGGAAGGCTCTGTCCCTTGGTTGCGCCTGTGTCCACGGTGCTCTGCTCCAGCAGCTGGTACTCTAGCTCCCTAAAGGATCGCAACAACATGGAAAAGCTACATTAGCCAAAAGCGCCCGGCATTTCCTCTCTTGCAATCTCCCTCTTATTGTTGTTATTATCTGTTCCACATAATATATTTCTGGTAAGGCCTTGGAGGAGGAGCTGGTCTCATGGCTTATGTGCCACTCAGTGCTTAACACGCACTCAGGGCGGCTGTCCCACCCCTGAGTGCCTCCTCCTCCAATCAGCTGGCCTGTCTGTCCAGGGGCCAGCCAATCGGCTTCCATCCCCTGATATCTAGCCTATATCGTTGTACTTGTAGTTTAAACCCATTACTGCGTGTCCTCTCCTCTGCAGCCAGCAGAAACAGCATCCTGCCCTCCTCCAAGTGACAACCTTTCAAATACTTAAAGAGGGCTATCATGTCCCCTCTCAACCTCCTTTTCTCCAGGCTGAACATTCCCAAGTCCCTCAACCTATCTTCATAGGGCCTGGTCCCTTGGCCCCAATGGGGCACCAGTCGCAGGCTGCAGGAGAGGGGTGTTCAGAGATGTTCAGAGGAGGGACCCAACAGGCATTCCTTGGCCCCAGCTCAACCAAACACCTGGCGGAAGAGCTCCATCTTGCAAGCCCAGCAGAACTGTAATAGCTGCAACAGGGCCCTCCGCTCATCCAGGAGCTCATTCCACCAGGTAGGGGCCAGGTCCAAAAAGGCCCTGCCCCTGGTCAAGGCTAGGTGTGCTTCCTGTGGGCCGGGGATTACCAACCTATTCAGATTCTCAAAGCTCTCTATGTGGGACATAAGGAGTTAGACGGTCCCTCAGGTACGCTGGGCCCAGACCTTGGACTTGATGTACCCGGGTAGCAGATGGCTTCCATTCCCAGGTCTGTAGGGCCCAGAACTTCAGACGTGCTGTGGTGAAATGGTTCTTGCAGCTACACATTTGAAGGGTGCTTGGAGGAGACTCAGGTGAGGCCTTTGGAATGAGGACACCCCGTCAACTTACTTGTGGATGGCTTTTCCGCCCAATGGAAGGGCCCCCCAGCAGCTCAGAACCGGGATTCCCTCGTAGATCTGGGAGGAGCTCAGGACATTGCATTGGCAAAGGGTCAGAGGACTTATATTTGAAAAAAGGGCAGAGAGAAGCACAATACAGCATGCGAAGAAATGGTTAGAAGCCAACAGATTGGCATGGCTATCAACCAAACAGAGAGAATCCAAACCCTGGTTGTCACGGGGCGTGGTATCCCAAAAGACAATAAACCTACTGAGTCAGAGGTTTCAGACTGGGCCCATTCTGGAAAGGAGGCCTCAGATCGTAGAAATAACCCTGGCTAGGCTAAGATACCTGAAAACGACTGGGGTGACTTACAAGAGCTTAAAATAAAAGACACAAAGTAGGGAGTGTGTAAAAAAATAGTAGTAGTATTTTGGGGTTTGGGCATACCGAGCCCGAAAAATATCGGTATTTCCCGATATTCTCAAATCCCAACCCCTGTACGGTATTCGGATTCAGTAAATATTTAGGAAAATTTTTATCAGCTCCATGATACCCACTGGCACGCTTTCTCAGGGTTTTGTGAGCCCTGCAGTATGGCCCAGGAAGGGTTTCTGGCATGGGTGGGAGTTAATTTTTAAATATATTTTTAAAAATTGTTAAACATTTATTGGGTGACATATGGCCATGTCCACCCCCCCCCCCCAAGTCCCAAATGGCCACTGAAGGGCCTACAGGGGGTGGGAAGGGAGGGATCCTGGATGAGTGTAGATACAGCTGAGCCTCCCAACCATATTCAGCACAACCGTGCCATTTCTGGGGGTTCTCGAAGCCTGAAGAATGTTTCAGAGACTTCTCAATGGTAAAAAATTGAGAAAACCATTATAATCAATGGTTCCCATAGGGTAAAAGGTAAAGGTATCCCCTGTGTAAGCACCGAGTCATGTCTGACCCTTGGGGTGACGCCCTCCAGCGTTTTCTTGGCAGACTCAATACGGGGTGGTTTGCCAGTGCCTTCCCCAGTCATTACCATTTCCCCCCCAGCAAGCTGGGTACTCATTTTACCGACCTCGGAAGGATGGAAGGCTGGAGCCGGCTGCTGGGATCGAACTCCCAGCCTCATGGGCAGAGCTTTCAGGCTGCATGTCTGCTGCCTTACCACCCTGCGCTACAACAGTAGGGGTGGCCAAACTACGGCTGTCGAGTTGCCCACAGACTACAATTACCATGAGCCCCTGCCAGCATCATACTAGCAGGGGCTCATAGTATCTGTAGTCCATGGACCAGTTCGGCCATGCCTGGATTGGATATAATAGAGAATCATTCAGAGAGTACCTGGGGCTGGGAAAGGGTTGTTGGTTTTTTTTTTCTGGATTAGGTACTAATCTGCAGCAGAGCTGACTTCTTTATGCCAAAGGATACAGGCAGCACCATGCTCTCTGTGTAGCCGCAGTCTAGGACCATGGCGGAATTAATCCCGAGGGTCAGGAGTGACATCAGGTGGCTTGGTGCAAAGAGCACGGAAGGAACCTGGGAGGGAGAGAGTTGGGACGTGAGTCTGCACCAAAACGGATTCATATGCTCAGAGGCACTTTCACTGACCTCACGCTCAGCGACAAGTGAATCACAGAATAACAGAGTTGGAAGGGACCTTCTGAGTCATCTAGTCCAGGGGTAGTCAACCTGTGATCCTCCAGATGTTCATGGACTACAGTTCCCATGAGCCCCTGCCAGCGTTTGATGATATAGTCCAACCCCCTGCACTTTGCAGGACACTCACAACCCTCTCACTCACCCACTGTCACCTGCCACCCCCTTGAACCTTCACAGAATCAGCCTCTCCGTCAAACGCCTATCCAGCCTCTGTTTAAAAATCTCCAAAGATGGAGAACCCATCACCCCCCGAGGAAGCCTGTTCCACTGAGAAACCGCTCTGACTGTCGGGAACTTCTTTCTGATGTTTAGACGGAATTTCTTTTGAATCAATTTCATCCCATATGATCTGGTCTGTCCCTCTGGGGCAAGAGAGAACAACGCTGCTCCATCGTCTATATGGCAGCCTTTTAAATACTTGAAGATGGTTATCAGATCCCCTCTCAGTCGTCTCCTCTCCAGACTAAAAAGACCAAGATCCCCCAACCTTTCCTCCTATATCTTGGACTCCAAGAGGAAGGGAAGGTGATTGTAAGATTTGAGACTCCTTCGGACAGCAAAAAGTGGGGTCTAAAAACCAATTCTTCTACTGATTTAACAGTCCCAAAGGGATCACTTTACAGATCCAACTGCACTTGCATTACAAATCTTTCTGTGCTTCTCTGTGGTTTGTGGAATGATCCCCCTGCCTCTTTTCCCCTCAAACGAGGCAAGGGAATCTGACAGTTGTTATCCGGGGCAGCTTTAAACAGCCCTGAAAGCCTGTACCTCAAAGTACTTGAAGAGAACTCTCGTGAGCGTCTCTCTGAAATGGGAAGGGCATAAAACGGACTCCACAATCACCACACGCCGGTCTCGGGGATTCACCAGCAAGTGCCTGGAAAGACAAACGAGACAGAAAGGAGGAAATGGTGAACCCGCTTTGTTGTTTGAAAATTTTCAATAGAAATGTTTTTTGGAAAAGAGTAGAAACATAAACACACATGAAGCTGCCTGATATGAAATCAGATGTCTAGTCCAGGGGTAGTCAAACTGCGGCCCTCCAGATGTCCATGGACTACAATTCCCAGGAGCCCCTGCCGATGCTGGCAGGGGCTCCTGGGAATTGTAGTCCATGGACATCTGGAGGGCCACAGTTTGACTACCCCTGGTCTAGTCCATCAAAGTCAGTATTGTCTACTCAGACCGGCAGCAGCTCTCCAGGGTCTTTCATATCACCTAAAACCTGGTCATTAACTGGAAATGCCAGGGATTGAACCTGGGACTTTTTACATGCCAAGCAAAGGCTCTTCCAATGAGCTAGGGTCCCAGATTGAAGTCTTTCCAATCCCCTCCTGCCTGGTCCCTTCTACTGGACATGGTGGGGACTGAACCTGGGACCTTCTGCATGCCAAGCAGAGGCTCTTCCACTGAGTTATGGTCCCTTTCCCTGCCTCAGAGTCTTGAGCCTCTTGAACGCATGAAGCTGCCTTACACTGAATCAGATCCTCAGTCCATCAAAATATTTTCTGACTGGCAGTAGCTCTCAAGCAAAGGTCTTCCACACCCCCTGCTGCCAGCTCCTTTAACTAGAGGTGCCAGGGATTGAACCTGGTAGCTTCTGCATGAGTCTTTCCCATCACCAACCGCTTGGTCCTTGTTAACTGGAGATGCTGGGGATTGAACCTGGGAGCTTCTGCATGGGTCTTTCCCATCACCTACTGCATGGTCCTTGTTAACTGGAGATGCTGGGGATTGAACCGGGGCCTTCTGCATGGGTCTTTCCCATCACCTACTGCCTGGTCCTTTCAACTGGAGATGCCAGGGATGGAACTGAGGACCTTCTGCATGCCAGGCAGAAACTCTGCCAGCGAGCAACAGCCTCTTCCCAGAAGCTAGTTCCTTTGAGCTGCGCCATCACCCATCATTAGAGACCGCCTCCCCACCTGAAATTTCTTACCTGAAATAAAGCATGTGGATGAACTCCTTCAGGTAGGAGTACAACTCTTCTGTATTTATGTTGTACTGTACCACCTTGACAGGCTGCAGGGGAGAAAAAATAAAGGTCCATTTTTAACATGATGCATGGATGCAAGCGATTGTATTATTTGCTAAACTACAACAGATTTAGACCTTAATACATTTTAAGTCCAGCGACACCTTTAACAAAGTTTTATTCAAGGTGTAAGCTTTTGTGTCCATGGCACAAGGAAATATAAATTACAAGTCCACCTATAGAAGCAAAGGGTGAGCCATGAATCAGCACACAGCACAATGAAGATGAAGGCCCTTGCATCAAAATATTAATTATGCTGAGCGTGGACTTGTAATTCCCATTTCACTGTGTCTGAAGAAGCATGGTGTGCGCACAAAAGGACAAGATAAATATAATGTGATGGAATTCAAGCTCTGCATATGCAAGCATGAGAAGCCGACGGTTCCTGTTTTCTCCGGCACAAGGACTACAGTCCTTTGCGAAGAGTCAAAGCCAGTTCTAAACAGAACATTTTAAGGATGACAAAAGAAACACACATTTAAACTCTGACATTCCACTTGTATTTAAGTCGCCTCCCACAGAACGACCAGTAAAGCCAAATTTTTAAAAGAAGGGTTACCTTTGGAATACCAGGTTTCTTTATTTCGCTAGGAATCACACACCTTGGTCCCGTTTCGCCAGCAAAGCCACATCTAAAAAAAAAAACAAAAAAAAAACATTTCAGTTTAATTCTTTAAAACATTCATTAGCAGCCTTTCAAGCGTATGGGAACTCAAGGCAATTTACAATGCACACCATAAGAAGACACGGTGATTAAAATTTTTTTTTAAATGCCTAAAAACATCTGTTAATACAGGGGTAGTCAAACTGCGGCCCTCCAGATGTCCATGGACTACAATTCCCAGAAGCCCCCTGCCAGCGAATGCAGTTCCTGGGAATTGTAGTCCATGGACATCTGGAGGGCCGCAGTTTGACTACCCCTGCGTTAATATAAACTACACAACGCACAAAAAACCCACAAGTTAAAATCATTAATTTTAAACTGCCAATAGGCAGAAGAATAAAGAATACTTTAAATACTGATATCCTATTTGTTACAGTGAGATGGCCTCTTATGGACACTCCCCTCTCTAGGATCCCATCGATTAGCAGTGAGTTCCATCGATCATCCCAATATAACTAGGGGGTGAAATACCCAAAAGCCGACCCCCCCGCTTGCCCCCCCATTTTCTCTCCCGTGTAAACTCTGGAGGAGGGAAGACGAGGCGGGGAAATTGGGGGGGGGACCAGCGCCCCTTTTTCGGAAGGAGAAAGAGGCTCCGCCCAGGAGAGCCCCCCTCCCTCCGCCTCCCTTACTTAGTGAAGGCCGCGCCCAGGTCGATCACCACGGCCGTCTTCTCGCCGCCGCTCCCCAGGCCCTCGTAGAGCGGCATCGCGTAAAGCAGCTCCCTCCGATCCACGGGAGGAAGAAGGGGAGGAAGGCTCCCGAGCAGCCCAGGAGAAACGGGCCCTCCTTCGCCAGGCGGCGCGATGAGCGGATTGGCCGCGCGGGGCAGTTGGGGGCCTTCCGCCTGAGAGGGCGCGGTGGTTCCTTACGAGGCTGTCTAACTCGCGCCTGATCGCTTCTTCGAAAATCCCTGGCTCGTTCTTGACGGGCTTTTCAAAATCTGGCCCGACAGCCCGTGTGCGGGAGAGAAACGCGGCTGTTTTGGTGCTTCCATCCCAAGTCTCTGGGTCTGGGCTGCGGGAAGGCAGTCGATTAGACACCTGGTTTCCTCTCCTTGCCTTGCAGCGCCTGCGTCCCCATAGGGTTGCTAGCTTTGGGGGGGATGGAGCTGGAAGTGGGCGGGGTTTGGGGGTGGGGAGGAGCCTAAATGGAATATAATGCTGTGGAGTCCACCCTTCAGAGTAGCCCTTTTCTCCAGGGGGACTCCAGCAGCACCACCAACCCAGCTCCCATCCAGAATTGTTGCAGTGCTGCCAGTTTGCTTTGCAGCTACTTTGCTAGATATCAAGCAAGGGCCTGATTGGGTTGCCCCTGTATGGGGAGCAAGAGTGGAGAAATGATGAGGAAGGAGGGCAGCCAATACTAGCCTAAGAACAATGCATGACAGCCTCCCTGTGGTACTTGGAGAATAACCTGGAATTACAGCTCATCTCCAGACTACAAAAATCAGTTCCCCTGGATAACATTGACCCTTTGTTGGTAGTAGTGCTGCTAGATGTGGGTTCGGAAATAACTGGTGAATTTGGGGGTGGAGCCAGGAGTGGGTGGGAAGGGACCTCAGTAGTGTGAAGGTATGGCAGCCATTTCTCCAAAGGAAGTGCTGTCTGTCTCCTGGAAATGAGCTGTAAAGCTGGGAGCTCCCTAGGCCTGAAAACTGTATGGCATTGTATGCCACTGGGGTCTTCTGGACCCACCTACAAATCTCCAGGAGTTTCTCTGCATGGATTTGGCAACACCACCCACTCACCATGAGGGTGGCCAGGGGAAACTTGACAACCGTTGATATTTATCGTCATCACAGTCCTGATAGAGCTGTTCTCAGAGAGCAGTTCAGCTACAGCTCTTTCAGCCTGACCTCCCTCACAGGGTGCCTGTTGTGGGGAGAGGAAAGGGAAGGCGACTGTAAGGCGTTTTGAGACTCCTTTGGGTATAAAAACCAACTCTACATCTTCTAAAGAGAGGTTCAGAGATGGTTTGCAATTCCCTGTCTCTGTATGGCTGCCCTGGCTACTCTTGCTATACAGAAAAGAGATACTCAAAGGTGGCTTTCTGTAGCCTGCCTCTGTGTAGCAACCTTGGACCTCCTTAGTGGTCATCCATCCATGTTGAACGACAGCCAACTTATGGTGACCCTGTAGGGCAGCCTTTTTTCAAACTTCTGAGTACGGAGGAGCCCCTGAAATAATTGTTCAGACTTTCAGGATCCTCAAAGTGATGTCAGCTGGCCATGCCCCCCTGCCACACTTCTGGAAGTGACACTACAGACACCTTTAGCCCTCCTTTTGCTCCCTCCTTTACTAGTACGATGGCGACGTTGCCCTTGTAGGCTAGAAAAAAGAGTAGGAGCTGAGAAAACAACCCAGACTCCCCACATACCTTGCCACTTCACAGCTCATGCGGACCCCCTTCTGGTGGTCCACGGACCCCTGGTTGGGAATCCCTCCTGCAGGGTTTTCAACACAAGAGGGGTTCAGAGGTTGGTTGCTATTTCCTGCCTCTGCCTCGTAACCTTCCATGCTGGTCTCCCTTCCAAGTACAAACCAGGGCTGACTCTGCTTAGCTTCCAAGATTTGACAAGATCAGGCTAGCCTGGGCCATCCAGGTCAAGGGAAGCAACAGGAGTGGTTCGCCATGACCTGCCTCTGCATAGACCTTGTGCTTATTTGGTGGTCTCCCTTCCTACCAGGGCAGACCCTGCTTAGCTTCCAAGATCCTAGGAGCCTCTGCAAGCCCAGGCTATCCAGGTCAAAGCAATGACCTTCTTCATGAGCCTTAATGAATGACAACGGGCTGGTTTCCACCAACGTGCCCCACAAACTGTCTCCTGGGGGCTCCCATTTGCCTTTGGGCGATCTCCCTCATCTCTCTCTCTTTTTTGTGGAGGCTAATTTTGAAGTTCAGAATATAGGACAGGAGGAGAAAAAATAACTCACTTCTTCAGGGAATTGACAGATGGCGCGTTCAGCTCCAACTTCTTCCCCACCCCCCCAAAATACCTTCTAAACTAAAAAAATATATATATTTTTAAACCCAAAAAGACAGTGAAGGAGAAGTTATGAAAGACTCGTTCTGTAGTGAAGCTGAAGCGGCTTCTTAGTTACTAAAATAAGAACTATACTTAAAAGAGAGAGAGAGAGAGAGCACAGTTCTTTTATTCTCTGTGGGTATGAATTTACTGGTTGTCTACGGGAATGAATTTACTGCGGGTATGAATTTACTGCCCACGGGATGTTCGCTTGGCTTCGACCCGGGCCACGGCCTTTTCAGTCCTGGCCCCAACCTGGTGGAATGAGCTCCCAGAAGAGCTAAGGACCCTGCGGGATCTACCAGCTTTCCGCAGGGCCTGCAAGACGGAGCTCTTCCGCCAGGCATATGGTTGAGGCTAGGGCAGCTCTCCCACTAATCCATCAGAGGATCCTCTCCAATATTGAGATCTCTAATATCGAGATCATGGTTAGATCAACTGTATTGGTACCACCCTCTTCTGAATATTATTCTCCCCACCAGGCTGAACTTGGGGGGAAGTTGGGTAACTACAATCAGAATTGTGACCACCGCCGCTTATATGTTATATGTTATATGTGACTTGTTGTTGATGTTAATTGGGGTTTTTATAGGGATTTTATTGTGTTTTAACTGTTTATGTTGTAAAGCGCCCTGAGACCTATTTGGAGAAGGGCGGTCTAAAAATTAAATAATAATAATAATCAAATAATTATTATAATTTGATTTATTGCCTCCCATTACCAGTGGCTCATGGCGGGTTACATCAGTCTGAACAAACCCCCGTTAAACAGCCCATTAAAACCCCAGACATAAAACATCACACTCCAATGAGCATAATATAAAAGAGAAGAAAGGCGGGAAAAAATACACAACCTATCCATTCTCTCAATAAAATAAATTAAAAAAAATAAAATTCTCCTTGTCTCTTGACAAGAGCTGCTAATTTACAGTGGAGTCAAATCTCTGTTTTATTGCACTGGGTGTTTACCGCAAGCTGGAAACTCTTTATTTTTATTCATTTTATTAATTTCTATCCCACCTTTCTCCCCAGTGGGCTCCCAAAGTGACTTAAATTGTTCTCCTCTCCTCTGTATTATCCTGACAAGAACCCTGCAAGGTAGAATAAAGTTTGAGTCCTGTGGCACTTTTAAGACCAACAGAGGGTGGCCGTGGGGGAAGATTTATGATGTCCCTATCGACTCCCTTGTGGGGTCCCACAGGGAGTGGTATTCTCCCCCCATGTTATTTAATATCTTTATGCACCCTCTGGCACAGCTGGTCCGGAGTTATGGGCTGGGCTTTCACCAATATGTGGATGACATCCTGCTCTATCTACTTCTGGACGGCCACCCAAACTCCCCCCCCTTCGGGTACATTTGCCAGATGTTTGGAAGCCGTTGCTGGATGGTTAGAGCAGAGTCACATGAAACTCAGCCCCTCCAAGACGGAGATCCTGTGGCTGAGCAGGAAAGGGGCTGGACAGGAAGTGTGCCTACCTACCCTGGCTGGGGTACAACATAACATCTTGCCCGAATCTAGGAATTTGGGAGTGATTCTGGAACCTCCCTTTCTATGGAGGCCCCGATCACGGGGATAGCCTGCTTAGCGGTTTACCATCTTTGTCAGGCAAGGGTTGTTGTTGTTAGGTGCGAAGTCATATCTGACCCATCATAGAATCATAGAATCATAGAGTTGGAAGGGGCCATACAGGCCATCTAGTCCAACCCCCTGCTCTACGCAGGATCAGCCCTAAGCATCCTAAAGCATCCAAGAAAAGTGTGTATTCAACCTTTGCTTGAAGACTGCCAGTGAGGGGGAGCTCACCACCTCCTTAGGCAGCCTATTCCACTGCTGAACTACTCTGACTGTGAAAATTTATTTCCTGATATCTAGCCTATATCGTTGTACTTGAAGTTTAAACCCATTACTGCATGTCCTGTCCTCTGCAGCCAACAGAAACAGCATCTTGCCCTCCTCCAAGTGACAACCTTTCAAATACTTAAAGAGGGCTATCATGTCCCCTCTCAACCTCCTTTTCTCCAGGCTGAACATTCCCAAGTCCCTCAACCTATCTTCATAGGGCTTGGTCCCTTGGCCCTAGATCATCTTCGTCGCTCTCCTCTGTACCCTTTCAATTTTATCTACGTCTTTCTTTAAGGGAGGCCTCCAGAACTGCACACAGTACTCCAGGTATGGTCTGACCAGTGCTGTATACAATGGGACTATGACATCTTGTGATTTTGATGTGATGCCCCTGTTGATACAGCCCAAAATGGCATTTGCCTTTTTTACCGCTGCATCACACTGCTTGCTCATGTTTAGTTTACAATCCACAAGTACCCCAAGGTCTCGTTCACACACAGTGTTACCTAGAAGCGTATCCCCCATCCAGTAGGCATGCTTTTCATTTTTCTGGCCCAGATGCAGAACTTTACACTTATCTTTATTAAATTACATATTGTTCTCATTTGCCCATTTTTCCATTGTGTTCAGATCTCGTTGAACTCTGTCTCTATCTTCCGGAGTATTTGCCAGTCCTCCCAATTTGGTGTCATCTGCAAACTTGATGAGTAGTCCCTCCACCCCCTCATCTAGATCATTAATAAATACGTTAAAAAGTACCGGGCCAAGCACCGAGCCCTTAGGTACCCCGCTACTCACCTCTCTCCAGTCTGATGAAACACGACCCCATCGCGACCCCATGTCAGGCAAGGGCACTAGGGCCCTACCTGCCCCTAGAGTGTCTAGCCATGGTGATCCATGCAATGGTCACTTCTAGACTAGATTTCTGTAACTCGCTCTATGTTGGCCTACCCTTGTCCTTGACCCGGAAACTCCAGCTGGTGCAAAATGCGGCTCCTAGTGTCCTCACTGGAACACCTTGGAGGGCCCACATCCTGCCTGTGCTGAGGCAGCTGCACTGGTTGCCGGTTGTGGCCCAGATCAGGTTCAAGGTTTTGGTTTTGACCTTTAAGGCCATCCGCAGCTTGGGCCCTACCTATCTGAGGGACTGCTCTGCAGGTGCTAATCTTATGGAGGTCCCTGGCCTCACGGAGGTATGCCTGGCCTCGTCCTTCTAGAGTGGCCATTTTCTCCAGGTGCTCTGAGTCCTGTCTCCTGGAAATCCATTGTAAGTTCTTGAGCTCTCCAGTCACCACCTGGAGGCTGGCATCCTTCAGTAAAGCCCCCTCCCAAGCAGCCCTTTTCTCCCAGGGAACTGACTTCTGTAGTCTGGAGATGAGCTGTCATTCCAGGGGATCCCCAGGCCCCACCTGGAGGCTGGCATCCCTGAATCCCCCCTCCCCAGCAGCCCTTTTCTCCAGGGGAACTGATCTCTGCAGTCAGGAGATGAGCTGTCATTCCAGGGGATCCCCAGGCCCCACCTGGAGGCTGGCATCCCTGAGTCCCCCCCTCCCAAGCAGCCCTTTTCTCCCAGGGAACTGACTTCTGTAGTCTGGAGATGAGCTGTCATTCCAGGGGATCCCCAGGCCCCACCTGGAGGCTGGCATCCCTGAATCCCCCCTCCCCAGCAGCCCTTTTCTCCAGGGGAACTGATCTCTGCAGTCAGGAGATGAGCTGTCATTCCAGGGGATCCCCAGGCCCCACCTGGAGGCTGGCATCCCTGAGTCCCCCCTCCCAAGCAGCCCTTTTCTCCAGGGGAACTGATCTCTGCAGTCTGGAGAGGAGCTGTCATTCCAGGGGATCCCCAGGCCCCACCTGGAGGCTGGCATCCCTGAATCCCCCCTCCCCAGCAGCCCTTTTCTCCAGGGGAACTGATCTCTGCACTCTGGAGATGAGCTGTCATTCCAGGGGATCCCCAGGCTCCACCTGGAGGCTGGCATCCCTCAGTAAGCCCCCTCCCAAGCAGCCCATTTCTCCTGGGGGCCTGATCTCCGTCGCCTGGAGAGGAGCCGTAAATCCGGGAGATCCCCCGCTCCCGCCTGGAGGCTGGCACCCCTAGCTCAGTCCAATGATTTTGTTTTTTTTTCATTTGCATCCTAGCAAGGCAACCTCCCCTTCCCGGGATTCCCCCCTCCTCGCCAGGGACGGGGCGTGGCCAGGTGGGGTAGGCGTTGCCTCCGCTCCCGCCTCTGCCCAATCCGGGCGCGGGCTCGGGCGGCGCTCATGACTATGCAGCGCGGGGCTCCGCGAAGGCAGCAGCGCGGCGTCGGCCGGCGGAGGATGCGGCGGAGGACCGTCGGGCAGCGCCTGCCGCGCGCCCTGAAGATGCTGCCGCCCTAGAGGGGGGCTCAGGTGAGTCAGGGCGTGGCTCAGGTGCGGCTCTGCCCTTGCAGGGCCCCCTTAGGGCGCCCCTGCGCGCCCTCCCCTTCCCGCCTTTGCCCCCTTTAAAACATTTCTTGCGGGGAGGGCTTGCAGGGCAACCGGCGTTGCGTGCGATCCTCACCCTGCGCGCAGCAAGCCAGCGGGTTGGGCGCTCCGGTTTCCCTGCGGGCGCCTTCTTTTGTCTCCGGCCTCGGGCTTCTCTTGGCTCTGCCCCCGGCCGCAGGCCCGGCTGGTCTGCCTTTTGTTGGGGGATTTGGGCTCTCCTCCCCCGCCCCCTTTTCCTCCTGTGAGGATCGCCCCCCTCCCTCCCCCCCTTCCCAAGGCAGGGCTTTGGTTTCATTCATTGCTCGGGCCGGTCTGGCTCTTCTCTAACTGGGGGTGGGTGGGGGGATGGGGGTGTGTGCAAGCGGGCACCCCCCCTGGGGGATGCAGAAATCTGCAACACCAAAAAAAAAATCCAGAGAGAATCCAGAAGTGATCTTTCCTTTCTAGTGTGCCCCCCCTCCATTATTGCCCATTGCAGCAACCCGAGCTGAGGCTATTCTTGCTTTCTTTTGTTGGGGGGGGACCCTTTTCTTCCCCCCCCCACACCCCCCTCCCCCTCCCATGCAACATCTTTATCATGCAGATGGGCTGCACACATTTTTGGCAGAGCGATGGCGTTGGAGCCAAAGTTCCCCGCGGTGGCTGTTTTTCCACTTCTGCGCCGAGAATCTGGCTTAGGACCGTTGCCAACCAAACAACTCCCCCCCCCCTTCCCCGGAAAATCAGAAGGGAGCTCTCTGGTGCAGAGAAACAGCAAGGGTAGCCCTTATTTTGGTTTGTCCGGGGTGTTTGTGTTTGCGGGGGTTTCTAAACCAGCAGGAATCGCCTCTTTGGGACACCTCTCGAAATGGGAGCTTCCCCTCCAGGCTGGGAGAAATGTTTCAAGCCCCCACAACTACCCCGTGCTGCTTATTGCTGTGACAAACCGATCCCTGGATTTAGGGAGAAGCTGTCTAGGGTGGCCAGATCCTGCTTGGGAAACCCCTGGAAGATTTGGAGAGGGAGCCTGGGGAGGACAGTGGGGTACAAGGCCCTATAATCCGTCCTCCAAAGCTTCCTTTTTTCCGGGGTAATGGATCTTTGTAGTCTGGATTCTGGGGGATCTCCAGGCCTCGGCTGGAGGCTGGCATCTCTAACTTCTGTCTGTGCTTCAGTAGTGGTTGGTGGAACATGTCTTCCAGTTGCAGCCTAAATGTTCTTTTTTCTAAGCGAGAGATGAACAGAGCTGGTTTTGCTGTTCCAGATACTGACCTGGGCTGACCCGGCTTAGCTTTTGAGACTTGACAAGGTCAAGCTAGATCAGGGCAGAGATACACAGAGATGGCTTTGCCATGGTCTGGCTCTGTGCAGTGACCCTGGACTTCCTCAGGGACCTCCATACAAGTACTAATCAGGGCTGGCCCAGCTTAGCTTTTGAGATCTGATGTGTCCCCCCCCCCCCCCCCCCGGGCACGGATCTTTGTCTGGAGATCGGTTGCCGTTTCCATCTAAGAACCAACTCTTCTTCTTCAGTAATCTCAGGGCTCTCTCAGCCTCCCCTCCCTCACAAGGTGTCTGTTGTGGGGAGAGGAAAGGGAAGGTGAATGTAAGCCGCTTTGAGACTCCTTCGGGTAGAAAAAAGCAGCATATAAGAACCAACTCTTCTTCTCCTTCAGTAATATCAGGGCTCTCTCAGCCTCCCCTCCCTCACAGGGTGTCTGTTGTGGGGAGAGGAAAGGGAAGGCGACTGGAAGCCGCTTTGAGACTCCTTCGGGTAGAAAAAAGCAGCATATAAGAACCAACTCTTCTTCTCCTTCAGTAATATCAGGGCTCTCTCAGCCTCCCCTCCCTCACAGGGTGTCTGTTGTGGGGAGAGGAAAGGGAAGGCGACTGGAAGCCGCTTTGAGACTCCTTCGGGTAGAAAAAAGCAGCATATAAGAACCAACTCTTCTTCTCCTTCAGTAATATCAGGGCTCTCTCAGCCTCCCCTCCCTCACAGGGTGTCTGTTGTGGGGAGAGGAAAGGGAAGGCGACTGGAAGCCGCTTTGAGACTCCTTCGGGTAGAGAAAAGCAGCATATAAGAACCAACTCTTCTTCTTCAGTAATGTCAGGGCTCTCTCAGCCTCACCCACCTCACAGGGTGTCTGTTGTGGGGAGAGGAAGGAAAAGATGATTGTAAGCCACTTTGAGACTCCTTCCAGTAGAGAAAAGCAGGGTATAAAAGCCAACTTCTTCGTATTTCAAGATTTCCCCTACAACAAACATTCTCAGCAGACCTCCCCATGGAGGCTTGGGGACAATCTACCAAGGGAAATTTGACCTTCTATTTAACTCTTCTCTAGCTCTCTGTTCTCAGGAGGCAGAGTCCCAAAACATCCCAAGGCTTGTTAGTTTTCTTCAAAAACAAATTCTTATTAAAGCTGCTTCTTCTTCTTCTTTTTTTTTAGTATGAACAAAATCTAACAAAGTCCAAAAAAACAGGAAAAAGAAAGATAGAAAAATAGAAAAGAAATATAATGAAGGAGATTCTGATTATTAACTTGCTTTCTAGAATGTCACAAATGAAAACCTCTTCCCCTCCCCCTAATTTCTAAGCATCTTTATCTCTTAGCTGTCAAATCCCTGTGTAGATTTTGGTTATCGAAGGTTGGCTTCTTTCGGAGCAGCTCTGAGCTGGGAAATATCTGTTTAGGAGAGTAGCCATTCACTCCCCTTCCAGTCTGGGAGGTTCCTGCATGCAGTGGAATGGGCCACGCTTCCTGATAATTTATCCAAGTTGTTCTGAAGAAGTGCAGAACTGTTATTTTTAATACCACGCTTATTACAATCTGATGGAGCCTCAAAGGTGGCTTACAATTGCCATCCTGTCCTCTCCCTACCCTGTGAAACAGGTGGTGCTGAGCGAGCTCGGAGAAAACTGTGACTCACCCAGAGTCGACCAGTTGGCTGTATGTGGAGGAAGAGTGGAGAACTGAACAATAAGCCTCTGAATCCCAGAGCCAGGAGGCACCATCAGGGGAAGGCTAAGTCCCTGTGCCCTGTGGTTGGCCCTCCAAAAGAACTGGCTGGCCCCTGAGTGAGACAGGAGGCTGGACTGGAGGGACCCCTGGTCTGACACAGCAGGGCTCTCCTGATGTCCTTAGGAAGGCCTCGGCCTCTCTGCCCTGTTGCTGGCCCTCCAGAGGAACTGGCTGGCCCCTGTGTGAGACGGGAGGCTGGACTGGAGGGACCCCTGGTCTGACCCAGCAGGGCTCTTCTGATGTCCTTAGGAAGGCCTCGGCCTCTCTGCCCTGTTGTTGGCCCTCCAGAGGAACTGGCTGGCCCCTGTGTGAGACAGGAGGCTGGACTGGATGGACCCCTGGTCTGACCCAGCAGGGCTCTCCTGATGTCCTTAGGAAGGCCTCGGCCTCTCTGCCCTGTTGCTGGCCCTCCAGAGGAACTGGCTGGCCCCTGTGTGAGACAGGAGGCTGGACTACATGGACCCCTGGTCTGCCCAGCAGGGCTCTTCTGATGCTCTTAGGAAGGCCTCGACCGTTGCCAACCAAACAACTCCCCCCCCACTTCCCCGGAAAATCAGAAGGGAGCTCTCTGGTGCAGAGAAACAGCAAGGGTAGCCCTTATTTTGGTTTGTCCGGGGTGTTTGTGTTTGCGGGGGTTTCTAAACCAGCAGGAATCGCCTCTTTGGGACACCTCTCGAAATGGGAGCTTCCCCTCCAGGCTGGGAGAAATGTTTCAAGCCCCCACAACTACCCCGTGCTGCTTATTGCTGTGACAAACCGATCCCTGGATTTAGGGAGAAGCTGTCTAGGGTGGCCAGATCCTGCTTGGGAAACCCCTGGAAGATTTGGAGAGGGAGCCTGGGGAGGACAGTGGGGTACAAGGCCCTATAATCCGTCCTCCAAAGCTTCCTTTTTTCCGGGGTAATGGATCTTTGTAGTCTGGATTCTGGGGGATCTCCAGGCCTCGGCTGGAGGCTGGCATCTCTAACTTCTGTCTGTGCTTCAGTAGTGGTTGGTGGAACATGTCTTCCAGTTGCAGCCTAAATGTTCTTTTTTCTAAGCGAGAGATGAACAGAGCTGGTTTTGCTGTTCCAGATACTGACCTGGGCTGACCCGGCTTAGCTTTTGAGACTTGACAAGGTCAAGCTAGATCAGGGCAGAGATACACAGAGATGGCTTTGCCATGGTCTGGCTCTGTGCAGTGACCCTGGACTTCCTCAGGGACCTCCATACAAGTACTAATCAGGGCTGGCCCAGCTTAGCTTTTGAGATCTGATGTGTCCCCCCCCCCCCCCCGGGCACGGATCTTTGTCTGGAGATCGGTTGCCGTTTCCATCTAAGAACCAACTCTTCTTCTTCAGTAATCTCAGGGCTCTCTCAGCCTCCCCTCCCTCACAAGGTGTCTGTTGTGGGGAGAGGAAAGGGAAGGTGAATGTAAGCCGCTTTGAGACTCCTTCGGGTAGAAAAAAGCAGCATATAAGAACCAACTCTTCTTCTCCTTCAGTAATATCAGGGCTCTCTCAGCCTCCCCTCCCTCACAGGGTGTCTGTTGTGGGGAGAGGAAAGGGAAGGCGACTGGAAGCCGCTTTGAGACTCCTTCGGGTAGAAAAAAGCAGCATATAAGAACCAACTCTTCTTCTCCTTCAGTAATATCAGGGCTCTCTCAGCCTCCCCTCCCTCACAGGGTGTCTGTTGTGGGGAGAGGAAAGGGAAGGCGACTGGAAGCCGCTTTGAGACTCCTTCGGGTAGAAAAAAGCAGCATATAAGAACCAACTCTTCTTCTCCTTCAGTAATATCAGGGCTCTCTCAGCCTCCCCTCCCTCACAGGGTGTCTGTTGTGGGGAGAGGAAAGGGAAGGCGACTGGAAGCCGCTTTGAGACTCCTTCGGGTAGAGAAAAGCAGCATATAAGAACCAACTCTTCTTCTTCAGTAATGTCAGGGCTCTCTCAGCCTCACCCACCTCACAGGGTGTCTGTTGTGGGGAGAGGAAGGAAAAGATGATTGTAAGCCACTTTGAGACTCCTTCCAGTAGAGAAAAGCAGGGTATAAAAGCCAACTTCTTTGTATTTCAAGATTTCCCCTACAACAAACATTCTCAGCAGACCTCCCCATGGAGGCTTGGGGACAATCTACCAAGGGAAATTTGACCTTCTATTTAACTCTTCTCTAGCTCTCTGTTCTCAGGAGGCAGAGTCCCAAAACATCCCAAGGCTTGTTAGTTTTCTTCAAAAACAAATTCTTATTAAAGCTGCTTCTTCTTCTTCTTTTTTTTAGTATGAACAAAATCTAACAAAGTCCAAAAAAACAGGAAAAAGAAAGATAGAAAAATAGAAAAGAAATATAATGAAGGAGATTCTGATTATTAACTTGCTTTCTAGAATGTCACAAATGAAAACCTCTTCCCCTCCCCCTAATTTCTAAGCATCTTTATCTCTTAGCTGTCAAATCCCTGTGTAGATTTTGGTTATCGAAGGTTGGCTTCTTTCGGAGCAGCTCTGAGCTGGGAAATATCTGTTTAGGAGAGTAGCCATTCACTCCCCTTCCAGTCTGGGAGGTTCCTGCATGCAGTGGAATGGGCCACGCTTCCTGATAATTTATCCAAGTTGTTCTGAAGAAGTGCAGAACTGTTATTTTTAATACCACGCTTATTACAATCTGATGGAGCCTCAAAGGTGGCTTACAATTGCCATCCTGTCCTCTCCCCACCCTGTGAAACAGGTGGTGCTGAGCGAGCTCGGAGAAAACTGTGACTCACCCAGAGTCGACCAGTTGGCTGTATGTGGAGGAAGAGTGGAGAACTGAACAATAAGCCTCTGAATCCCAGAGCCAGGAGGCACCATCAGGGGAAGGCTAAGTCCCTGTGCCCTGTGGTTGGCCCTCCAAAAGAACTGGCTGGCCCCTGAGTGAGACAGGAGGCTGGACTGGAGGGACCCCTGGTCTGACACAGCAGGGCTCTCCTGATGTCCTTAGGAAGGCCTCGGCCTCTCTGCCCTGTTGCTGGCCCTCCAGAGGAACTGGCTGGCCCCTGTGTGAGACAGGAGGCTGGACTGGAGGGACCCCTGGTCTGACCCAGCAGGGCTCTCCTGATTTCTTAGGAAGGCCTCGGCCCCTCTGCCCTGTTGCTGGCCCTCCAGAGGAACTGGCTGGCCCCTGTGTGAGAGAGGAGGCTGGACTGGAGGGACCCCTGGTCTGACCCAGCAGGGCTCTCCTGATTTCTTAGGAAGGCCTCGGCCCCTCTGCCCTGTTGCTGGCCCTCCAGAGGAACTGGCCGGCCCCTGTGTGAGAGAGGAGGCTGGACTGGATGGACCCCTGGTCTGACCCAGCAGGGCTCTTCTGATGTCCTTAGGAAGGCCTCGGCCTCTCTGCCCTGTTGCTGGCCCTCCAGAGGAACTGGCTGGCCCCTGTGTGAGACAGGAGGCTGGACTGGAGGGACCCCTGGTCTGACCCAGCAGGGCTCTCCTGATGTCCTTAGGAAGGCCTCGGCCTCTCTGCCCTGTTGCTGGCCCTCCAGAGGAACTGGCTGGCCCCTGTGTGAGACAGGAGGCTGGACTGGAGGGACCCCTGGTCTGACCCAGCAGGGCTCTCCTGATTTCTTAGGAAGGCCTCGGCCCCTCTGCCCTGTTGCTGGCCCTCCAGAGGAACTGGCTGGCCCCTGTGTGAGACGGGAGGCTGGACTGGATGGACCCCTGGTCTGACCCAGCAGGGCTCTCCTGATGTCCTTAGGAAGGCCTCGGCCTCTCTGCCCTGTTGCTGGCCCTCCAGAGAAACTGGTTGGCCCCTGTGTGAGACAGGATGCTGGAGTAGGTCCCTTCCAACTCTATGATTCTATGATTCTAAATTCCGTCTAAACATCTGGAAGAAGTTCCTGACAGTCAGAGCGGTTTCTCAGTGGAACAGGCTTCCTCGGGAGGTGGTGGGTTTGGAGATTTTTAGACAGAGGCTGGAGAGCCATCTCACAGAGAGGCTGATTCTGTGAAGGCTCAAGGGGGTGGCAGGTGACAGTGGATGAGCGATAGGGTTGTGAGTGTCCTGCATAGTGCAGGGGATTGGACTAGATGACCCAGGATGTACCTTCCAACTCTATGATTCTATGATTCCTGCTCCTTTGAGCACACTTCCTCCCTGCTTGCTGCTAGAAAAACAACTATTAATCAGATTAAAGTGGGTAGCAGTGTTGAAGTAGCACAACACTCTTCCTCAAGAAGAGTTCCTGCACTCAAAAGCTCATGCCTTGAATAATTCTTTGTTGTTTTTAAAGGTGCTATTGGACTCTATATTTATTAGTCAGTTAGACAGTTAGGACTCTCCCTTTCCTCTCTTTTTTTGCAAAGTTTTTTCTCTTATCAGTATAGATATTTATTCTTTAAACAGCTGGGTGCTGAGGTCCTTTTCATGTTTAAACTCTGCTGACATTTGTGAAGTTAAAATTTATAAGAGAATGATTTAAACTCATTTGGGTTCTCTGTGAGGGGGAAAGTGGTATAAGGGAGTAAATAAATACATCTTTTTCTCTAGAGGAAGTCCCCCCCCTGTTCCCTTAATCTCTTTCCTCTAGAACAGAGCACCGATAGAAAACTGATATTAGTAGCCAATTAAACCTCAGTTCAGTCGTCCTGAACGGACCTTTGGAATGTATTTCATTCCTCTCATTTACTCACATTTCCTCTCTCACATTTCCTCCAAAAATTTCTGTGTAGCCTCACTGTTAGTGGAAAGACTTGGGCAGATTCTTACGGGTTGCTGGCCATGTGACTCATTTTTTTTATTTACCCATTTTGTCCCTTCCTGCAAAGATTTGAAGCCAGAGTATTTATCCCCCTCTCAATTTTATCCTCTCAACAACCCCCTGAGGTAGGCTAGGCCGAGAGCGTGCGACTCTCCTAATGTCGGTCATCAATTTTCCATGTCACAGCAAGGATTCGAACTCGGGTGCCCTAGATCCCGGTCTATAACACTGACCACTGTGCCGCGCTGGCTCAAGTCAAAGATCAGGGCTCTCTCGCCTGTTTTAGCTCAGAGACACGGAGATGCCATTTAGGAAAATGGAACCCAGCCAGTCATGACACCCTTACGTGTATTTTGTTCCCAAGCTCTGTGGAGACAGATTGCATCTACTGTCTTGGCTTTAAAGAAACGCCGTTTCCCAAGAGCTCTCCTCTGCCCTTCCCTCTCTAGGTGTACCCCTCCACTGTGCCCCTCCAATTAGAACAGGGGCAGGCAGAAATTATATTCCTATAGGCCAGGGGTAGTCAAACTGTGGCCCTCCAGATGTCCGTGGACTACAATTCCCAGGAGCTCCTGGGAATTGTAGTCCACAGACATCTGGAGGGCCGTAGTTTGACTACCCCTGCTATAGGCATTCCTATTAGGCATAAATGGTCAATTTATGCCACGTGTTTCGTCTCTGTCTTCATGTGATTAGAAATCAGGGAGGTGAAGGTCTGTGAGGCCAGTGGCTGCACCTAGCCTCAGTTTATTAGAGACTGGAGAGATATTGTTTGTCTTCCATTGGTCATGAATCGATATACTCAAAGTTGTGTCCTGCAGATCTTGTCTCTACACAGTTCTTCTGTTTGCAAGCCACCTATAAGCCACCCGCATATAAGCTGAGGCTCCTAATTTTACCACCGAATCTGGGCAAACACACTGGACTCGCATATAAGCCGAGGGTGGGGAAATTCAGCAGCTCCTGGTCACTTTACATGAATCGAGGCAACAGTTGGTTAAATGTTTTTGAATATTTATTTCAGAGTAGCTCCGTAAGTGCAAAAGAGGCTGGACAAGAATACGGTATCAACAATAACTTTAAAAGTGCAAAAACCTGTTCACCGCCATATTAGAAGTCCACACTGCTAACCACTACACCAAGCTAGCTCAGGGATGCTGTGTACTCTTGGTGCTCGGGGAGCATTAATGAGAGGTATTCTGAAGTTCTGGCCGGCCGGTGGGCGTCCTGCTATTCTCTGGGATTTGGCCGCTGTGTGGCATCTCCTGTTGGCACGTGGGCCTTGGCCACTGTGTGACACAGGACTGGACTGGATGGGCCGTCGGCCCGATCCAGCATGGCTTCTTTTCCGGTCTTATGCCCTTAAACTGACACAAGGACTCTCTTCTGCTTCTTGTTTCCAGGGCTCGTTCCCCGGGACCGTTCGCCTGGCTGGTTTCCACGGCCTCTCCCCCTCCAGCATGAACGAATCCACGGCGTCCCCCGCCCGCCTCGCCATCTGTCTGGCTCTGCTCGGCTCCTGCTGCCTGCAGTGCCTCAGCTTCCAAAACACGGCGTCGAGGCCCAGCAGACCCCTTCAGCAGCAGGCTGCTCTGGCAGGGAACAGTTCAGAAAACACAGACGATGCGAGCTCATCGACTCCTGAAGGTCCCTGGGGGCTGCCGGAGAAAACCCTTGGGGCTGCCACCTACGAAAGCCCCGATGGCGCCTCTGCGGAGCCACCGGGGATCTCATTAAACGCCGTGGTGAAAGCCACACCGCAAACCATCCGACAGATTTGGGGTCTCTCTGCACCCCAGGGATTCCCTGTTTACGCCACTGTCACCCCGGGGGTTGCTGGAGCCGAAATTCTGCCTGCTCCCAGCGAACCTCGGGCAGAGCGGAAAGAAAACGGCTCAGCCCAGTCCTCGATAGCACCGGGGGTGATGTCTCCGGACCCTAACGTCACAAGCCCGGGGTTTAGCAGTTCTGCAAGGGAGACGACGGAAGGGGCCGGGGAAGGAGCAAGGTCTTCAACAGGCAGTCGAGGTGGAGATATTTTTGCCCCGAGCATCTTGGAAGAAGGCGGAAGCATAGGCCAGGATGGCGTGGCCCCGTTGACCACGGAAGACTCACTGCTCTGGCCTCCCACAGAGCAGTCCCCGAGCCTCCCGCCCTCCGCCGGACAATCGCTCGAGGCCGAGCAGGTCTCCGATGGACCCGGCCCCTCGCTGGCAGGGGAGGTGACTGGAGAACCAAATCTCGCTTCCACGGAGGCCTCCTTCGGTCAGACAGAGGACACCTCAGAGAATTGGGGACGAGTCCCATTCGGGGCTGCCGCACCTGTCCGGGCCACGGCGCTCCCGATTGACGATTGGGATGATACGAAACCGGGAGCTGCCGGCCAGGGGAGAGGCACGCCGGCTGTGTTGGCGAACCGGTATCAAATGGGAGGAGAGCCTGCCACGGGAGAGGGGAGAGAGGAAGACGAGGACGACGAGGTGAAAAGGGTCCTTCCCCCACGGGTCTCTGCCACCACGGTGAAAGGGAGCCAAGCTCTTCAGGCTGCACCGGTCCAGGAATCTGAGCGGTGGGGAGAGCCGACAACGCTTTTGGCCGGCCAGGGTGCTGTCCGTGCCGCAGGTCTCTCTCCAAAGGGTCAAGTCCCTCCCGCGAGGGCGGTCCAAAGTTTGGAGCGAGTCGCGGAGACCCAGGGGGCTGCTGTGACGATCGACACGACCAAGTCCGAAGTCTTCCAAACCCTGAGACACGCATGGAGAGGTAATTCCTCTTTCCCCAGTCTCCCTTTCAGAGATGATCGTAATTCTTTTTGAATGTTTAGCTTTGAGTTGCGTCATTCTCAAGAGGCCGGTGGTTAGAATGGGCTGATCCTGCGTTGAGCAGGGGGTGGGACTAGATGGCCTGGATGGCCCCTTCCCATTCTGGGATTCTAGGAGTCTAGTTCAGCAGTGGAAGGGGCTGCCTAAGGAGGTGGGGAACTCCCCCTCACTGGCCGTCTTCAAGCAGTGGCTGGACAGATCCTTCTCCTGGATGCTGGAGGCTGATCCTGCGTTGAGCAGGGGGTTGGACTAGATGGCCTGTATGGCCCCTTCCCACTCTAGGATTCTAGGAGTCTAATGCACAAGAGTTAACTATAATTTTCGTTTCTACAATTCAGTTTGGAAATACAGTCAATCCAGTTATCAAAATCACTTGTGCCTCTTTTTAGGTAGATTATTAAGATGGTTTTACTAAGCTGGGGGATGGGGGGGTCACGTGGTGTATTTGGGATGTGATCGGTTTGTAGACTTTTCGAACAGGGAGGCCAGATCCTGATGTTATCTCTTACTTGTTTGTTTATTTATTCGTTAGATTTGTATACTGCTGCTCCCAGCAAGCTGGCTCACGGCGGTTAACAATAAATATAACAATTTAAAACACCCCATAAAACAGTCACAATACAAATCTACCAATACAATGTAAACACCCCATAAAATAATCACAGTACTCCCAAATATTACAATTATGATTAAGATGGCAAATATAAACCCCCCTTTCCCAAGGGCTCATACCTGCAGCCCTGGGCCATGTCCCCTGACCTCAACCGTAGGCCAGGTGGGGCAGGTCTGTCCTTAGGCCCTGCAGTATTGATTGAGGTCCCACAGGGCCCTGGTCTCTTTAGGCAGAGCATTCTGTCAGGCCGGGGCCAGGGTAGAAATGTCTCTGGCCATGGTTGAGGACAATTTCACTTCTTTGGGGCCGGGGACCCTGAGCAAATCCCAATTGCTAGATCTTAGTGCTCTTTAGGGGTAATGAAATATATGGTTCTGAAGGCACCTTAATAAACCTATTTAATATTTTCTTGAAATGGGTTGAAATTAATTCAAAAGAATTTTGGCCTAAACATCCGGAAGAAGTTCCTGCAAGTTAGAGCGGTTCCTCAGTGGAACAGGCTTCCTCGGGAGGTGGTGGGCTCTCCATCTTTGGAAATTTTTAAACAGAGGCTGGAGAGAGGCTGATTCTGTGAAGGCTCAAGGGGGTGGCAGGTGACAGTGGATGAGCGAGAGGGTTGTGAGTGTCCTGCATAGTGCAGGGCGTTGGACTAGATGACCCAGGAGGTCCCTTCCAACTCTATGATTCTAAATTCCATCTAAACCTCCAGAAGAAATTCCTGACAGTTAGAGCGGTTTCTCAGTGGAACAGGCTTCCTCGGGAGGTGGTGGGTTCTCCATCTCTGGAGATTTTTAAACAGAGGCTGGAGAGACATCTGACAGAGCCGCTGATTCTGTGATTGGCCCATGCGGGAGGAAGTACAGTCCAGACACCGGCTATGTACCGGACACTGCTCTGCCCACACAACCCTTTCCCAAATATTAGGGAGAACAATGGTAAGGATGTCTGGGAAGGTGATACTCTGTGTTATTGGTGCTGGGGAGGGGGACAAGAGTGGGAGGGCTTCTGGAGAACTGCTGGTGGACCTCCTGTCAGCCTCTGGGTTTCAGCTACTGAGTGACACATAATGTTGGTCTGGATGGACCATTGGCCTGATCCAACATGGCTCCTCTTATTGCCCTGTTTTGCAGTGTGGGTTTTGTCTGGGCTTGTAGCCAGTGCGAAGATCGGAAGCTTCTTCACAGCTTTATTTCTGCTATGATTGCAGAGGCAACAGACCTTCTGTGGGGTGCCCTTCCCTGCACTTTCCCTGCCCCCCATGGCTCTCACTGCCCCCACCCTCACCACTGGAGGGGTTTGTTTCCTCCCCCTCTTTACTTGGTAACTGATATATTGCCATTGTGTGGTAAAAAGGTAAAGGTATCCCCTGTGCAAGCACCGGGTCATGTCTGACCCTTGGGGTGACGCCCTCCAGCATTTTCTTGGCAGACTCAATACGGGGTGGTTTGCCAGTGCCTTCCCCAGTCATTACCGTTTACCCCCAGCAAGCTGAGTACTCATTTTACCGACCTCGGAAGGATGGAAGGCTGAGTCAACCTTGAGCCGGCTGCTGGGATTGAACTCCCAGCCTCATGGTCTGAGCTTCAGACAGCATGTCTGCTGCCTTACTACTCTGCGCCACAAGAGGCCCTGCCATTGTGTGGTATCAGTTATCAATTAGGAAGCAAACCCACGAATTTCCTGGGTGGTTTCAGTGGCTCAGCAATAGCCATAGCAATATTTTTAAAAGGACATTAGAGAGATTACTGGAGGATGAGTCTGCCAGTGGGTACCAGCCATGGTGATTGTGGGTGGCCTCCATGTTCAGAGGCACTGATCCTCTGAATCCCAGAGCCAGGAGGCAACACCAGAGGAAGGCCTCGGATTCTATGCTTAGACAGAGGTCTGTCCCGTCACCTCCTACCTGATCCTTCTAACTGGATTGAACCTTCTGCAGGCTGAGCAGAGGCTTTGCCTCTGAGTCATGGCTGCCTCCTTCTCCTCTCAAGTGCTAAATTTGCAGGACTATACGGGACACTCCAAACCTCTTGCTCACCCACTGTCCCCTGCCACCCCCTTGAGCCTTCACAGAATCAGCCTCTCCGTCAGAAGGCTCTCCAGCCTCTGCTTAAAAATCCCCAAAGATGGAGAACCCACCACCTCACGAGGAAGCCTGTTCCACTGAGGAACCGCTCTAACTGCCAGGAACTTCTTCCGGAGATCTAGACAGAATTTAGAATCCTAGAGTTGGAAGGGACCTCCTGGGTCATCTATTCAAACTTCCTGCACTATGCAGGACACTCCCAACCCTCTCGCTCATCCACTGTCACCTGCCACCCCCTTGAACCTTCACAGAATCAGCCTCTCCGTCAGATGGCTCTCCAGTCTCTGTTTTAAAATCTCCAGAGATGGAGAACCCACCACCTCCCGAGGAAGCCTGTTCCACTGAGAAACAGCTCTAACTGTCAGGAACTTCTTCCGGAGGTTTAGATGAAATTTAGAATCATAGAATCACAGAGTTGGAAGGGTTCTCCTGGATCATCTAGTCCAACCCCCTGCATTGTGCAGGACACAACCCTCTCACTCATCCACTGTCACCTACCACCCCCTTGAACCTTCACAGAATCAGTTGACCTCTAGATCAGTGGTCCCCAACCTTTCCGAGGCTGGGGACCGGCAGGGCATCGGGCCGCGCCCCCGCGGACCGCGCCCGTGCGGGCCACGCCCGCGGATCGGGCCGCGCCCACGGATCGGGCCGCACCCGAGCCGCGCCCACGGGCCGCGCCCGGGCCGCGCCCACGGATCGGGCCGCGCCCGGGCCGCGCCCACGGATCGGGCCGCGCCCATGGGCCGCGCCCGCGGATCGGGCCGAGCGGGCGTGGCCCGCACAGGCGCGGCCCGGCCCTGATTCCCTCTCCCCGCCTCCCGCAGTAAGAAGCTTCCCGGGCCGCAAGCTTGCGGCCTGGGAAGTTTTTTACTGCGGGGGCAGGGCGGGGCGAGGGAGCCGCGGCCCGGTGCCATGGCCTTTGCGGCCCGGTACCGGGCCGCGGCCCGCAGGTTGGGGACCACTGCTCTAGATGACCAAGGTCAGATGCCCTTGAGATAATGGCTGCTTTGGAGGGTAGGCCAAGGATGGCCAAGCTGTGGTTCTCCAGGTATCCATGAACTACACTTCCCATGAGCCCCTGTCAACATCAATGCTGGCAGTGGCTCATGGTAAGTGTAGTCCATGTACATCTGGAGAACCACAGCTTGGCCACCCCTGTTGTTTAGCTGAGATCCCTCCCCAAACTCTAAACACTCCAGGGCCTCATGGGAATTGTAGTCCATGAACATCTGGATGACCACAGGTTGACTACCCCTGTTCTAGAGCACAGGCCCGGGGGCCAGAGGTGCGGGAATCAATTCCGATTTCAGGCTGCAAGATCAGGAACTCACAGACACATTGCTTCCATGTGGCCCTGCCCTTCTGGGCTGCTTTTATATACCACACTAAAGACCTCAGCCCTGCTCCTGCAAGCACTCATCCCCATTGCTGATGGGGAGCCGGTACTGTGCTGCCAACTCAGCACTTCACCTTCTTTCTTGTAGCTCCCCCTGCTCTTCCGCCTACACGGTTCCCGGGGCTCTGGTGACAGGGAGGTCCACTGCCTGGCAGCTGTCTCTCTGCTGTCTACTCAGGGCTGGCGAGCTGAGGAGCCATTGCACTGGTACTTGGCTGCAGATTTAGGTCTGGCTCCTAGGAGACTGTCTCATCCAGCAGTGTCAGCTGGCTGTGATTCTGGGTCAGGTCTGCTGATTCCCCCTTTCTCCGCGGCGTCTTCTGCATCCCTTGGCTCTGCGGGAGCCGGCTGGTCCACAGCAGAAGAGTTGGCACCCTACAAGTGGCGTAGAACAGGGGTAGTCAACCTGCGGTCCTCCAGATGTCCATGGACTACAATTCCCATGAGCCCCTGCCAGCATTTGCTGGCAGGGGCTCATGAGAATTGTAGTCCATGGACATCTGGAGGACCACAGGTTGACTACCCCTGGCAAAGGCAACGGTGTCCAGATGCTTCGAGCCGTCAGTGTGAATTCCTCATCTCAGCTCAGATCCGTTTGATTGTTCAGCAACCTACGTGCCTCCTACTAAGCAAAAAAGCAAGTCTTCCGGTGCTTAACCGGCCCAGGTATGAATGGTTAACATCTGCCGCAGTGTTTGGATCAGCTTTTTTGTTCAGCTTTCAAAACCTGTTTGCTGGACGAGGGCCAAAAAAGGAATTAAAAGAAAAAAAAAAAAAGCTTGGTCCAAAATTCATGGCTCTGCTTGGGGGCGGCTAAAGTTGGAAGCGGAATGCGTTTCTCGGGACTTGCAGTTCAGTTCTTCCATGGGGACAGTGGCCAACTGCCAGGTCGAAATAGCAATTGGAGCTAGAAAGAGAAGGTCTCCAAGCAGGTTGGAGCATGGAAAAAAACCAGCCTTTAATCCTTGATTGATTACAGGAGAAGCCAGGAACCAGAGATCCCATTCTCCTGCCTCCGAAGGTGGTGGGGAAACTTATGAAGATGAGAAGAGCCCTGCTGGGTCAGAAAAGTGAGGGTCCATCCAGTCCAGCCTCCTGTCTCACACAGGGGCCAGCCAGTTCCTCTGGAGGGCCAGCAACAGGGCAGAGAGGCCGAGGCCTTCCTAAGGACATCAGGAGAGCCCTGCTGGGTCAGACCAAGGGTCCCTCCAGTCCAGCCTCCTGTCTCACACAGGGGCCAGCCAGTTCCTCTGCAGGGCCAGCAACAGGGCAGAGAGGCCGAGGCCTTCCTAAGGACATCAGAACAGCCCTGCTGGGTCAGACCAGGAGTCCCTCCACTCCAGCCTCCTGTCTCACACAGGGGCCAGCCAGTTCCTCTGGAGGGCCAGCAACAGGGCAGAGAGGCCGAGGCCTTCCTAAGGACATAAGGAGAGGCTTCTGGGTCAGACCAGGGGTCCATCCAGTCCAGCCTCCTGTCTCACACAGGGGCCAGCCAGTTCCTCTGGAGGGCCAGCAACAGGGCAGAGAGGCCGAGGCCTTCCTAAGGACATCAGGAGAGCCCTGCTGGATCAGACCAGGGGTCCATCCAGTCCAGCCTCCTGTCTCACACAGGGGCCAGCCAGTCCCTCTGGAGGGCCAGCAACAGGGCAGAGAGGCCGAGGCCTCCTAAGGACATCAGGAGAGCCCTGCTGGGTCAGACCAGGGGTCCATCCAGTCCAGCCTCCTGTCTCACACAGGGGCCAGCCAGTTCCTCTGGAGGGCCAGCAACAGGGCAGAGAGGCCGAGGCCTTCCTAAGGACATCAGGAGAGCCCTGCTGGGTCAGACCAAGGGTCCCTCCAGTCCAGCCTCCTGTCTCACACAGGGGCCAGCCAGTTCCTCTGGAGGGCCAGCAACAGGGCAGAGAGGCCGAGGCCTTCCTAAGGACATAAGGAGAGGCTTCTGGGTCAGACCAGGGGTCCATCCAGTCCAGCCTCCTGTCTCACACAGGGGCCAGCCACTTCCTCTGGAGGGCCAGCAACAGGGCAGAGAGGCCGAGGCCTTCCTAAGGACACCAGGAGAGCCCTGCTGGGTCAGACCAGGGGTCCATCCAGTCCAGCCTCCCTTCTCACACAGGGGCCAGCCAGTTCCTCTGGAGGGCCAGCAACAGGGCAGAGAGGCCGAGGCCTTCCTAAGGACATCAGGAGAGCCCTGCTGGGTCAGACCAGGGGTCCCTCCAGTCCAGCCTCCTGTCTCAGTCAGGGGCCAGCCAGTTCCTCTGGAGGGCCAACAACAGGGCAGAGAGGCCGAGGCCTTCCTAAGGACAGCAGGAGAGCCCTGCTGGGTCAGACCAGGGGTCCATCCAGTCCAGCCTCCTGTCTCACACAGGGGCCAGCCAGTTCCTCTGGAGGGCCAGCAACAGGGCAGAGAGGCCGAGGCCTTCCTAAGGACATCAGGAGAGCCCTGCTGGGTCAGACCAGGGTCCATCCAGTCCAGCCTCCTGTCTCACTCAGGGGCCAGCCAGTTCCTCTGGAGGGCCAACAACAGGGCAGAGAGGCCGAGGCCTTCCTAAGGACATCAGGAGAGCCCTGCTGGGTCAGACCAGGGGTCCATCCAGTCCAGCCTCCTGTCTCACACAGGGGCCAGCCAGTTCCTCTGGAGGGCCAACAACAGGGCAGAGAGGCCGAGGCCTTCCTAAGGACATCAGGAGAGCCCTGCTGGGTTAGACCAGGGGTCCCTCCAGTCCAGCCTCCTGTCTCACACAGGGGCCAGCCAGTTCCTCTGGAGGGCCAACAACAGGGCAGAGAGGCCGAGGCCTTCCTAAGGACATCAGGAGAGCCCTGCTGGGTCAGACCAGGGGTCCCTCCAGTCCAGCCTCCTGTCTCACCAGGGGCCAGCCAGTTCCTCAGGAGGTCCAATAATAGGATATAGAGGCCAAGGCCTTCTCCCATGTTCTCTGCTTTACAGGCTTTGTTCCTCTGAATGTAGCTGTTCTCCAGTTACCATGGCCATTGACAGACTTATCCTCTTTCTATCTCTCTCTCTCTCTCCCTCCCTCTCCTTGTGTCGATGTATGAAACAGGAACCATAGAGTATGTATTGTGGCTCAGTGGCTCTGCTTGGCATGCAGAAGGTCCCAGGTTCCATTCTTGGCATCTCCAAGCAAGCTGCCAGTCTGAGCAGACAATACTGAAAATATGAAAATGATGTTCTGATTTAGGATAAGGCAGCTTCATGCGAACGACAAGTAACTTGGATCTCCCCCCACCCTGGGCAGGCAGAATTGCCCTTCTGTCATGAAAAAGCTCTTTGAAATTTGATGCCTTTCCTTTCCAAACTGTGAGGATGAATAACAGTTGGTATCTACACGGGGGCCGTAACGACGTGTGTGGGAAGGTGCGAACATCCGTGGAAGAGTTTGCACTCCCTATTTTTGCAAGTACATCCCTACGCCTCCTAAGCAGTCTCTTATGAGCTGTGTGCTAATATTTCATGTGGCACCAAAACCTGTTTTTGCAAGCAGTTCATTTACAATGGTGCACCAAGCCTCTGCTTTGGAACATAAGAGCCCTGCTGGATCAGACCAGGGGTCCATCTAGTCCAGCCTCCTGTCTCACACAGGGGCCAGCCAGTTCCTCTGGAGGGCCAGCAACAGGGCAGAGAGGCCGAGGCCTTCCTAAGGACATCAGGAGAGCCCTGCTGGGTCAGACCAGGGGTCCATCCAGTCCAGCCTCCCGTCTCACACAGGGGCCAGCCAGTTCCTCTGGAGGGCCAGCAACAGGGCAGAGAGGCCGAGGCCTTCCTAAGGACACCAGAAGAGCCCTGCTGGGTCAGACCAGGGGTCCCTCCAGTCCAGCCTCCTGTCTCACACAGGGGCCAGCCAGTTCCTCTGGAGGGCCAGCAACAGGGCAGAGAGGCCGAGGCCTTCCTAAGGACATCAGGAGAGCCCTGCTGGGTCAGACCAGGGGTCCATCCAGTCCAGCCTCCTGTCTCACACAGGGGCCAGCCAGTTCCTCTGGAGGGCCAGCAACAGGGCAGAGAGGCCGAGTCCTTCCTAGGAACATCAGGAGAGCCCTGCTGGGTCTGACCAGGGGTCCATCCAGTCCAGCCTCCTGTCTCACACAGGGGCCAGCCAGTTCCTCTGGAGGGCCAGCAACAGGGCAGAGAGGCCGAGGCCATCCTAAGGGCATCAGGAGAGCCCTGCTGGGTCAGACCAGGGGTCCATCCAGTCCAGCCTCCTGTCTCACACAGGGGCCAGCCAGTTCCTCTGGAGGGCCAGCAACAGGGCAGAGAGGCCGAGGCCTTCCTAAGGACATCAGGAGAGCCCTGCTGGGTCAGACCAGGGGTCCATCCAGTGCAGCCTCCTGTCTCACACAGGGGCCAGCCAGTTCCTCTGCAGGGCCAGCAACAGGGCAGAGAGGCCGAGGCCTTCCTATGAACATCAGGAGAGCCCTGCTGGGTCAGACCAGGGGTCCATCCAGTCCAGCCTCCTGTCTCACACAGGGGCCAGCCAGTTCCTCTGGAGGGCCAGCAACAGGGCAGAGAGGCCGAGGCCTTCCTAAGAATGTCTTGCCCAGTGGCCAGGTGGGTCACAGAAGGCTGAGGCCTTTCCCTGTTGTTTCTTCCATACACTGAAATTCAGAGATTGATTGCCTCCAAACATGGAGGTTCTCTTTATGCCCGTAACTCTCTCTGCATTTATCGTCTGCTCGAGGATTCAGTTTCCTTCACGTTCTACCTGGCAAAGAGCTGTGCAAGACACAAAATCCTTTATCCTCTTCCCTTCTGCCTTTCCCCCCTAAGAGTGAAATGTTGCACATTTCCCTCTGCTTTCCTCTAGGTGTGACACAAGAGGTTGTGGCAGCTGTCCACGAAATCGAAGCTGTGCTTTCTGCTACTACGCCTGGAGGTTTTCCTCGTGAGGAGGCTGCAGGAGAAGGGAGCGTGAGGGAACTGGTGACCCACCTTCCCAAAATTTCCAGATCCTCTGTGGTACCGGAGACGCCAGAAGATGTCATCACTCCGGTCTCTCCATCAGCCGCCGGTCTCTTTGTCATCCCAGCGCCCGAGGGTGGAGGTTGGTGGTTTTTCTGCGTTATGTGTTGTCAAACATAGATTTTAACGCTTTCTTTTAAAAAATTTCCTAAGGTTGTTTCTGTTGGCAGAGTTTAAATATGCATAATCACAGAGCACTGGGATGCTGAACATAATACAATAGTCTTGTTGCTAAGAGAAACTAACTTTCTGCAAGATTAATAAAACCAGAGTCCAGTGGCACCTTTAAGACCAACAAAGATTTATTCAAGGCGTGAGCTTTCGAGTGCAAGCACCCTTCGTCAGACTATGACGGTCATGATGGTGGGAATATAAAGCAAAAATTAATTTTGTTAAATTCTGTTAAATACAGCCATAGGATAATTCTTTGCCAAAACAGCCAATCAGTCCCTTCAAATTCAGTTGTATTTCACAACAACATAGGAGAAATAAAATTGTCTACGTATGTTTGTGTAAGAAGAGAGGGAAGAGAGAGGGGGAGAGTCCTAACTGTCTGTTTTTTTCCATCATCTCTCTCTGTCTCTCTTTATTTTATTTATTAATTTGCATATTGCATCCTTTATGGCTCAGGGCAGTTTACAGAGGTTGTATAACAAAGCACAAGATAAGTTTGATAACTATATCTTCAGTACCTGGCCATCATCTACAAAAACCGTCACATAGCATAATATCAGCAACAGTGGAACATTTGCTCAGGTAACATTGCAACCTTGTGGTGGAGGCAAGCAGGGAGGAAGTGCGCTCAAGGGAGCAGGAAGTCTCCACGTGAGCCAATCAGGACATAGGAGAAGAGTATTTGCCAAGAGAGCCAGTTTGGTGTAGTGGTTAGGAGTGCGGACTTCTAATCTGGCATGCCGGGTTCGATTCTGCACTCCCCCACATGCAACCAGCTGGGTGACCTTGGGCTCAACACGGCACTGATAAAACTGTTCTGACCGGGCAGTGATATCAGGGCTCTCTCAGCCTCATCCACCCCACAGGGTGTCTGTTGTGGGGAGAGGAAAGGGAAGGCGACTGTAAGCCACTTTGAGCCTCCTTCAGGTAGAGAAAAGCGGCATCTAAGAACCAACTCTTCTTCTTCTTCAGTAATCTCAGGGCTCTCTCAGCCTCACCCACCTCACAGGGTGTCTGTTGTGGGGAGAGGAAAGGGAAGGTGATTAGAAGCCCCTTTGAGACTCCTTCGGGCAGGGAAAAGCGGCATATAAGAACCAACTCTTCTTCTTCTTCTTCAAATATTAGGAAGTTCCTAATCTCTCACCATGCTAATTGCGCATCTCCTCCCGGATAGTCTTCATTTGGTTTTGAATCATTCATACTACAGACCCTGCCTCCTCCAACAATGTTTCCTTTTGGGAGATGGTGTCAGAGTTTTCCATATACCGTGGACTGCCAACAAGACGAAGAAGCGAGTGATCAAATCAAGCCTGAACTCTCTCCCCAGAAATAATAAATCTACTGACAAAGATTCTCGCCCCTTATGTAGAACATCCACATAAGGGGCGAGAATACCTGTTCCCTGTTCCCTGCCCCCTCCCTCCTCCCCCCACACCCTCTCCTTGCGTGCTGGCTGGGCTGGCCCCACCCCTGCCAGTCTCCCAAGGGTGCCCCTGCTCTCCAGATGGTGGGAGCAGCCTTGGAAGATTGGCAGTGGTGATGCTGCCAGAGCATTGAGTGTGCCTCAGTCCTCTAGTGCTGCTGCTGCTGTCCATCCACGGGTGCAGTGCCCGGGGGCGGGACTAGGGAAGTCACTTCCGTAGACTTCCGTTTGGTGGACTGCGCCAGTAGATGTTCCGCATCAAAAACGACTAAACTAAGGCTGCTGTATTTCAGTCACATTGTGAGAAATCTCTCTCCAAAGCTCATAAGATTGACTCACAGAAACCACGGCCTCCGTTGGCAAGACCTGAGTGGGGGTGTTAAGAAGGTCATTGGGTTGCTGTTGGTCTGAATTGGCTTTGACAGCATTTTGAAGAACGGTTGGTTCTTATATGCTGCTTTTTTTTATCTGAAGGAGTCTCAAAGCAGTTGAAAAATCCTGTTGGGGCTGGATCAGGGGGGCGGTTGGAACCGTCTTTTCCTCTCCCCACAACAGACTCCGTGTGAGGGAGGGGAAGAAGAAGAAGAGGAAGAAGAAGAAGAAGAAGGAATTATTATTATTATTATTAATATTAGTTCTTATATGCTGCTTTCCACTACCTGAAGGAGTCTCGGAGAGGCTTAGTCGCCTTCCTTTTCCTCTCCCCTAATATTCCTGCTCGGTCAGAAGAGTTTTATCAGTGCTGTGGGGAGCCCAAGGTCACCCACCTGGCTGCATGTGGAGGAGCGTAGAATCAAACCCAGCTCGCCAGATTAGAAGTCCGCACTCCTAACCACAACACCAATCGGGCTTCATACACACACAAGGCTATTTCCCCCTGGGTATTTTCCCTGCGAGAACCAAAGGATGCCCTTTCCTTTTGAGAAGCATTTGAACATAGTGCCTGATCCAAGCTGAACTTTTGGTCCTCCTGTGGGGGGTCTCCATTCACTCGGATCGAAGCGTCTGTCCTCTGATCCCATGATGGCCAAGTCTGATAGATTTAGTCAAAAACCCTCTGTAATGTCTGTTACAGGGTAGCTTTAAAATTGGGTTGCCAACCTCCACTGCAGCATGCTGGGTGGACAATTTCATTGATATTCACCATGATCCCAAGATCTTTTCCCCTCTAAGTCATGTCGAGATCGGACCCCATTAGCCTATACTTGAGAATGAGATTTTTTTGAATCCCAATACCTTAAAGCAGGGGTAGTCAAACTGCGGCCCTCCAGATGTCCATGGACTACAATTCCCAGGAGCCCCCTGCCAGCGAATGCTGGCAGGGGGCTCCTGGGAGTTGTAGTCCATGGACATCTGGAGGGCCGCAGTTTGACTACCCCTGGCTTAAAGGTAAAGGTAAAGGTCTCCCCTGTGCAAGCACCGGGTCATGTCTGACCCTTGGGGTGACGCCCTCTAGCGTTTTCATGGCAGACTCAATACGGGGTGGTTTGCCAGTGCCTTCCCCAGTCATTACCGTTTACCCCCCAGCAAGCTGGGTACTCATTTTACCGACCTCGGAAGGATGGAAGGCTGAGTCGACCTTGAGCCGGCTGCTGGGATCGAACTCCCAGCCTCATGGGCAGAGCTTTCAGACTGCATGTCTGCTGCCTTACCACTCTGCACCAGAAGAGGCCCAATACCTTTACACTTTTTAAAACTGAAATTCATGTGCCATGTTATTGGCCACTTACTCAATTTGTGGTGGTCCTCTCGGACCGCATCGCAGTTCGCCACGGTTGTCCTCACGCTGGCTAATTTTGCATCTGCTCCCCATTCTGAAGATTACCAGTGTAATACCGAATACACCACTAGAGGGAGCAGAACGTTTATTTATTTATTTTTATTTATATGCCGCCGCTCTCAAATATCTCACGGCGGTTTACAAAGATACATAAGTACAATAAAATCCTGTAAAAAACCCATTAAAATGTAATTAAAACACAATCTCACAATGGCGGATGATAAATATATAACCCCCTCCCCTCTGCCCACAGAGGGGTGCGTTTGACTCAGTGAAATTCGAAAAACCCCAAATCAATGCCGATTCAGGGTTCCCCAGCCCTGTGTCTTAATAATTGTGATTTTCAGGTTTGATTCAAGAGCTGAATTGCAGAACTTGAATGAATTTGTGTTTTTTTTTTATTTCGTTTCCCAAATTGCTGCTGCTGGCCTGTATGGCCAACGTGGGGGGGGAATGCTCAGGTGACCCCAGAAATGTATTGTGGGAGAATATTCATGCAGTAAAACTCTCTCCGGTTTCCTTCCTTAAAAGAAAACCACCCCTTTCTTTGCACATAACACAACACCCCATTTGTTTCCTCTCAACAGAGAAGCAGAGAGCTGGAAAGGATCCCAAGGGTCATCTAGACCAACCCCCCCCTGCACAGTCAGAAACCATGTCAGGATCAGTGTGTGTGTGTGTGTGTGTATAGCTGACAAGTCAGCTCCATGCCCACGCTCTCCAACCCTACTGGGTCTGGATCAGGGGGACATTTGGAACCGTCCCTCTCTGCACAGCCCAAACAATCCCCGGAGCAGACTCTTGGGAATCAGCCATTTTGAGGGCTGTGGTGAGGGGCTTTGGACGCAGCCCTCCCCGCCCAGCCCAAGCAATCCACGGATGAGGTTCTCTCCACCGATCAGTCATTTGGTGGTCTCCGTGGGGGAGGTGTCCCGTTAAAGGGATCTAGGTCCCTTTAATGCAGGGGTAGTCAAACTGCGGCCCTCCAGATGTCCATGGACTACAATTCCCATTTGCTGGCAGGGGGCTCCTGGGAATTGTAGTTCATGGACATCTGGAGGGCCGCAGTTTGACTACCCCTGCTTTAACGGCTTCAGAGCTGAAAAATTCGGCTTCAAAGCTGATTCCACATTCCGAGATGGGGAACCAGGGGATTCGGTTGATGCCGAATCGACGAGGATCCGAAAGAAAACCTAAGCCCTGGTAGAAACGGGAATCTAGAAGCGGTGGGAATCAGAAGGTAGAAAAGCCCTATAGCTTTTACTGTCGGGGAATTAGCAGGCCTTGGCTGAACAATGTGCAAATGCCTTGGCAGTCTCTTTTTTTTTTTTTGCTGAGTGTGAGAATGCAGCATGCGGTACACCAAGAGGTCACTTTGCTAACTAATCGCCTCTGAGGCCCAGCGCAATTAATCTCCTTTCGACAGGCTTTTGTGAACATTCTCTCTGCACAGTAAGAAAGATGTCCTCTTGGCTCAGGAAGCCGTGTTTCCGGAATCTTTTGCTTTTATCCTGCTCTCTGCTGACCTTTTCGTTGACTTGGCTCAGAACTCGCTGAAATAAGCCCAACGTGGATGGGGGGGAAATGCTCAGGTGACCCCAGAAATGTATTATGGGAGAATATTCATGCAGTAAAACTCTCTCCGGTTTCTTTCTTTAAAAGAAAATATCCCCTTTCTTTGCACATAACACAATACCTCATTTGTTTCCTCGCATCAGAGAAACAGAGCTGGAAAGGATCCTAGGGGTCATCTAGTCCAACCCCCCCTGCACAAAGGTTCAAGACCTTTGCTCTCCCCTCTTTTTACCCAGTATATATTATTAGGCTAAATGTGTATGTTTGTATACACACACACACATAAAATTTAACTTGGAAGCACAGAAGCTTTTTGAATTACCCCCCAGATTCCACATTTCCTAGGCAAGGGAAAAGCATAGTTCAAACAAATTGCAAAGATCGTCTGACTCCAATGGTAGCAAGAGAAAGAAATTTTACTTGCAAAAAAAAAAAAAATTAGCACATCGTACATGACATATTTATTTGGTACGTTTTAATTCATTAGGAACAGGTTAACTTCAAAAAAGTTAACTTGCTGGAGCTCCAAGCCCAGGCAAGAGAAAAAGAGAGGTCCTGTATAAGATGAAATACAGAAATCAAGCAATGGCCTAACCATGAGGGGAGGGGCCATCTGCCAAGTATCCCCCAGTGAGAGAATTCTGTTAACCCTTTCCCTCCCAGTTCCTCTTGCTTGCAGAGTGGCAATGTCTAAGGCTTCTTTTACACATTACAGTATCCTCAGGTTTCTTGGGGAGCTGCATGAAGACTTTGCATCACACCCCATGAGGGTTTTGTGCCCTTTTCTGTTTGCAACCATGACATGCAAAAGGAGAAGTGGTTTCCTCGGGAGGTGGTGAGTTTGGATAGCCATTTGACGGAGAGGCTGATTCTGTGAAGGCTCAAGGGGGTGGCAGGTGACAGTGAGTGAGCAAGAGGGTTGTGAGTGTCCTGCACAGTGCAGGGGGTTGGACTAGATGACCCAGGAGGTCCCTTCCAACTCTATGACTCTATGATTCTAAATTCCGTCTAAACCTCCAGAAGAAATTCCTGATAGAGCGGTTCCTCAGTGGAACAGGCTTCCTCAGGAGGTGGTGGGTTCTCCATCTTTGGAGATTTTTAAGCAGAGGCTGGAGAGCCATCTGACGGAGAGGCTGATTCTGTGAAGGCTCAAGGAGGTGGCAGGTGACAGTGGATGAGCGAGAGGGTTGGGAGTGTCCTGCATAGCGCAGGGGGTTGGACTAGATGACCCAGGAGGTCCCTATGATTCTAAGTGGTAGTAGCTTCCCTCTGCTGCTATTTCGATGTCCTCAAACTGCTCCACATAGTTGCTATTTAAAAAAATCATATTACTGATACAAGGAATCAGTAGTGACACCACGGAATGCTTTGCACAGGTGAAAACTGTGTATATTTGGCTAAGGATGCTTCTCTTTCCATGCTGTGGTTGCAAACAGAAAAGATCTGGTCTGCCTCTGGTGGGCTCAGAACAGAAAAGAGCCGGTCTGCCTCTGGTGGGCTCAGAACAGAAAAGAGCCGGTCTGCCTCTGGTGGGCTCAGAACAGAAAAGATCTGGTCTGCCTCTGGTGGGCTCAGAACAGAAAAGAGCCGGTCTGCCTCTGGTGGGCTCAGAACAGAAAAGAGCCGGTCTGCCTCTGGTGGGCTCAGAACAGAAAAGAGCCGGTCTGCCTCTGGTGGGCTCAGAACAGAAAAGAGCCGGTCTGCCTCTGGTGGGCTCAGAACAGAAAAGATCTGGTCTGCCTCTGGTGGGCTCAGAACAGAAAAGAGCCGGTCTGCCTCTGGTGGGCTCAGAACAGAAAAGAGCCGGTCTGCCTCTGGTGGGCTCAGAACAGAAAAGAGCCGGTCTGCCTCTGGTGGGCTCAGAACAGAAAAGAGCCGGTCTGCCTCTGGTGGGCTCAGAACAGAAAAGAGCCGGTCTGCCTCTGGTGGGCTCAGAACAGAAAAGAGCCGGTCTGCCTCTGGTGGGCTCAGAACGGAAAAGTGCCGGTCTGCCTCTGGTGGGCTCAGAACAGAAAAGAGCCGGTCTGCCTCTGGCGGGCTCAGAACAGAAAAGAGCCGGTCTGCCTCTGGCAGGCTCAGAACAGAATAGAGCCGGTCTGCCTCTTGTGGGCTCAAAACAGAAAAGAACCGGTCTGCCTCTGGCAGGCTCAGAACAGAATAGAGCCAGTCTGCCTCTTGTGGGCTCAAAACAGAAAAGAGCCGGTCTGCCTCTGGCGGGCACAGAACAGAACAGAAAAGAGCCGTTCTGCCTCTGGTGGGCACAGAACAGAAAAGAGCCGGTCTGCCTCTTGTGGGCTCAAAACAGAAAAGAACCGGTCTGCCTCTGGCAGGCTCAGAACAGAATAGAGCCAGTCTGCCTCTTGTGGGCTCAAAACAGAAAAGAGCCGGTCTGCCTCTGGCGGGCACAGAACAGAACAGAAAAGAGCCGTTCTGCCTCTGGTGGGCACAGAACAGAAAAGAGCCGGTCTGCCTCTGGCGGGCTCAGAACAGAAAAGAGCCGGTCTGCCTCTTGTGGGCTCAAAACAGAAAAGAGCCGGTCTGCCTCTGGCGGGCACAGAACAGAACAGAAAAGAGCCGGTCTGCCTCTGGCGGGCACAGAACAGAACAGAAAAGAGCCGGTCTGCCTCTTGTGGGCTCAAAACAGAAAAGAGCCGGTCTGCCTCTGGCGGGCACAGAACAAAACAGAAAAGAACCGGTCTGCCTCTGGCAGGCTCAGAACAGAATAGAGCCAGTCTGCCTCTTGTGGGCTCAAAACAGAAAAGAGCCGGTCTGCCTCTGGCGGGCACAGAACAGAACAGAAAAGAGCCGTTCTGCCTCTGGTGGGCACAGAACAGAAAAGAGCCGGTCTGCCTCTGGCGGGCTCAGAACAGAAAAGAGCCGGTCTGCCTCTTGTGGGCTCAAAACAGAAAAGAGCCGGTCTGCCTCTGGCGGGCACAGAACAGAACAGAAAAGAGCTGGTCTGCCTCTGGTGGGCACAGAACAGAACAGAAAAGAGCCGGTCTGCCTCTGGTGGGCACAGAACAGAAAAGAGCCGGTCTGCCTCTGGTGGGCACAGAACAGAAAAGAGCCGGTCTGCCTCTGGCGGGCTCAGAACAGAAAAGAGCCGGTCTGCCTCTTGTGGGCTCAAAACAGAAAAGAGCCGGTCTGCCTCTGGCGGGCACAGAACAGAACAGAAAAGAGCCGTTCTGCCTCTGGTGGGCACAGAACAGAAAAGAGCCGGTCTGCCTCTGGCGGGCTCAGAACAGAAAAGAGCCGGTCTGCCTCTTGTGGGCTCAAAACAGAAAAGAGCCGGTCTGCCTCTGGCGGGCACAGAACAGAACAGAAAAGAGCCGGTCTGCCTCTGGCGGGCACAGAACAGAACAGAAAAGAGCCGGTCTGCCTCTTGTGGGCTCAAAACAGAAAAGAGCCGGTCTGCCTCTGGCGGGCACAGAACAAAACAGAAAAGAACCGGTCTGCCTCTGGCAGGCTCAGAACAGAATAGAGCCAGTCTGCCTCTTGTGGGCTCAAAACAGAAAAGAGCCGGTCTGCCTCTGGCGGGCACAGAACAGAACAGAAAAGAGCCGGTCTGCCTCTGGTGGGCACAGAACAGAAAAGAGCCGGTCTGCCTCTGGCGGGCTCAGAACAGAAAAGAGCCGGTCTGCCTCTTGTGGGCTCAAAACAGAAAAGAGCCGGTCTGCCTCTGGTGGGCACAGAACAGAACAGAAAAGAGCCGGTCTGCCTCTGGTGGGCAGAGAACAGAAAAGAGCCGGTCTGCCTCTGGCGGGCTCAGAACAGAAAAGAGCCGGTCTGCCTCTTGTGGGCTCAAAACAGAAAAGAGCCGGTCTGCCTCTGGCGGGCACAGAACAGAACAGAAAAGAGCCGGTCTGCCTCTGGCGGGCACAGAACAGAACAGAAAAGAGCCGGTCTGCCTCTGGCGGGCACAGAACAGAAAAGAGCCGGTCTGCCTCTGGCGGGCTCAGAACAGAAAAGAGCCGGTCTGCCTCTGGCGGGCACAGAACAGAACAGAAAAGAGCCGGTCTGCCTCTGTTGGGCCGGTGAGCTGGAGCAATATGAGGACTTGTAAGATGTAGGTGGGATGTTTGATATCTGGCCATAGTTTTTTGACTCTTGAAAGCTCCAACCACCCAAAAATCCTTGTGGCTTTCTAAGGTCATACTGCACCCAAATCTTGCTTTCCTACTGCAGATAGGGTTGCCAACCACGAGGCAACACCTGGAGATGTTATGCTACGGCAAGTGAATCCCATATGACTGAGATCAGTTCCCCTGGAGAAGATGGCTGCTTTGGAGCGTGGACTCTACAGCCTTCTGCCCGGCTGAGGCCCCTCTCCAAGCCCCCTCCCCTCCCCAGGCTGCACTCCCAAATCTCCAGGTATCTCCCCTCCAGATCTGACAGCCATAGCTGGATACCAGCACGGCTGCCCCTCTGAAACCTGGATCTTTCCGGAGGTGAAATATGTTGGGAAAAGGCCTTTCAGTGCCTGAGATCCTTCAGCTAGGGTTGCCAGCTCTGGGTTAGGTGGAGATTTTCATGGGTGGAGCCTGAGGAGGGTGGGGCTTGGGACGGGGAGGGGCTTCAGGGGGGTCCGAGGCCCCAAGTCCACCTTCCAAGGCAGCCGATTTCTCCGGGCGCACCTTTCTCCGTGCCAGCTCCCAGCACTTTGGGTTTGCACGAACGGCCCCCGGAGGTGTGATTCTCATGCCCCTTTCCGCTCTGTATCCTCCACGCAGGGCCCTTCGAAAGGGAAGAAGACGATCCCACCGGGAACGCGCCCGCGACTCCGGCAGGCCTGCTGACCGGAGCGATTCCAGGTGCCACCGTGGCCACACCAGCCCTGCCTTCAGTGCCAGCTTCCGCAAGGAGAGCCACCATCCCGGCTGCCCACCAGGTCACCACGGCTGCGGCCTACAGCCTAGAAGGGCTGGAATCAGAAGGTAACCGCGTGGCCCTCGTTCTCCGCCACGGCTCCCTTCAGTGTAGGTCGGCAGGGCTCCCTTGGGTGCTTAGAAGTAAAGATGCCAGACTCTTTGGTGGGGGTGAGGGTGTCTCCCGCTGACACGCCCTACCTCCCCGTGGATCAGTGGGTGCCATGCCCACAGGTGCTACGTTGGGGACCCCTGGCGTTAGCAGCTAAAGAGTCAAGACTCGGAGACTCGGGTTCGAATCCTTACTTCTGCCACGAAAGGTCATTGGGTGCCCTAGGAGTTGTCACAGATTCTCAGCCTGTCCTACCTTACAGGGTTGTTGTGGGAAAACCAGAGATAGGGGGAAACAATGTTCTAAGACAGGGGTAGTCAACCTGTGGTCCTCCAGATGTGCATGGACTACAATTCCCATGAACCCCTGCCAGCACACGCTGGCAGGGGCTCATGGGAACTGTAGTCCATGGGCATTTGGAGGACCACAGGTTGACTACCCCTGTTCTAAGATGCTTCCAGTCCCGACCGGGGCGAAAAGCGGGATACAAGTATATGTGTGACTTGTGAAAGCACACTGCTATGCTTAGGTTGTGTTTCACAGTAATAAGTCATGCAAAAAGCGTGTTTCTTGGTCATTATTTAGTTTTTGCAATATTTTTATGATGTGGTGTATTGGATAGAGTGCTGGGCGACCTGGATCTGCCTACCTCACAAGGTTGTTGTGGGAAAAACAGGAAGAAGTGAACCGTGGGGAACCCTCAAGTCCCAGCTTGGAGAGAAAAGAGGGATATAAATGAAAAAATGGGGAGGGAGATTCTTTTTTTAAAAGTGTTGCATTTTCCACATGGCCACATCATACAATGAGCCTCATGGGGTATGCTGGAGGGGACTCGGCCAGCGCATATAGAAGGAGAGCTGGGACATAATTCTGTGTGGCTCAGAGAGGGTCAGCCTTGGAGGAAAACTCTTCCCTGTAGTTGTCAGCTTGAGGTTCTTTACTACACATCCTTATTCTCTATTTTCTATCATCTAAAAACGAATCTTGGCTGTTAAGATAAGGTTGCCAGCTTCAAGGTGACAATTGGAGATCTCCTGGAATTTTGTCTGATTTCTAGTTTCTTAGGCGGTGAGTGGGTGGGCAGGAAGAGATGTGCCAGTGTTTGTCTCTTGTGGCCCTTCCTTGCATTCCCAGGGAATTGCTAATTGCCGCTGTGGGATGGTAGGTGAATTCCCTCCAGGCCAGGCTGGATTCTGGAGATTTTTGGTGTGTGTGTGTGGAGAATCACTTAGGTATGAAATTGCGGTCGCTGTGGGTGGGCAGGTAGTTGTGAGTTTCTGCATAGTGCAGGAACTCTCTCTTTCTCTTTCTTTCTCTCTTTCTCTCTTTCTGGGGGTTGGACTAGATGACCCTGGCGGTCCCTTCCAACTCTATGATTCTACGACAGAGATTGGTGTGCTTCCCTCTCTCTCTTTGCCAGGACTTTCCAGGAAGACATGGCTGCCTTAGTGGGTAGACTCTGTGGCCTTATATCTGGAGGAGATCTCTTTTCCTCCAATTCCACCAAACCCAGTTCCACCCACCTGAACTTAATACGATTCCCTGTGAAATGGGAACTGGGGGGGGGGATTCCAGGGGTGCCCTGTGCCGTTCCAGCTTTTGGTTTTATAACGTCTCTGAGTGCTTTTGCATTCCAGACGTCCCTAAACCTGAGCCTCGGTTGTACAAGACGAGTTTTAAATTGGGGGTGGAGAGCAGAGGGAATATTAAACATCAGAGACAGTTAACGCCAGCTTGTTTTGTCCTGGGTCTTTGAATCCGGAACAGCCTGAGTCTCGTGCATGTCCTGCTTCTGCAACCACCAAGGTCTCCCCTTTGGCCTGTTGATTTTAAACCTGATGAGGTGCAGCCGAACAAGCTTCGTACTAAGGGACAGCGTCTTCCAGGGGCTTTCAGTTTAAAGCCATTACTGCTGGTCCTCTCCTCTGCTGCCAACAGGAACCTCTCCCTGCCCTCCTATAAGTGACAAACTTGGTGTAGTGTTTAAGAGTGCGGACTTCTAATCGGGTGAGCCGGGTTCAATTCTGGATTCGCTCACATGCACCCAGCTGGGTGAACCTGGGCTTGCCACAGCACTGATAAAGCTGTTCTGAGTGAGCAGGAATCTCAGTGCTCTCTCAGCCTCACCCACCTCACAGGGTGTCTGTTGTGGGGAGAGGAAAGGGAAGGTGATTGTAAGCCCCTCTGAGACTCCCTTGGGTAGAGAAAAGTGGCATATAAGAACCAACTCTTCTTCTTCAGTAATCTCAGGGCTCTCTCAGCCTCACCTCCCTCACAGGGTGTCTGTTGTGGGGAGAGGAAAGGGAAGGCGAATGTAAGCCACTTTGAGACTCCTTCGGGTAGAGAAAAGCGGCATATAAGAACCAACCTTCTTCAGTAATCTCAGGGCTCTCTCAGCCTCCCCTCCCTCACAGGGAGTCTGTTGTGGGGAGAGGAAAGGGAAGGCAAATGTAAGCCCCTCTGAGACTCCTTCGGGTAGAGAAAAGCGGCATATAAGAACCAACTCTTCTTCTTCTTCTTCAAATCCTTCAAGACAACCATTATGTTCCCCCCTCAACCTGCTTTTCTCCAGGCTGAACGTTCCCAAGTCCCTCAACCTTTCCACATAGGGCTCGGTCCCCAGATCCCTGTTCATCCTCGGGATTCTGCACACAGCTACGCACGGTGCTTATTTTATTTGTCTCTTTGTTATTTAAACCCCTCCATGATTTTTCATTTGGTAAAAACCATCCCGTATTTAGGATTCAAAATGGCAGCAGGGTCTGCGGCTTCCTTTGAGGGGGGAAAAAAGTTTTACAGTTTTCTTCTCTGCACGCAAATTAAATTTGAGAGGGTGATATTAGAAATGCAGAGAAGGAAAAGTTTACAATTAGTCTGCTATTTAAGTCCTAATTACAAAATGCTTAAATTAAAAAAAAAAAAGCTCAACCCGCTCTGCTGACTCTCTGCGGTGTCATTAAAAACACAAATGAGATTGTAAGCAGTAAAATTAGGATGGGGTTTAATTTGCTCCTAATTCCCGGTGGCCAGCCTCCCAGACACCCAAAAACTTTACAAAAAAAAAAACATCAAAATAAGGATCACAAACCACACTGGGCATACTAATGTTGGGATTGTTTTTGGTATGCTCTTTCTTTCTTTCTTTCTTTCTTTCTTTCTTTCTTTCTTTCTTTCTTTCTTTCTTTCTTTCTTTCTTTCTTTCTTTCTTTCTTTCTTTCTTTCTGTCTGTCTGTCTGTCTGTCTGTCTGTCTGTCTGTCTGTCTGTCTGTCTGTCTGTCCCTCTCTCTCTCTCTCTCTCTTTCTTTCTCTCTCTCTCTCTCTTTCTTTCTTTCTTTCTCTCTTTCTCTCTCTCTCTCTTTCTTTCTTTCTTTCTTTCTCTGTCTTTCTTTCTCTCTCTCTCTCTCTCTCTCTCTTTCTGGGGGTTGGACTAGATGACCCAGGAGGGCCCTTCCAACTCTATGATTCTATGATTCTAAATTCCGTCTCAACCTCCGGAAGAAGTTCCTGACAGTTAGAGCGGTTCCTCAGAGGCACAGGCTTCCTCGGGAGGTGGTGGGTCTTTGGAGATTTTTAAGCAGAGGCTGGAGAGCCATCTGACGGAGAAGCTGATTCTGGGAAGGTTCAAGGGGGTAGCAGGTTTCAGTAGATGAGTGACTGGGATGTGAATGTCCTGCACAGTGCAGGGGGTTGGACTAGATGACCCAGGAGGTCCCTTCCAACTCTATGATTCTGTGAAATGGCTCCTTTTCCTTCTGTGCTGCAGAATCAGGTCTGTGCACATCTGGGAATTTTCCAGGGTGGAATGGTGGAAAGTGTCTGACCCAACATCCCTTTGGAATAAGGACTTTGTCACTTGTGAATTCGTTCTGTGTTTTGTGACGGACCGGGATTCGAATCTGGTTCTCTCAGATCTGAGCCCTACATATTAGCTGCTAGGCCCTGCTGTCTCCGCGACCAGTTGATTGGTAGTTTTGTGACATTCTGCAGGTCCACCCGTTTTCTTTGTTCGGCATTTTAGTCTACTCCATTTCGTTTTTCGACCATGTTTTGTAAAAAAAATGCATTGTGGGTTTCATCGCATTTTGCTTTCTGCCTCAGGGAATTATTTTCTAAATCAGAAGGCAAGACAGCAAATAATAATAATAATAATTCTGTGAGTAATTCCACCGCTGGTAATCTGAGTTCTCTCTAAAGCCAATATCTGGGGATTAAAAATTATTTTTAGCATCCTGTTAAGCTGCCAAGGGGCATGTGATACAACACAATTAGAAATTAGAATAATTGGAGACAAGCAGGAAACAAAAGAAGCAGGACGGCAGCTGTGAAGATGAGAGCTGTTTTATTATGCCCCGTTTTTCACTACCCGAAGGAGTCTCAGAGCAACTGACAAACATCTTTAATAGAATTATGCAGTTGGAAGGGACCTCTGGGGTCATCTAGTCCAACCCCCTGCAGAACCAGGAAATTCACAGCTACTTGCTCACCATAGTGACTCCAATTCCATACCCAGATGATGCCTTCCCCCTAAAAAAATCCCAGAATCCCTGGTCAGTCTGGCCTGGAGGAAATTCACCTCCCGACCCCAAAGTGGCAATCAACATTTCCCTGGGTGTGAAAGAAAGGGCCACAAGAGCCAAGCATGGACACAGTGCCTTCTGCCTACGCACTCACAACCTGCCTAAATTCACAGCATTTCTGTGAGGTGGCTATCTACCCTCTCCCCACCACAGACATCCCGTGAAGTCGGTATGGCTGGGAGAGCTCTAAGAGAAATGCTGAAAGGAGAGCTCTTAGAGAACTGTGACTAGCCCAAGGTCACCTATCTGGCTGCATGTGGAGGAGGAGTGGGGACTCAAACCCTGTTCTCCAGATTACAGGCCACTGCTCTTAACAACGACGCCACGTTGGCAGGTAAAGAATGAGAGAATGCCTGTGGGGCTTATGAAAGAGGGTGGGGCCAGGTGGGGCTATTGCCCAGCTGTACTCTGATTGGCTGTTGGAGGGCTGATTGGCCATCCAGGTTTCAAAGATGCTGCTTCAGCTGCCACTGCTGCACAAGGGCCTTCAGTGACAATAAGCTGCATATTAAATTAATAAATAATTAGAATATAGGCAGTTAAAGGCATCCTGTTACACAGGGCTTCCACCTAAAATGCTGAAGAATATGCTATTAGTACACATTACTTCACTCCCTGATATTTTGGTGGCTCTTTTGCTTCCTCAGGCAGCCATTTTGTGATTGCCCCGACCATCCAGTGTCAGAATTTGAAAGGGTGACCTGGAAGGCTAAAAAAGATTGGGGGTCCAGGCTGTGTGTGAATCTGTGCTGGGAAAGGAGTCTGTCATCAGGTACAGCCACTGAAAGACCCCTTCACTCATCCTGTTTTCCCTTTCTCATTTTATCTTCACAACCACCCTGTGAGGTAGGTTAGGTCGGAGAGTAGCTGGCCCAAAGTCATACAGCAAGTGTTCATGATCCCAGATCTCCCTGCTGTGTAAGTCGTCAGCGGTGTACTGCTTCGGCGCAATCAGCTGAAGATGTGCGTAGAAACTCATGCATCTAATTCTCAATTTCCCCAGGCATGGCCCCCTTCTGCGGATACCTAAATCTGTGGATTGGGGCCATAGCCCGAACAGGTTTTTCAGAACACTTGGGCACACTCCCAAGTTTGCAGAAAAATCTGAAAACTTAAAAAATACACACGGGGGAGCTTGATTTTATTTATTTATTTATTTGATTTATAGCCCGCCACTCTTGGGCAAGCTGGTTAATCCAACCCCCCCAAGTAAAATAGCATTCCCTGTGCAAATGCAGAGAACTTGCCTACCTCCAACAGGCATTGGAAGAGCCAAGGAGTTGTGCTGGGCTTGGCGAATCTTCAAGCAAAGGTTGGAGACACACTTTTCTTGGATGCTTTAGGATGCTTAGGGCTGATCCTGCGCTGAGCAGGGGGTTGGACTAGATGGCCTGTATGGCCCCTTCCAACTCTATGATTCTGTGATTCTGATTCTGAGCAGGGGGTTGGACTAGATGGCCTGTGTGGCCCCTTCCAACTCTATGATTCTGTGATTCTGATTCTGAGCAGGGGGTTGGACTAGATGGCCTGTGTGGCCCCTTCCAACTCTATGATTCTGTGATTCTGATTCTGAGCAGGGGGTTGGACTAGATGGCCTGTGTGGCCCCTTCCAACTCTATGATTCTGTGATTCTGATTCTGAGCAGGGGGTTGGACTAGATGGCCTGTGTGGCCCCTTCCAACTCTATGATTCTGTGATTCTGATTCTGATCAGGGGGTTGGACTAGATGGCCTGTATGGCCCCTTCCAACTCTATGATTCTGTGATTCTGCGAAAGTAGGGGGGAGGAATTCCTTCCCCCCCCCCCAGGTCTCTTGGGCCCACCCTTTTTCATTTCTGATCTCCAAGATGGGCTTGGAGGTCTCCCAGGAATACAACTCTAAACAGCAGAGGTTCGTTGCACAGGAGAAAATGGCAGCTTCGGTAGGCCGACTCTGTGGCATCAGCCCCACCCCCAGATCACCAGGAGTTCCCTCCTGTTGCCTCTCTTGTCTCAACAAATCAGTAGAAGAAGAGAAAAATGGCTGTTTTTTTATATCCCGCTTTTCACTACCACTACACCAAGGATCCACCTTGGAGTAGTGGTTCAGAGTGGCGGCTTCTAATCTGGCAAGCCTGGTTTGATTCCCTGCTCCAGCTGGGTGACCTTCGGCTCATCACTGCCCTGATAGTCCTGATCTCACCGCAGTTCTCTCAGAGCTCTCTCAGACCCACCTATCTCACAGGGTGTCTGCTGTGGGGAGAGGAAGGGAAGGCAGTTGTAAGCCAATTTGAGACTCCTTCCGGCAGTGAAAAGCGGGGTAGAAAACCAACTCTTCTTCTTCTAAGGAGTCTCAAAGCTGCTTATAATCGATTTCCCTTCCTCTCCTCACATCGGACACCCTGTGAGGGAGGGTAGGACTGAGACAGCTCTGGGAAAACTGTCTGGATCTCAGTCCCCCAGCTGGCTACAGGTGGAGAAGAAGTGGGAAATCAAACCCAGTTCTCCAGAATAGAAGCAACCATGCTTAACTACTACGCCATGCCTGCTCTCAAGAAGAGCGGTTTTTTGTACCCTGCTTTTGACTACCTGGAGGTGTCCCAAAGTGGCTTACAATCGCCATCCTCTCCCCTGAGGTAAGTAGAACTGAGGTAAGTAGAACTGAGAGAGCTCTGAGAGAACTGTGACTGGCTCATGGTCACCCAGCCAGCGGCATGTGGAGGAATGGGGAATCAAACTCAGTCCTCTACATTAGAGGCTGCCGATCTTAACCACTACACATCGCTGTTTCTCCACCTAACGCCAGTCCGTGTTTCTTGCCCTTGGCTATCAGAATATTCCCCCAATCAAGTTCCATTAGAGGAGACGACAGGTTTGTTTTCCAGTTGGCATTTCTCTTTGTCTTGGCAGGCGTCTCCCAGTGAAGCATAATTCTTAATGTTGACCTTGCCCCTTAATATGCTTTGCATTTCTTCTAATTCTCTCACCTGAAGGAGCATGCGGATTTGACCTGGACGCTGGCTGTGGGGTCCCGACTTTCTCAAAGCCTGCGCTACCTCTTTGTAACAGATAGGTGGCAGTGTTTCCTATTGTTTTAAGAGCTCGGATTTTGGGGAGGATATTTGCAATTAAGGTGCAGGCTACTGCACACATTATCCTGGGTAACCAGCTTCCCTCCCCTGGTCAGCAGGAAGACCGGTCAGCAAAGGAAAGCCTAGGCCGAAGACGTGGTGATGTCACTTCCCATGTACACCGGAAGTGATGTCATCACGTTGTTGGCGGCATGGGGACATTTGGGTGTCTCGGCAAAAATGCCCAAATATTGGAATGTCTTGGCGTTGCTGGCGATGCAATGATGTCACTTCTGGTGTGTGCTGGAAGTGATGTCACACTGCTGTTGTGCTGGCCTAGGCGTCTCTCTCAAGGGCCAGCTTGGTGTCGTGGTTAAGCGTGGCGGGTTCTAATTGGGCGAGCCAGGTTTGATTCCCGATTCCTCCTCCACGTGCAGCCAGCTATATGACGTTGGCCTAGTCACAGTCCTGTTAGAGCTTTTCTGGTGGAGCAGTTCTTGCAGAGCTCACTCAACTCACAGGATACCTCTTCTGGGGAGAGGAAGGGGAAGGTGAAAAGCAGGTAGTGAAAAGCGGGGTATAAAAACCAACTATTTTTCTTCTTTTTTGCTGGTAAACTTTCCTCCCTTTTCACTGTTTGCCAGGGATCCTTGGCAACCTTAATCCTCAACCCGGGGGCGAATCCAACCATGCGCTCCATGTGATGCTTCAGACAATTGCAGTTCCTTAAGACGTATTTATAAGTCCTCTTAAGCATTTTGTTTACTGCCATTGGCACTTTGGCATTGTAGGTATAGTTCTTAACTGTGGGCTCCGGCCTTCTACCTTCTTTGATCTTGGCACCTCTGGGAGATTTTGCGGTGCTGGAGGTGAGAACCATCCAGCTGGGTTACTGTTCAGAAGGCCAATCAAAAACACAAACTTTGACGATAACTTGCTGTCAGTAACCCTCATGTATTTCTGCCATGATTATATTTTTGCTGTCATGCCCTGATATTACCCAGATGCCTTCATTTAACACCCCAAGGTTGACTTCCTGCTGTTGTATTTTATGCCTATCAAGCTCCCCACACATTCCTCACCTCCTCTCTGTTATTACCCTCCCCATTTGGTTTCTCTTGATTCCCTTGTCTTCCCATCTCTTGATGCCTGGTCTGTTATCTCCATATTATGACTCCCTTTGAACTGTGCCTGGTTTGAGTTCTCAGGGAAGAGGGGGCCCCCTTGAGCCCCTATAGTTCCTACCCTATGCTTTGTGAGTCAGTTCTGACTATGCCTTCCGTGTAGGTGCTTGCATTTCTAATAAAGAAACTTGAATTCAAAGAGTTTGCTTCTTTAGAATTCGAAGTCTCTCACACTGGCAAATGAAACCTTCTGCATTTTTGTCAATATTGCCTTGTTTGATGCCTGTCTAGAGGAAGAGGAGGAAGAGGAAGATGAGGAGGAAGAAGAAGAGGAACCAGATGAAGAGGAGGAGGAGGAAGATGATGATGATGAGGAGGAGAAAGATGCCAACTCGATGGACGACAGCCTGGACGGAGATGCTGACCTGGCCGGTTTCACTCTCCCCGGAGAGACGTCTCAAGACCCCTTAGAAAGCTTGGAGGATCCTGTTGGCGAGCTCTCGGGAGTGTCCTACCAGGTTCCAGGTGCCATTGAATGGGAACGGCAGAACCAGGGCCTAGGTAAGCAAGACTCATTCTCTGATCCTTGTGGAGGTTTCACAACCATCCACCCCTAAACTTGTAGGAAAAGGGTCATACTCTGAACACCGTTAAACATCTGTGAAATTAGGAAGCCATCTGGGATGTGGAGTCTGTCCCATGTTTTGGAAAATGGGTCCGCCACCACCAACCAGCTAATGATCCCTGGCCCTAAAGAAGCCCACCTGGCCTCAACCAGGGCCAGAGCCTTCTCCGTCCTGGCCCCCACCTGGTGGAATGAGCTCCCAGAGGAGATCAGGGCCCTGACGGAGCTAAAACAGTTCCGCAGGGCCTGCAAAAGGGAGCTCTTCCGCCAGGCATTCTGTTGAGACCAGGCATAATCAACAACACCCACAGACACCCTACTCCCTCCCTCCCAGAAACCCACTCATGCGTTCTGCTCTGGACCTGTTTGCCCTGTTAGAGTTGCCTTTGTTACAGTTATTAAAGGTAAAGGTGAAGGTATCCCCTGTGCAAGCACCGAGTCATGTCTGACCCTTGGGGTGACGCCCTCTAGCGTTTTCTTGGCAGACTCAATATGGGGTGGTTTTCCAGTGCCTTCCCCAGTCATTACCGTTTACCCCCCAGCAAGCTGGGTACTCATTTTACCGACCTCGGAAGGATGGAAGGCTGTCAACCTTGAGCCGGCTGCTGGGATTGAACTCCCAGCCTTATGGGCAAAGCTTTCAGACAGCTGCCTTACCACTCTGCGCCACAAGAGGCTCTTGTTACAGTTATTACTGTCAATATTATTATTGTGGTGGTTATCTATACGTTGTGGAAAAACTAAGTTCCTTGTATTGTTTCTACGTTCTATGAGAACCGCTCTGAGCCTCAGGGAACGGTGGTATATAAATATATAAAGAAATAAATAAATAAAGAGGGGGAAATTATTTACATAAATAAATAAATAAATAAATAAATCTATTTTTATATCCCGTCCTTCTGAGAGCCAGTTTGGTGTAGTGGTTAGGAGTGCGGACTTCTAATCTGGCATGCCGGGTTCGATTCTGCTCTCCCCCACATGCAGCCAGCTGGGTGACCTTGGGCTCGCCACGGCACTGATAAAACTGTTCTGACCGGGCAGTGATATCAGGGCTCTCTCAGCCTCCCCTCCCTCACAGGGTGTCTGTTGTGGGGAGAGGAATGGGAAGGCGACTGTAAGCCGCTTTGAGCCTCCTTCGGGTAGAGAAAAGCAGCATAGAAGAGCCAACTCTTCTTCTTCTTCTTCTTCTTCTTCTTCTTCTTCTTCTTCTTCTTCTTCTTCTTCTTCTTCTTCTTCTTCTTCTTCTTCTTCTTCTTCTTCTTCTTCTTCTTCTTCTTCTTCTTCTTCTTCTTCTTCTTCTTCAGTAATCTCAGGGCTCTCTCAGCCTCACCCACCCCACAGGGTGTCTGTTGTGGGGAGAGGAATGGGAAGGCGACTGTAAGCCGCTTTGAGCCTCCTTCGGGTAGGGAAAAGCGGCATATAAGAACCAACTCTTCTTCTTCAGTAATCTCAGGGCTCTCTTAGCCTCCCCTCCCTCACAGGGTGTCTGTTGTGGGGAGAGGAAAGGGAAGGCGACTGTAAGCCGCTTTGAGCCTCCTTCGGGTAGGGAAAAGCGGCATATAAGAACCAACTCTTCTTCTTCTTCTTCTTGGAACGTTCACGGTGTGTCAACAGTTGATAAAATTATAACATCATATATAAATATCTTAAATCAATTGATTTTGGTAACTAGTTTAGCCCTAGGAGGAAAGGCTTGAGGGACTTGGGGAGGTTCAGCCTGGAGAAGAGGAGGTTGAGAGGGAGCAGAGTGGCTGTCTTTAAGTATTTGAAACATGGTCCCTTGGAGGAGGGCAGGGAAAGGTTCCTGTGGGCAGCAGAGGAGAGGACCCGCAGGACTGGGTTCAAACTATGTGTAGAACGGTACCGACTAGATATCAGGGGGAAAAAATTCAGTCACAGTGTGAGCAACGTGGCAAATAAAACTCATGGTTCTCAAGCGTAAGTGTTGGCTACCAGAAGAAGAACCCCTCTCTTCCCAGCAACATCAGAGTTGGGTCAGATAACCTGTGTGAAAAGACCCGTATAATGTTATATCATAGAGTCAGAAGGGGCCCTAGAGGCCATCTAGTCCAGCCCCTTGTTCCGCGCAGGATCAGCTTAGCGCATCTGTCCTGGTTGCAGAAGCACAGCCGATAAACAGAGGCAGTTTCTCAGTGTCAAGAGTTTACCAGAATGTAGTCCCAAGGGTCAGTTACCAGTTTGAGGTCAGATGCAAGGAAATCAAGAAGGCTATTTTTCTTTCTGTTTCTGAATGGTTCATTTAAATTTTGCAATCGATCAAGCCTTCTGTAGCCCAGGGCAGAGGATTGGTTGCTGCTGGGGGGGTTGAGGGAGGGAAAATTCAGGCACATGGAAGCCCCCTAGACTCGGTGTAGTATCGGCAGCCAAAGTAGCCATAGGGAAAACTCCTGTCCCCATTGTGGGACTTTCCCCCTTCCCCGTGTTTTGAAAACAAAATGAAGGGGGGGGGAACACAAGGGAAGATATTTAATTCTCTGTGTCACGTCTAATTGCACCTTAAATGGATCGGCCTTTAAGCATTCACCGATCCAGCCCTGCACAAACTGTTCAGCTCAATTAATGGAGCGGCGCGTCCAGCATATGAATGTGCGGCGTTCAACAGATAGCTCGTTATCCACTTAATGGCGAAGAGCATTTAAATCCCTAAAGGAATGTAAAGCTGTTGACCAGACTGCTTTTAGCACATCCTGGGTGGGTGTAGATTTTGCTCACGGCATCTTCCTGCCTCAATTTGACTGGGGGAGTCAAATGGCCCCAAAGACTGAAGCTCTACCTCTGGCAGGATCCTTCTTCTGTCACGGAGATCCTTTCCCGGGTGCTTTTAGGTGGCCAGCATCCATCCCAGGGGTACAACAGAAACCTGGGAACTTCAACAAGACGTCACGGCGTGGTTTAGTGGTTAGGAGCAGCGGCTTCCAATCTGGCAAGTTGGGATTGATTCCCCGCTCCTCCGCAGGAAGCCAGCTGGGTGACCTTGGGCTTGTCACAGTCCTGTTAGAGGTGCTCTCACAGAGCTCTCTCAGCCCCACCTCCCTCACAGGGTGTCTGTTGTGGGGAGAGGAAGGGAAGGCGAATGTAAGCCGCTTTGAGGCTCCTCTGGGCAGTGAAAAGTGGGCTTTAAAACCCAGCTCTCGTGTCGGTCGCAGGGATGTACCCCCATTTTAAAGCTGACCAGATGTCTCATAAAAGGTAAAGGTATCCCCTGTGCAAGCACCGAGTCATGTCTGACCCTTGGGGTGACGCCCTCTAGCGTTTTCATGGCAGACTCAATACGGGGTGTTTTGCCAGTGCCTTCCCCAGTCATGACCGTTTACCCCCCAGCAAGCTGGGTCCTCATTTGACCGACCTCGGAAGGATGGAAGGCTGAGTCGACCTTGAGCCGGCTGCTGGGATTGAACTCCCAGCCTCATGGGCAGAGCTTTCAGACAGCATGTCGGCTGCCTTACCACTCTGCGCCACAAGAGGCTCTAGATGTCTCATAGAAGGTCCCAAAAACAGCCTGCTGTTGGGAGACGGCAGCGCTGGCTTGGTGATGAGGAAGGCTGCAGGGGGCGTGTCCATCTCCTGGCAAGCCCCGCCCCACACCTCTGCTGCCACTGGGGCTGCCTTTCCCACATTGGGTTTGCCCACGTGATTTATTTATATATTTATTTTATTTGTGGGATTTTAATACCGCCACACCCAGAAAACTGGCTCGTGGCAGTTTATAACATATATAAAACATGATATAAAAACAATATACAATATAAAAATTATAGGTAATTATAGGTGTCCCTTATGCAAGCACCGAGTCATGTCTGACCCTTGGGGTGACGCCCTCCAGCGTTTTCATGGCAGACTCAATACGGGGTGGTTTGCCAGTGCATTCCCCAGTCATTACCGTTTACCCCCCAGCAAGCTGGGTACTCATTTTACCGACCTCGGAAGGATGGAAGGCTGAGTCCACCATGAGCCGGCTGCTGGGATTGAACTCCCAGCCTCATGGACGGAGCTTCAGACAGCATGTCGGCTGCCTTACCACCCTGTGCCACAAGAGGCTCATATAAGAATTATACAACCTGATTAATAAAAGTTGGCAGCCCCTCTCCCAACAGCAAATAAAATGGCGGTACATAAAAATTCCTTTCTCCACAAACGAACCATTGGAATCGGTCAGAAGGACAATAAATTAACAGGTGTCCTCTTCTCATTGGAAGTTGGGAAACCTAAAGTCTTATGCTTGAAGCATAAGACTTTGGGTTTCTTGAAGCTTGAAGAAGGTTTCGGGGGCTTCTCAACGGTAAATTGGTTGAGAAAGGCTGATTTAGACCATTTAGTGCAGGGGTAGTCAAACTGCGGCCCTCCAGATGTCCGTGGACTACAATTCCCATGAGCCCCTGCCAGCGAATGCTGGCAGGGGCTCATGGGAATTGTAGTCCATGGCCATCTGGAGGGCCGCAGTTTGACTACCCCTGATTTAGTGAATGAGCCATAAATTTGGCCCTTGGTCAATCAAATCAAATCAAGCCCGAACTCTCCCTGGATGTGAAAATGACACAGCTGAGTTGATCGTACTTTGTGTAAGTTATGAGAAGACAGGACTGTCTAGAAAAGACAGTTGTGTTAGGAAGAGCTGAAGAGCTGAAAAAGAGGACCCAACAAGCACTGTGTGATTTTGGTCCTTATAGGGCCATCTTTAAAGGCCTGGTTTTAACACGCACTACTTCTTAACACATAAATTATGTACAGCATCCAATAAAAGTGACAAAGTAAGAGCTGTAAAGTACCGGAGTCACTTAATGAGTGAAGATGTCTAGTTTTCAGTCATTGGCTCTCTGCCAAAGGCTGCCCCAAATTTTCAATGGTGTGTTTCCCTATTAGTGCATGTATTGCAATGAATCCTAGAATAACAGAGTTGGAAGGGACCTCCTGGGTCATCTAGTCCAACCCCCTGCACTATGCAGGACATTCACAACCCTCTCGCTCATCCACTGTCACCTGCCACCCCCTTGAACCTTCTCAGAATCAGCCTCTCCGTCAGATGGCTCTCCAGCCTCTGCTTAAAAATCTCCAAAGATGGAGAACCCACCACCTCCCGAGGAAGCCTGTTCCACTGAGGAACCGCTCTAACTGTCAGGAACTTCTTCCGGAGGTTTAGATGGAATTCCTTTTGAATTAATTTCATCCCATTTGTTCTGGTCCGTCCCTCTGGGGCAAGAGAGAACAACTCTGCTCTATCCTCTATATGGCAGCCTTTTAAATCAAGTGAAATCATTTTAAAATTGTGCAATATAATTTCAACAATAATACAGACATTCAACCTTTGAAGGGCCCAAACTGTTATCAATTGGTTATTTATGGTTCCAGTTTTAGTCCCATCCCCCCCCACACACACTTTTTTTGGTTTTTTAAATGACAGTGTGGCATGTGCCGCTGCATTACTTCCGGTGAAAACCTGGAAATGACGGCAGGTTGCTCTAGGAATCGCCGGAATCTCTGTGGTTTACCATCGCATTTCCAGCAATTGCTAGAGCTACCCTGCATCACTTCCTGGTTTTCTCCCTAGCGGTGAATACGGCATCGTGGTTGCCCTATGTTCGCATCCTGAACCTCCCACAGGTTGTTGGGCATGGCCTGGAAAACCTATACTTGAAACTTTCCCGCTTTGTGTCACGAGTTGTCCCTTTATAAAAAGAAAAGAAAAGAAATAAATAAAAATTGAGTGGAGGAAAGGCTTCTTGAGGGCAGGAGAAATCAAAACGTCTGCAGAAGCGCTGGCTTTTCAGTAAACACATAAATCATTTTTTCCTCTTCTTTTTTTTTCTGCTCTGGGAGCCGGGGAGACGAGCGTCTATTAAGAGGGCATCGCAGTCTAAATATCGCCGTTGATTCCAGTAACGGCATAATTGCTCCCGACCTCGTGCGACGGTTCTTTACCAAACAAAAAGACTTTGAAAGTGGTATTCATTAGCGAAGGGGGATCGATACAGCGGGCATTACTGGGGAGTCTTCTTGGCTTTGATTTTTTGATAAATCAAATCCAGAGCTCCGTCGGATCTCGCAAGCGTAGGAAAAGGGCCTCTGAAGAGCCATTTCCCATTAACCTGTCGGTAATTTAGAAGCGCGGGAGAGATTCAGCTGTCAGCCTGGACTCGGAGGGAAGGTTTATTAACTTGCAGTGATCCATCTCTTCCCCCCCCCCCCAGCATGCAGTTCATCCGAGCCGTAACCCATTTCCCGAGCCCGTCTGCACTGCCAAATGGCTCCGTGTACGTGCTTGCAGGGAGAGAAACGAGCATGAAGAAGCAGCCAAGTAATTCCTGCTGGGTCTGGAAGCGTGCAGCTCATTTCATAGAATCATAGGATCATAGAGTTGGAAGGGGCCACACAGGCCAAGAATCATAGGATCATAGAGTTGGAAGGGGCCACACAGGCCATCTAGTCCCACCCCCTGCTCAACGCAGGATCAGCCCTAAGCATCCTAAAGCATCCAAGAAAAGTGTGTCTCCAACCTCTGCTTGAAGACTGCCAGTGAGGGGGAGCTCACCACCTCCTTAGGCAGCCTATTCCACTGCTGAACTACTCTGACTGTGAAATTTTTTTTCCTGATATCTAGCCTATATCGTTGTACTTGAAGTTTAAACCCATTACTGCGTGTCCTTTCCTCTGCAGCCAACAGAAACAGCATCCTGCCCTCCTCCAAGTGACAACCTTTCAAATACTTAAAGAGGGCTCTCATGTCCCCTCTCAACCTCCTTTTCTCCAGGCTGAACATTCCCAAGTCCCTCAACCTATCTTCATAGGGCTTGGTCCCTTGGCCCCAGATCATCCTCGTCGCTCTCCTCTGTACCCTATCCCGTCAACTTTTCTCCGTGCAGCTGTGTGTGGGGTCAGGCAGCTACATACATGACTTGTTGTTTTTGTTGTTGCATTTATAACTCACCTCTCCCCGTAGGCTCGAGGCGAGTTACAATATAACCCCAATAAAACCCCCTATAAAACCCCATACATAAACAACAACACAGGACAAAGATGTGGCAGGAAAAACAAAATAACTCTCCCAACTCCGACATATTGGAGGGGAGGGAGAAAGATGGCGCTCTTGGCATTCACTACTGCTGCTCCGATCCTATGGGACGCCCTGATTGTTCCGTATTGCCTGGCCTCAACCAACGGAAGAGCTTCGTTTTGCAGGCCCCGCGGAAAGATGGAAGATCCTGAAGGGCCCAGCACTTCCGGGAGCTCATTCCACCAGCTCAGGGGCCCAGACCGAAAAGGGCCCCGACCACGGCCAGGGCCATACACGCCTCCCTGGGGTCGGGAACGACCAATAAACTAGCACCTGCAGAAAGAAGCGTCCTGCGATGGGCATAGGGCGACAGGCGTTCCCTCAGGTATACTTCATAGCTGGACCAAACGGTGTCCCATATATAGAACTGTAACCCCCTGACTGACCTGTTTTAAGAAGGAGAGGTCATTTCTTTTTACACCCAAAGGAGCCTCAATGCAGCTTCCAATCGCCTACGCCTCCTCACCCTGTGAGGGAGGTGGGGTGCAGAGCGCTCTAAAAGAACTGCTCTGCATGGACAGCTCTAAGAGAACTTCGACTGGCCCAAGGTCACCCAGCTGGCTGCATGTGGAGGAGGAGGAGCAGGTGAAGCCTGTTCTCAAAATTAGAGTCCGCAGCTCGTAACCACGACACCATGATGGCGCTCTGGCATCTTCCAGTTGGGCCTGCATATCAGGCCAGTGGCCCAGCTAGTAGCACCTCCAGAGGGTTTGGGGCAGAGATGCTGCAAAGCTCTGAGACTGGTTTTTATTTGTTTGTTTGCTTGCTTGCTTATTCATTGATTGATTGATTGATTGATTGATTGATTGATTGATTGATTGATTCATTCATTCATTCATTCATTCATTCATATACTGCCCTCCCCAGAGGCTCAGGGCGGTTTACATAAAACGTATAAATAATACACGAAACAATCCATAACATACAAGTAACCATAACAACAATACTAATATCTAGAAATTGTGACAGTGCAAACAACGCAATAGTGCAACAGTGCAAACAGGTCCAGGGTGCCCTGATGGAGTTCTGGGAGGGGGGGAGCAGGGGCCCTTCAGTTGCTGTTGGTTATGTCTGGTCCCAACCAAATGCCTGATGGAGGAACTCTTTTTTGCAAGCCTTGCGGAACTGTTTTAGCTTCACCAGGGCCCTGATCTCCTCCGGGAGCTCACTCCACAGGCTGGGGTCAGGACAGAGAAGGCTCTGGCCCTGGTCGAGACCAGGCGGACTTCTTTAGGGCCAGGGACCATTAGCCGGTTGGTGGTGGCGGAGCATAGAGCTCTTTTGGGGGCGTAGGCGGGGAGGTGATCCCTCAAGTACACTGGTCCTTATCTCGTCCTTTCCTCCAAATGTTGCCAGTGCTCCTCCTAGTGGATTGGGGGACCTCCCACTGCCGGGTCTCCCCCCCCCCCTAGCCACTGATCAGGTGGCTAGCGGACTTAGCAGGAGAAAGAGGAAGGCTCAGGTGAAGTTGTTCTCTCAGCTGTTCTCTCAGAGTATTTTCCCACAAACTAGAGACCCGACAATTTTTTATTGCTCCGAACTTTTATATGCATAGATTGGGAATGCTTTGTAGTATCTAGATTCTAGCATGCGCTTCCACATGGAAAACTTTGTCTGGGAAATTTTTGGGACTGGTACTTTGTTTAGTGTACCTTTTTTTCAAATTGGCAGGAGGGTCTCAGGGAAAACAAAAAAGTTATGCTTGTCAGCTTGCCCTTTAGTTTTAGCAAGGAAGCACCTTGCACTCTGCTTGCCACTTTCGTCAATAAAGAGATTTTCTTCAACAGCGAGTCGGCTCATTGAGAGTTCGACGGAGGCCTGACAGTCTCCAGCTGAGCCAATCAACACACAGGGGGAGACCATACGAAAAACACCAGGAAATTTCTATTCTGAGTAAGCTAGCTTGCATATCTCCACTGCCCCCTGTAGGGCATTCCCCTTATAGTTTTCAATCATGCACACTTCAGATCTTGTGTATTCTAACAAAGACCGCTATTAACATTTTGCTTGTTGTTGTTTTTTCTAGTGAGAAACTGGATGAAGAAGCTCAAAGACAAGGTAAGCTTTGTTGGGAAAACTGACAACATTTTAATTACTTTATGAAATCTTGAATTCTGGAATGTTGGAGCATGAAGCTTCTGGCAAAGCCAGAGGTCTTCTTTGGGGGAGAAAAACGAATATCCGACCCCTTATATAAGAAGTTACAAAGGGAAGGCAGCGTGGTGCAGCCTGATCCCGTCAGATCTTGGAAGCTAAGCAGGGTCAGACCTGTTTAATACTTGGATGGAAGAGAGACCACCAAGGAAGGCTCTGCAGAGCAAGGCCATGGCCAACCACCTCTGCTTCTCAAATGTCTTGAAAGATCTTTGCTGTGGAGTCAGCATAAGTCTAGGATGGGAGACCACCAAGGAAGGCTCTGTAGAGGAAAGCCATGGCCAACCACCTTTGCTTCTCACGTGCCTGGAAAGACCTTTGCTGTAGAGTCAGCATAAGTCTAGGATGGGAGACCACCAAGGAAGGCTCTGCAGAGGAAGGCTATGGCCAACCACCTCTGCTTCTCACGTGCCTGGAAAGACCTTTGCTGTGGAGTCAGCATAAGTCTAAGATGGGAGACCACCAAGGAAGGCTCTGCAGAGGAAGGCCATGGCCAACCACCTCTGCTTCTCATGTGCCTTGAAAGGCTCTTGCTGGGGTCACCATGAACCAGCTGTTGTTTGATGGCATTTTATAGACACACACGTCTGCACACACACGTACAAAAGATAGATCAAGATGGGTGGCCGTGTTGAAGTAGAAAATAGGAAGAGTCCAGGAGGATCTGGAAGACTAACAAAAAATTGTGGCAGGGGAGGAGCTTTCTGTATCTGAAGAAGTGAGCAGCAGCTCAAAAGCTCCTCCCCTTCCACAAATATTGCTAGTCTTTAAGGAGCTCTTGGACACATATATACAACGTTCTTTGACAGCACTTTTGAGGTCTAGCCTTTCTGAGCCCCCCCCCCCCCCGTGCTTCTGCATATATGAACTCAAGAAAGGGTTATTTGAAAGTGTAGGGATGTTTTTCACGGACTCTTTATCAAATGCCTTTTTGACAATTCCGCCCTTCTTCCCATGAGTTAACAGCAGTTCAGCTCATTACCCTGTTCTCCATTTTATCCTCACAACATCCCTGTGAGGTAGGCCCAGCTGAGAGAAAGTGACTGGCTTGAAGTCCCCCAGCAAGCGTTCTCCACTCTTTGTCGAGATTTGAACCCGGATCTACCAAAGTTGGGGCCTGGCACGCCAACCAACCGATCAAACAGTCTTCTCCATATCCTGGTTTCACACACCCCCTTCCTTTCTTACAAAATCCTTTGCCAGCAGAGATTTCTTTTCAGCTGGGCCATTTTTTAAAAATCTATTTATAACCTTAAAAAAATAATAATATTGTTATTTAATTTGATTAAAAGAAACAACACATAAAACGAAAGACAACACAGCGAAAAGGGCACAAATTCCAAAAGGAATGCAGGTAGTCTGAACCTTCTTTCATTCCCAATTTTTACAAAGGCGTTGTTGGTGTTATCTTTATACATTACCTCACAGCTCCTGCTACAATGATCTTTTTACATATATTACCATCTGAAAAATTGCTTCAGTAACCTACCAAATTAACCCAAACTTTATTGAAGTCCTCATTCTTTCTCCCGCCTCGAGATACCTTAATGTGATTGGATCGTTTCCCCAGAATCATAAATGGCCTTGTTTTATTTCGCAATTTATCTAATGCGATATTTTCTGCGTTTTCCCAGTTTGGGGCGATTATCATTCTGGCTGCTACACTAAGGAAGCTCACAATTTTTTTCTGCTGACACGGAGCAGTTACATTCCAAAAATTAATTTATAACCATTTTAATCAGGGGGATGCCTCCAATAAACATTTCAGTCAGCTGGACTTGCTAATGGAACTGTTATTTCCACTCCTTTATAGTTCTCAGGCTGCCCCAGGGGCACAGGACTCCCAGAAATTGATCTGGGCATCATTATAGGGTCTGCGGAGGAAGGCTGGAATCGCCTGAAATCACTCTCCTCCGCCAGCATAGGTGTTCTTGCGCCAGCTGGAAAAGAGAAAGCCACGGGCCTTGTCTCCTAATGGCAAATTGGATCTGACTTTCTTCCTCCTCTCCCGTTTTAAGTTTTAGCTTTCTTTCTATTTCTGGCACACGGGCGATTCAATGAGATTGCAGCCAGCTTTGTGCATGTGTTTTGCATTGTGGTGAAGGAAAGCCAACTTTGGGTAACTCGGCAGTACAGGGGGTAGCCAAACTGTGGCTTGCTAGATGTCTATGGACTACAGTTCCCATGAGGCCATGCCACAATGCAGTTGCAGAGTTTCGAACCAGCCTCAGACCTCAAGCTCGGTCCTCGGCAGGTCTACAGACACAACAATTTTGGTTACTCTTTAAGATGCTACTGGAGTCCTCTTCCCCCTCCGCCCCTCCCGCCACAGATTAGCACAGCTACCCCTCTGGATTTGCATGATGCTTATCCTTTGAAAAATTGATATATATAGGTCCGTAGGAGACCTATGAACCTCTTGTGGCGCAGAGTGGTAAGGCAGCCGTCTGAAAGCTTTGCCCATGAGGCTGGGGGTTCAATCCCAGCAGCCGGCTCAAGGTTGACTCAGCCTTCCATCCTTCCGAGGTCGGTAAAATGAGTACCCAGCTTGCTGGGGGGTAAAACGGTAATGACTGGGGAAGGCACTGGCAAACCACCCCATATTGAGTCTGCCATGAAAACGCTGGAGGGCGTCACCCCAAGGGTCAGACATGACTCAGTGCTTGCACAGGGGATACCTTTACCTTTACCTTTAGGAGACTTAATTGGCTGTGGCGATTAAAATAATATTGTTTGTGTTTTATTTTCTCTCATGCTTCTCTGTCCCAGTGTATTCTTTAAAAAATTACTCCTCGTCTTCCCTGTTACTTGCGCTTTCTGTTTGTGACAGTCTCCGCCTTCCGCAGCAGCCATGTTGCATTGGGCTCCACCTTCTGCGGCGGCCATTTTGTGGTTGTGCCCCGTGCCAGAATTTCAAAGGTGCCCACAAGCCCCAAAAGGTTGGGGCCTCCTGGCTTAGTGGACTGCAGGCAATATCTGTCCCAGCCTGGAGAGGGTTTTTGAGCGACTGTCTTGCCAAATCTCACCCCGCGAGGGAAACAGCGAGGCTGCTGGGCCTCATCTTTTTTAGCACCTCATTACAGCTTTTCAATTTGCCTGAGAAGAGAGAGGAGGGCGAGAAGGGAGCAGAAGGCTCTCCCGTGAGCCCCGAACGCAGCTCTTGTTTGTAAAGACAGGAATAGAAACTCATTTCTTCCGAATCCTGCATTTCGCGGGGGAGAAGGAGATATAAATATTGAGGTGTGTGGGGGGGAAAGGGGGAGGGAAGCTGAAAGGCCACACAAGGCCAGGAAGCAAATTAATTTTAGCAACAGCTGCAGTGTGTGTGTGTATAGAAACATAGAGTTGGAAGGGACATATATATGTATGCATTGTATATGTAAGGTTGACTCAGCCTTCCATCCTTCCAAGAGTACCCAGCTTGCTGGGGGGTAAACGGTAATGACTGGGGAAGGGAATGTCAAGGCCACCCTGTATTGAGTCTGCCATGAAAACGCTGGAGGGCGTCACCCCAAGGGTCAGACATGACCCGGTGCTTGCACAGGGGATACCTTTACCTTTTTCATTGTATATATATATTATTATTATTATTGAATTTATTGCTCAGTACTCACAGTTGGCTCATGGCAAGTTACATATAGACATTCAGAACAATAAAACAATCCCCAGTTACAGAAAAATACATGTATGTATCTAACATAGATTTGAATATATATATATATACACACACATATATATAAAGTTATATAAGTTATATAACTTTATATATATGTGTGTACATCCACCCATCCATCCATCCACCCATCCATCCATCCACCCATCCACCCACCCACCGACCCACCCACCCATCCACCCATCCACCCATCCATCCATCCATCCACCCACCCACCCATCCATCCATCCATCCATCCACCCACCCACCCATCCACCCACCCACCCATCCATCCATCCATCCACCCACCCACCCATCCACCCACCCATCCATCCATCCACCCACCCACCCATCCACCCACCCACCCACCCATCCATCCATCCACCCACCCACCCACCCACCCACCCACCCATCCATCCATCCATCCATCCATCCATCCATCCATCCATCCATCCATCCATCCATCCATCCATCCATCCATCCATCCATCCATCCATCCATCCATCCATCCATCCATCCATCCATCCATCCATCCATCCATCCATCCATCCATCCATCCATCCATCCATCCATCCATCCATCCATCCATCCATCCATCCATCCATCCATCCATCCATCCAATAGAATCATAGAGTTGGAAGGGACCTCCGGAGTCATCTAGTCCAATCCCCTGCACAATAGAGGAACTCACAACTACGTGCCCACCCACAGTGACCCCAATTCCGTGCCCAAGTGATTCCCCCCGCCCAACACCTGAAATCTCCAGAATCCATCCAGGCCTGGAGGAAATTCACCCACCGTCCCACAGTGTCGATTAGCAGTCGTAGCACCAGCACCAGCGGTGAGGGGAACGCACAGCTGAGCTGACCCTCTGCTTGCTGTCCCTGCCTCTCCTTCTCTTGCAGGCGGGGTACATGTCCGGGATGCTGGTCCCGGTGGGGGTTGGCATCGCGGGAGCCCTCATGATCCTCGTCACCCTGTACAGCGTGAAGATTATGAACCGCCGGCGCCGGAACGGCTTCAAAAGACAGAAGCAAAAGGTATCTCCAGGCTCCAGGGCTGTGTGGGGTCCGTCGTGTCTCCCCATGTGGTTTTGGGGCTCGGGCAGAGGGTCAGAGGGTCAGAAAGCCGGAGCTCGTCCTGAGGACCCCCAGGGGTGCATAGACTCCACATTAAAAAAGGAAAAAAAGTTCTTTGCTCCACATTCTGAACCACAAACAGCCTAAATTTTGCGAGGGCCACAGATTTTTGGCGGAGTCCTCTAATTTTGCAAAATGTCTTCCATGGTGTTGTCGCGCTCTACGCCTTGATCTTCGGTTTGCACGTGGACACACGGTCGTATTCTCCATCCAGAAGAGGCAAAATAAAACCATGAATATGGTTTTGCCCGCTTAAAGGTGGAACGTAGCGCTGTCCTCAACAGGGTGCCCCCAGGGGAAGTAATAACAGCAAAGAAATATTTTATTCCCTCTTATCTAATGTTGTGGGGTTTTTTTTTAAAATCGCCTTAAAAAACTGATGGAAAGTTTTTGATTTTAAATACAGAAAGATAAAAAGTTTCAAGAATAAATATAAAAAGAAGAGGGGAAAAGAAAAGAATGGGGAAAAAAAACCCAAAGAATAGAGAAGGTGAACAGGTAGGCATGTTGAAGAGAGGGCCAACTTTTTTACTGCAAGTTTAGAGACAAGGATTAGGAGTAGCGAGTTCAAATCACGGGAAAAGAGGAGCATGGTGGAGTCTCCTTTGTTGGAAGTTTTTTAGAAAAAGGTCACATGAGTTCCTGTCAGGAGTGTGCGGGATTTGCCATCCTTCCGCAGGGCCTGCAAAACGGAGCTCTTCCGCCAGGCCTATGGTTGAGGCCAGCGCCCCCCACTTTTTAGATCGGGGCCCCCCCTTTTACATCTACATCAGCAGTGACCCCTGGTTTCCCGGATAGTTCTGCCGCCATCCGGTAGTGTGGGTCGGGTGGGTCGGGGATTGTTTTAGGTGTTCTATGTACTAGGGGTTTCATGGGGGTTTTACATGTTGTTACTCGCCGCGAGCCTCAGGGGAGCGGCAGGCTAGAATATTATTATTAATAATTAATAATTAATAATCAATTAATAATCAATAATCAAGTAATAATAATTAATTAATCGTTAATCATTAATCATTAATAAATAAATAATAAATAATTGATCATAATAATATTAATATTAATATTAATAAAACAGTAACAGCAGCGGTTTCAATGATATTCCAGTTGCGGGTGGTAACGATATTAACCAGATTATCTATGATCCCATAGATTGGTCAGTTCGTGGGGTGGGGTTTTTGGGGCCTGGTGGTTGTTGTTAGTTCGGTCAACCTCAACCAAATGCCTGGCCGAGGAGCTCCATTTTGCAGGCCCTGCAGGATTGTGCTAGCTCCGTCAGGGCCCCGATCTCTTCCGGGAGCTCGGAGAACTAGAAAAAGAACAGAGATACCGCAGGGAAGGGACTGTTACCAGGGGTACGACTCCAGCCCAGCGGATTGACAGAACTGCAGGACAGGTTTCCCATTAACCGTCATCTTTCCCCTAATTTGTGACGTGAGTTTAGCCACCTCTGCTGATGCTGTTATTCTGCTCCTCCCCCCTCCCGCCTCCCCCTCCCTCCCTCCCTCCCCAGCAGCGGGAGTTCAACAGCATGCAAGATCGCGTGATGCTTCTAGCAGATAGCTCCGAAGACGAATTTTGAAACTCTACCCTCGGCGGTCGCCTCACCTGCTCCGATGACCCTTTTTTCGTTCCTTTCGCAAAGGGCGACGACGCCCAAGAAGATTTCTGCGGGGTCGCGGCACTCGCCGCCTTCCTCTGTGCATCCGCCCGGCGGGTTTACTCGCTCGTTAAAAATAATAGTTCCAGTATCAAGCATGCGGTAGCCCACCCGTCACGCACAACAAGGTGGTGGTTGCCATTTAAAAAAAATACAGTAGTGCCAATTCATTTCCACGCGCCTCAACTGTATGCAAAGCGGGTAGCCCTGCGTGCGGCGTGGGGCCAGGAAGGACGGGTGGCTACAACTGTCCTAAGGTTCGAATTCTCCTGTCGGAGATCCGCCGTCTTGCGCGTCTCTCGGGAAGGATGGCCTGAAACTTTGAGAACCTCCGTGTCTTCCCGCCGTTGGACGGCTTCGGTCTGCCACGTCGCGCCAGTGGCAGGCTTGCGAAACGAACCGCTCCGTGCCAAGCGACCGTCTTAGCAGCAGTAACTATACAATGCGCACAGTAGTACGTCTAGGACCACCGTTCTCAACCTTTTGACCATTGAGAAACCCCTGAAACATTCCTCCAGGCTTCGAGAAACCCAGGAAGTGATGTCAGCAGGCCGCAACTTCCTGCCACAGCCCTCAGAAGTCACATGACGCCAGAAGTGACATCACCCAGACACTCCCACCGGATGTGACGTCAGCAGGCCAGCGAGGATTTGTTTGGACGGGGCATGTGTCACCTTCCCACCCCCTCCAGGCCCGGCCATTGGGGAGGGCAGGTCGACATGGCCATATATGGTCATGTCACCCGATATATGGTCATGTCACCCGCTATATTTTTTCTAATTAAAAAAATATATGTAAAAAAAAATCAATTCACTCCCAACCAATTGGAGATGCCTTTCCAGGGCTGTCAGGAGAGAGCCTGGTTATAGTAGGTTACCCAGAGAGCCACGCTAGAGCTTATTGCAGCTGGCCCCTGAATGGTTTCCCACTTTTATTTTTAACTGAGAAAGGGTGCATGTGCGCTCATGCGCAAGCACTGCTTAAACCTTTCCCTTCTTGCCATGTGCCTGGGTGAAATAACTCACCCCGCTGGTTCTCCCATTCGTAGTGGGGAAAGCAGAAAAGAGCCAGAATCCAGGAGCACCTTCAAGACTCACAACATTTGTGGCAGGGGAGCAGATTTAATGAGTCACGGCCCGCTTCTTCCGAGCCCAGCAGGAGATTAAAGACTAACAAAATTCGTGGCAGGGGAGGAGCTTTTGTGAGTTTCAGCAGTGGCTCACTAAAGCTCCGCCCCTGCCGCAGACATTCTTAGTTTTGATGGTGCTCCTGGACTCTCACTTTGGCCTGCTGCTACAGACCGCCTAGCAGGGCGACCCATCTGGATGTATCTCTGCAGTGGGAAAGTATTTGGATCCCCTCGGGAAGGGGCAGGGGGAATTTTGACAAGGTGGAACCGTGAAGGGTTAAGGAGCCCGACATCCGCCCCCCTCCTCTTCCGCTCACGAAATCAGCCTTCCGGGCAGCTGTTCAGTGGAAGTAGAAGAAAAGTGGGGAGGTTCTTTGCATGACTCAGAGACAGCCCGGCTTGGCTGTCCGAGCAGGCTAGCCTCTACAAACCAGCTGAGGTATCAGTAGCGCCTTCCCATAGATTAGATTCCCCCACACAGATGATGTTCTCTTCTTCTTCTTCTTCTTCTTCTTCTTCTTCTTCTTCTTCTTCTTCTTCTTCTTCTTCTTCTTCTCCTTCTCCTTCTCCTTCTCCTTCTCCTTCTCCTTCTCCTTCTCCTTCTCCTTCTCCTTCTCCTTCTCCTTCTCCTCCTCCTTCTCCTTCTCCTCCTCCTCCTCCTCCTCCTCCTTCTCCTCCCCCTTCTCCTCCTCCTCCTTTTCCTCCTCCTTCTCCTTCTTCTCCTCCTTCTCCTCCTCCTTCTTTCAAGTTGCCCCTATGTCTTGTAGTAAGTAGTGAAACATTCCCCCCCTCCCTTACATGACCTGTAATGTGACCGCACTAAAGAATCCCCAGTTTCCCTTTTCTTAATTTTGTCATTAGTTGTATTTTTTTTTGGGGGGGGGAGAAACTAGGGGAGGAGCTGTGACTCAGTAGAAGAGAGTCCCTGTCTGGCACACAGAAGGTTGCGGGTTCAATCCCCGGCGTCCCTAGCTTTAAAAAGATCAGGCCGGAGGTGATGGGAAAGACACTGGAGAGCCATGGGGAGAGCCATGAGTTAGTGGCAGAGCCTCTGCTTGGCATACAGAAGGTCCCAAGTTCAATCCCCGGCATCTCCAATAAAAAAGATCAGGCAGGAGGGGATGGGGAAGACCTCCGCCTGAGAGGCTGGACACCGGCTGCCAGCCTGAGAAGGCAAGGCTGAACTTTGGTGGAGTCAGGGTCTGATTTGGTGCGAGCCAGCTTCACGTGCTCCGCTGGAGACCCGTTCCAAATACCAGGAAGGGGTGTGGCTCAGGGGCAGGGCGTCTGCTCAACAGGCAGAAGGTCCCACGTTCAATCCCCGGCATCTCCAGTCACAAAGATCCTGTCGCTGGTGATGTCAAAAAACCTGGAATGTTGGCAAAGCAGCTGCCAGTCTAAGCAGGCAATTCCTGCCCTTGATGGATTGATAGTCTGATTCAGTATAAGGCGGTTTCATGGGAGAGGCTGTGGCTCAATGATAGAGCATCTGCTTGGCAGGGAGAAGGTCCCAGGTTCAATCCCTGGTGTTTGAAGCCCTGGAGAGCTGCTACCAGTCTGAGGAGACAATACTTTAGAATCCTAGACTTGGAAGGGACTTCCAGGGTCATCTAGTCCAACCCCCTGCACTATGCAGGATACCCACCCACAGTCCTGCCCACCCACAGTCACCCCAATTTCATGCCCAAGTGATCCCCACCCAAAAAATCTCCAGAATCCAGCCTGGCCTGGAGGGAATTCACCTGCCATCCCACAGTGGCGATCAGCAATTCCCTGGGCATGCAAGGAAGGGCCACAAGAGACAAACGCTGGCACATCCCTTCCTGCCCACCCACTCACACTCTGCCTGAGTTCATGAAATTAGCATCTCTGTTGGGTGATTATCTAGCCTCTGCTTGAAAACTTCCGAAGATGGAGAACCCACCACCTCCCGAGGAAGCCTGTTCCACTGAGAAACCGCTCTGACTGTCAGGGACTTCTTCCGGAGGTTTAGACGGAATTTCTTTTGAATTGATTTCATCCCATTCGTTCTGGTCCATCCCTCTGGGGCCAGAGAGAACAACTCTTCTCCATCCTCTACATGGCACTCTTTTAAATACTTGAAGATGGCTGTCAGATCCCCTCGTAGTCGTCTCCTCTCCAGGCTAAACAGACCAAGCTCCCCCATACTTTCTTCATCCGTCTTGGTCTCCAAACCCCTCACCATCTTTGTTGCCCTCCTCTGGACACGCTCCAGTTTGTCTACATCCCTCCTCAACTGGGGTGCCCAAAACTGAACACAGAGAAGAGTAAAGTGGTAACATCACAGCACGTGATCTGGACACTATACTTAGCCTTTTAAATGGAGGATAGTATTGGGGAGAGGGCGCAACCCTAAAATGTCTGCCACACAGCTTCAGCCACAGGAGTCAGAGCAAAAGGCTGAGGTAGCAGCCGCTGCCAAAATCAATTTTTTAAAAAGCTGCGTAGCAAATCAAATCTCCAGCAACCAATCAGAATGCTGCAGGCCCCCTACTTTCTAAAAACATGTGGTAGATGCCAGGAAAGGTTCTGGCAGGTAATATGCCAACCATGGGGATGCCTAGCATGCAATACAAAAAAACTAGTACTTTTGGGACAGGGGTCTAGGCAAGTCCTTGCAGTGCTAGCTTTCTGCTTGCAAGGAGCTCTTTATGTTATCAGTGAAACCCAATAATTGCTTTCATCTGTCATGGATTTATTAACACCTGCTAGTGTGCATAGCAAATCCCTTCTTATAGAATCATAGATTTTTAAGGGACCTCCAAGGGAATCTAGTCCAAGGCCCTACCCACAGGGACCTCAATTTCATGTCCAAGGGATTCCAGGTGTGGGGAGGACCAGGGAAATCAAGAAGCCACGTGGCAGAGGGAGCTTGGTGTAGAAAAGACCAAATACCCTGGGCTATTAACAGATGGAATGGGATTCTTGTAGGGTTGCCAACCTCCAGGTAGAAAACAAAAAGGAGGATCAGTGGAAGGCATACCAATAAAGAAATTTTGTCAAAGTATATCAGAGTCTTCAGTAATGTAGAATTGGTGTCAAGTCAAAACTGGGTTCCAGATTCTTCTCCGTTTTTGGGGAGCAGTTGGTATTACTAGCATCCTCATATTGAAGAGCCAAAGGCCGATATATACGCTATATTATTCAACAGAGGTTGAATTTCACAGTTTGGATATTCGTGACATTTACGTTCAAAGGACAACCACTGAGTAAAAATTTCCATTTGAAAACGGGACATATCTAGAAACCGTTCTGGTTGGATCCTATACGAGAATAAACAAACAAGAACGAAGAACTCTTTACTTCATTTATTCTGTAATAATTTTAGTCACATCTATAGAAGCCTTGGGATAAGTTCTTTCTTTCTCTTGTTCAATACAAGCTGTCCCACTTGTCTATATTTGCTTGTCCGTTTTCAAAACCAACTTTTACCTCAGTGACTCGCTCCTATATAAATACACAACATGTCCCTTACATTCTCTGTTTTACAAAGTTCCACGTTGAGAAGTCTCAAATTAGTACCATAAAAACCAAGCACGCCACCTTGTTAGAGTCAGAATTGTACGTTCAAAATTAAGCTCTCTATAAAAATAAACGGAGGCAGAATTCGGAACCCCATTTCGGCTTGACTCTAATTCTACATTAGACTCTGACATAATTTGATTGGCAAAATTTCTTTGTCAGTATGCCTTCCGTTGATCCTGCTTTTCGTTTTCTTGTTTCATTGGACTGAGTTTGTGTTCAGATTTGTTAATTAAAAACTGATCTACAGATAACAACAGCTTTGGAGGACGGGCATTCAGTTCCACAAAATCTGCCCCCTTCTAAAATCTTGTCCTCCTTGGGGTCCACCCCCAAAACTCCAGAAATTTACCGACCCGGAGCTGGCAACCCTAGCTTCTTGTGAATATTCTTAACGGGACTTAGAAAGCAGCCGATTTTGCCGTGTTCTAGCAAACATACACTGTAAAACTAACATAGGTTTTATTTCTGAATGACCGGTAGGAGAGGAATAGATAGTCCGACGAATAAATGATTGTGTATTAAACCTCGAGAGACTTGGGTTCAAGTCCCGCCGCCTGCCGGGGTCTCTCAGAGGGGCCTTGGATGCAAAGCGCCCCCTTTGTCAGTTTTTCACTTGTAAAATGGGGATTGTAGTGACCTACCTCACAGGGCTGTTGTGAGGGCAACCAATAAAGCTCGGGAAGCACTTGGCAAATTGGAAGTGCTGCATTAAAAGAAAAGGGATTTTGGAATTGCTTTGTGGAAATGCAATAAGGATTTGGGGATGGGACTTTGTGAGCAGAACATAAGGGGGCTTGAACGATGGGCTGAAGCTGCTATGGGCCAGGCATTCATTTGCCTCTTGCTCTTTGGATTGTGTGAGAGCCAGCGTGGTGGGGTGGTTAAAAGCGGTGGATGCTAAGCTGGAGAACTGGGTTGGGTCCCCTGCTCCTCCACGTGCAGCCAGCTTGGGCCAGTCCCAGGTCTCCCACAGCTCTCTCAGCCTCACCTACCTCACAGGATGCCTGTTGTGGGGAGAGAAGGGAAGGCGATTGTAAGTCCCTTTGAGACACATGAGAACTGCTGGTTGACCTTGGACCTGTCTCAGTTCTTGGAAAGGCCATGGAAAGCTGCTTTGAGGCACACAGTCAGCTGGGTGACCTTGAGCTATGCACAGTTTTCTCAGAACTCTCTCAGCCTCACCTCCCTCACAGGGTGCCTGTTTTGGGGAGAGGAAGGGAAGGCGATTGTCAGCTGCTTTGAAACAAATGGGGCCTGCTGGGTGACCTTGGGCAGGTCCCAGTTCTCTCAGAGTTCTCTCAGTTTCAGCTACCTCACAGGGTGCCTGTTGTGGGGGGAGGAGGGGTAGGCAATGGAAAGCTGCTTTGAGATACACAGTCAGCTGGGAGACCTTGAGCTATGCACAGTTCTCTCAGAACTCTCTCAGCCTCCCCTCCCTCTCAGGGTGTCTGTTGTGGGGAGAGGAAAGGGAAAGCGATTGGAAGCCGCTTTGAGACTCCTTCGGGTAGAGAAAAGCAGCATATAAGAACCAACTCTTCTTCTTCTTCAGTAATCTCAGGGCTCTCTCAGCCTCCCCTCCCTCACAGGGTGTCTGTTGTGGGGAGAGGAAAGGGAAAGCGATTGGAAGCCGCTTTGAGACTCCTTCGGGTAGTAAAAAGCGGGGTACATAAAACAGCTCTTCCTTCTTGGCTTGACTCTTGACGTGAGACTCGATTAAAAAAATATATATATTTTAAAAATACGACAGTACTTAAGACTGAAAAACCAGCAGGATGCCAAGAAGCAGCCGCCAAGTCTGTGTTGCTTTGGGCCGCTGAGCATAAATAAAACATCCTCTGGTGCAGCCACAAACACTCAAAAAAAGCCTTTTCAGGCTGAGCAGCGGGTGGCTAACAAAAACCACTTAGAAAACGGCAGGTGGGCGAGCTGCTTAAACCACAACAGCAGGCAACGCAAGGGCATGTTGAGAGACGAAACGGGAAGGCTTAACCCAACACAATTGCTGAGAAGAGGTCCCCCCCATGTGAACAAATCGGGCTGCATCGGGACAGTAGATCAGGCCTGCCCCCCTGGAAGGATTACCTGCAGAGCCTGGAGGCCCAAGCCTTCCGTGTGTGTGTGTGTCCCAGTGCTGGTAATGTTGAGGTAGACTGCTCCTGAACGCGGAGGTTCCTTCTAGTCTTGCATCCTGTTTCACTGAGCAGCTGCCCAGATGCCTTCAGAAGGTCAACAAGCAGGGCACAGAAGTCTTCTCCTCCTTCTCCTCCTTCTCCTTCTCCTTCTCCTCCTTTTATTCTTCTCCTTCTCCTTCTTCTCCTCCTTCTCCTTCTCCTTCTCCTCCTTCTCCTTCCTCTCCTCCTCCTCCTTCTCCTCCTCCTTCTCCTCCTTCTTCTCCTCCTTCTTCTCCTTCTCCTCCTTTTCCTTCTCCTCCTCCTCCTCCTTCTCCTCCTTCTCCTCCTCCTTCTGCTCCTTCTTCTTCTCCTTCTTCGTCTCCTTCTCCTCCTTCTCCTTCTTCTCCTTCTCCTTCTTCTTCTCCTTCTTCGTCTCCTCCTCCTCCTCCTCCTTCTCCTCCTCCTTCTCCTTCTTCTCCTTCTCCTCCTTCTCCTTCCTCTCCTCCTCCTCCTCCTTCTCCTCCTTCTCCTTCTCCTCCTTCTCCTCCTTCTTCTCCTCCTTCTTCTCCTTCTCCTCCTTCTCCTTCTCCTCCTCCTCCTTCTCCTCCTTCTCCTTCTCCTCCTCCTCCTTCTCCTTCTCCTTCTCCTCCTCCTTCTCCTCCTTCTCCTTCTCCTTCTCCTCCTTCTTCTTCTCCTCCTTCTCCTTCCCCTTCCCCTTCCCCTTCCCCTTCTCCTCCTTCTTCTCCTCCTTCTTCTCCTTCTCCTCCTTCTCCTTCTCCTCCTCCTCCTTCTCCTCCTTCTCCTTCTCCTCCTCCTCCTCCTCCTCCTCCTCCTTCTCCTTCCTCTCCTCCTCCTCCTCCTTCTCCTCCTTCTCCTCCTCCTCCTCCTCCTCCTCCTTCTCCTCCTTCTCCTCCTCCTCCTCCTCCTCTCCCAGCGCTGGCTTTTTGAGGTAGACTGCCTCTGAACATGGAGGTTCCATTTCAGATTCAGGGCTGACAGCCATCGACAAGGCTATCCTATATTGTGGGGTAGTGGTAGTGTCAGACCCACTCTGCTTGCTGGGTGGCTGTGGGTCAGCCACTCTCGGCCTAGCCTACCTCACAGGGGTTTTGTGGGGATAAAATGAAGGGGAGGAGAACAGTGCAAGCTGCTTTGGGACCCGGCAGTTGTGAATTGTGATTGTTAAATTCTAAATGTGGATGGAGAGCTCGCCTGGTGCAGTTGTTAGGACTATCAGAGTAGCACCTGCAAGACCCAGGTTCAAATCCCCACTTGCATGGAAAGTCACTGTGTGACCTCAGTCCAGTCACTATCTTGAACAGCGTACCGCACAGGGTTGTTGTGAAGATAAAGTAGGGGAGAGTCTGGTAGGCCACCTTGGGTTCCCCCTGGGGAGAAAGTATAAATAAATACACTTCTAATGAAGAAGAAGAAGAATGTTTGAGGCTATCTTCCTTCCTTCCTCCTTCCTTCCTTCCTTCCTTCCTTCCTTCCTTCCTTCCTTCCTTCCTTCCTTCCTTCCTTCCTTCCTTCCTTCCTTCTTCCTTCCTTCCTTCCTTCCTTCCTTCCTTCCAGAATTCAAGTTCTCCTTCAAGTTCTCAGCCTCACCCACCTCACAGGGTGTCTGTTGTGGGGAGAGGAAAGGGAAGGCGATTGGAAGCCTCTTTGAGACTCCTTCGGGTAGAGAAAAGTGGCATATAAGAACCAACTCTTCTTCTTCTTCAGTAATCTCAGGGCTCTCTCAGCCTCACCCACCTCACAGGGTGTCTGTTGTGGGGAGAGGAAAGGGAAGGCGATTGGAAGCCTCTTTGAGACTCCTTCGGGTAGAGAAAAGTGGCATATAAGAACCAACTCTTCTTCTTCTTCAGTAATCTCAGGGCTCTCTCAGCCTCCCCTCCCTCACAGGGTGTCTGTTGTGGGGAGAGGAAAGGCGGGCGGAAGCCCCTTTGAGATTCCTTTCGGTAGAGAAAAGTGGCATATAAGAACCAACTCTTGTTCTTCTTCAGCAATATCAGGGCTCTCTCAGCCTCACTTCCCTCACAGGGTATCTGTTGTGGGGAGAGGAAAAGCGAATGGAAGCCTCTTTGAGACTCCTTCGGGTAGAGAAAAGTGGCATATAAGAACCAACTCTTCTTCTTCAGTAATATCAGGGCTTATTCAGCCTCTCCTCCCTCACAGGGTGTCTGTTGTGGGAAGAAGAAAGGAAGGGGATAGGAAGCTGCTTTGAGACTCCTTCAGGTAGAGAAAAGCGGCATATAAGAACCAACTCTTCTCCTTCAGTAATTTCAGGGCTCTCTCAGCCTCACCTGCCCCACAGGGTGTCTGTTGTGGGGAGAGGAAAGGGAAGACGACTGGAAGCCGCTTTGAGACTCCTTCGGGTAGAGAAAAGTGGCATATAAGAACCAACTCTTCTTCTTCAGTAATATCAGGGCTTATTCAGCCTCTCCTCCCTCACAGGGTGTCTGTTGTGGAAGAAGAAAGGAAGGGGATAGGAAGCCGCTTTGAGACTCCTGTTGGTAGAGAAAAGCAGCATATAAGAACCAACTCTTCTCCTTCAGTAATTTCAGGGCTCTCTCACCCTCACCCACCCCACAGGGGGTCTGTTGTGGGGAGAGGAAAGGGAAGACGACTGGAAGCCGCTTTGAGACTCCTTCGGTAGAGAAAAACAGCATATGAGAATCAACTCTTCTTCTTCTGTGGGGGCTGCTGCAGCCAATGCAACATTTTTAAACATTGTCATAGCCAATACAATCCCCAGTGGCTGACCAGATGACGTCTTGGGCCAAAGTCCCCACCTGGCCCAACGTACACAGCCTGGGTCCAATGTCTATGAGTGTTGGACTGGATGGGCCATTGGCCTGACCCAACATGGCTTCTCTTAGGTTCTTATGTCTGGGGCAGGGAGGCTGAGTCTCCGTGGCACTTTGGGGGCCAGTTCTGGAACTCTTGCCTCACTGGGGGACCTCCTGAGGGCACCTGAGCTTTGGCCCCTGTGTGACCCAGAGTGTTGGACTGGATGGGCCCTTGGCCTGATCCAACGTGGCTTCTCTTACATTCTTAATTTGTCACAAATGAGTCCGGGGCCTGAGGCACGGAGGCCGATGGGCGTGGGGGTGATGCCACTGACCTGTTCTTTTTGTTCTGAGGTCAAGCGGTTCTTGGACCTGCAGCACGGGGCTTGTAAGAGAAGCATTCAGCTGAGAATGTGCACCTTGAAGAATCATAGAATCATAGAATCATAGAGTTGGAAGGGGCCACAGAGGCCATCTAGTCCAACCCCCTGCTCAACGCAGGATCAGCCTCCAGCATCCTAAAGCATCCAAGAAAAGTGTGTATCCAACCTTTGCTTGAAGACTGCCAGTGAGGGGGAGCTCACCACCTCCTTAGGCAGCCTATTCCACTGCTGAACTACTCTGACTGTGAAAACGTTTTCCTGATATCTAGCCTATATCGTTGTACTTGAAGTTTAAACCCATTACTGCGTGTCCTCTCCTCTGCAGCCAATGGGAACAGCATCCTGCCCTCCTCCAAGTGACAACCTTTCAAATACTTAAAGAGGGGTATCCTGTCCCCTCTCAACCTCCTTTTCTCCAGGCTGAACATTCCCAAGTCCCTCAACCTATCTTCATAGGGCTTGGTCCCTTGGCCCCAGATCATCTTCGTCGCTCTCCTCTGTACCCTTTCAATTTTATCTACGTCCTTCTTGAAGTGAGGCCTCCAGAACTGCAACCAGTACTCCAGGTGTGGTCTGACCAGTGCCGTATACAATGGGACTATGACATCTTGTGATTTTGATGTGATGCCTCTGTTGATACAGCCCAAAATGGCATTTGCCTTTTTTACCACTGCATCACACTGCCTGCTCATGTTTAGTTTACAATCCACAAGTACCCAAGGTCTCGTTCACACACAGTGCTACCTAGAAGCGTATCCCCATCCAGTAGGCATGCTTTTCATTTTTCTGACCCAGATGCAGAACTTTACACTTATCTTTATTAAATTGCATCTTGTTCTCATTTGCCCATTTTTCCATTGTGTTCAGATCTCGTTGAACTCTGTCTCTATCTTCCGGAGTATTTGCCAGTCCTCCCAATTTGGTGTCATCTGCAAACTTGATGAGTAGTCCCTCCACCCCCTCACCTAGATCATTAATAAATATGTTAAAAAGTACCGGGCCGAGCACCGAACCCTGAGGTACCCCGCTACTCACCTCTCTCCAGTCTGATGAAACACCATTGACAACAACTCTTTGAGTGCGGTTCTCTAACCAATTCCCTATCCACCTAACGATCTGAAAATCCAGATTGCAGTGCTTCAACTTATCCATCAGAACATCATGGGGAACCTTGTCAAAAGCTTTACTAAAATCCAAGTAAATGACATCAACCGAATTTCCCCGATCCAGCAAACCTGTTACTTGGTCAAAAAAGGAAACTAGGTTGGTCTGGCAGGACCTGTTGGAGACAAATCCATGCTGACTTCCTTGGATCACCAAATTGTCCTCCAGATGTTTGCAGATCGCTCCCTTTAATATCTGCTCCATTATCTTCCCCACAACAGAGGTCAGACTCACTGGTCTGTAGTTTCCCGGGTCATCCTTCCTCCCCTTTTTGAAGATCGGAATAACGTTTGCTCTCTTCCAGTCCTCCGGGACATCTCCAGTCCTTAAAGAGGACAAGAGCTGTGCAAAGATGATGGACAAGGGTTGTGCAAGTTCTCTGGAAAGTTCTTTGAGCACTCTCGGGTGCATTTCATCCGGCCCAGGGGATTTGAACTCATCCAGTGCAGCTAAATGCCTCTCGACAACCTCTCTATCCATGTTAACCTGCCACCCAGACACTGTCCTTTGGCTATGGCCATCTCTAGATGTGCCTAAACACTTTGACCTGTGGGAAAAAACAGATGTAAAATAGGCACTAAGCCTTTCTGCTTTCTCTGCATCTTCCGTTAGAGTTTGTCCATCCGCACCCAACAGTGGGCCTATTGCCTCCTTTACTTTACGTTTGCTCCTCACATAACTGAAAAATCTTTTCTTGTTACAATGGGCTTCCCTGGCCAATCTTAGCTCACTCTCAGCTTTGGCCTTTCTGATGACTGATCTACAGTGCCTAGTAACCTGTAAGTACTCCTCTTTAGAGCTCTGTCCTTCCCTCCATTTCCTGAACATTTTCCTTTTCTTTCTTAGTTCCTCTTGAAGTTCTCTGTTCATCCAAATAGGCTTCTTAGAGCTCCTGCAGTGTTTTCGTCTTTCTGGATAGTCATTGATTGACTATGATTCTATAAGTTGCACAAAAGGGTGGGTAGTGTGATTTTACCCCACCAGAGCACAACAGGAATAGGACAACACCTGAACCAGTGGTTGATCTAATCAATGACCCTGTATTGTTTCAGAATCCCATTAGCAAAGAGCCTGGACTCCCCTTCCCATCAAAATGCAGATGTAGTCCACTCCAAGGAAATCGTCCAGAACCTTTCACCAGCTCTAAGATTCACCAAGTCTCATTGAGAGTTTCTTTATCAAACTCCGGTTTGCCCATTAATAAACCTGCACTTCTTTGACATTGCCTGAGTGATCACATCACAGCTTTGTCGCAGGACTTCTGTGGTTTGGCCCTAAGGTACAAAATCTGCTATAAAAGGGAGCAGAGACACACCATCTCCATTCTCGTGATTGGTTCTCCCTTATGTGAGATCCAGCTTGCTGGCGGGCTGCCTCTTCTGGAACCCCCCTCCCTTCTTGTCAGATGGTAAATATACTTTCATTTGACCCAAAATATTATCCCTGTTTTGCACCCAATCACCCCTTTACTTTCATCTGTGTGATGAGTTTAGATTTAGTTGTGTGTATGTTGTTAGGGTTTCTTTGTATTTGTTTCAATAAAATTCCCCAGAATGAGAGTGAGGAATTTATATTCACTTCCCCCCACCCTGAAATCCACAGGGCTGGCATTTCTTCAGGGGTGGCAGCCAGTGAGTTGTCATATATCAGCTCCATGAGTTACAGGGGGAGCGGATACGAACAACGGCAACAGGCAGTGTCTTCATCAAAGCCAGAAAGGATGCTCTGCAAATTTTGGGTGGGTGGGGAGTTCCCCCACTTTCTTAAACCCCAATAGTCGGGGAGGTGCCAAAGTAGGGGTTCCCCCAGCCCCAGTGGGTCTGGCATCCCTAATCCACTTTAGCAACCAACAAGATTTGGGGGTTACTAGTTCTCGAAAGTCAAACTTTCCTTCGTTGGACTTTGGGCTCCTTAGAATTGGCTCAGGGTTTGAAGAATAATATGAGAATGGCTCAACGTCTGTTTCTGGGAAGATTAACCACATGTGCTCAACGGAAGGTCTGGGATCTCCTAGAGACGGATCAGCTGTGTGAATTGGGGTTGTTTTGCAGGTCTCCAGCCAAGGACATGAGTTGCATTGGTGCACATGAGACTTTGCAAAATAGCGGGAGAAGTGAACTGGGCGCAATGGGTCTTCTCAATTGGGGTGGCGATTCCCTGCCTGCAAACTAGGGTCAGCTGTTCTAGAAGGAAAAAATGGAATTCTGCTCCCCCTGCTGGTCAGACCTCCCACTAAGATATATACGCATTCACAGGCTGATCAATTAATCTGCAGTAACAGGGTCTCAACTCTCCCTGGAAGCTGAAAGGATAGGGATGCCAGCCTCCAGGTGGGGCCTGGGGATCCCCTGGAATGACAGCTCCTCTCCAGACTGCAGACATCAGTTCCCCTGGAGGAAAGGGCTGCTTGGGAGGGGGGACTCAGGGATGCCAGCCTCCAGGTGGGGCCTGGGGATCCCCTGGAATGGCAGCTCCTCTCCAGACTGCAGACATCAGTTCCCCTGGAGGAAAGGGCTGCTTGGGAGGGGGGGCTCAGGGATGCCAGCCTCCAGGTGGGGCCTGGGGATCCCCTGGAATGACAGCTCCTCTCCAGACTGCAGAGATCAGTTCCCCTGGAGGAAAGGGCTGCTTGGGAGGGGGGACTCAGGGATGCCAGCCTCCAGGTGGGGCTTGGGGATCCCCTGAAATGACAGCTCCTCTCCAGACTGCAGAGATCAGTTCCCCTGGAGGAAAGGGCTGCTTGGGAGGGGGGACTCAGGGATGCCAGCCTCCAGGTGGGGCCTGGGGATCCCCTGGATTGACAGCTCCTCTCCAGACTGCAGAAATCAGTTCCCCTGGAAGAAAGGGCTGCTTGGAGGGGGGACTCAGGGATGCCAGCCTCCAGGTGGGGCCTGGGGATCCCCTGGAATGACAGCTCCTCTCCAGACTGTAGAGATCAGTTCCCCTGGAGGAAAGGGCTGCTTGGAGGGGGGACTCAGGGATGCCAGCCTCCAGGTGGGGCCTGGGGATCCCCTGGAATGACAGCTCCTCTCCAGACTGCAGAGATCAGTTCCCCTGGAGGAAAGGGCTGCTTGGGAGGGGGGACTCAGGGATGCCAGCCTCCAGGTGGGGCCTGGGGATCCCCTGGAATTACAGCTCACGAAGAGATCAGTTCCCCTGGAGAAAAGGGCTATCCTCCATCATATTCAGCCATATAAGTGGTCCGGGGCCTTCATACCTGCAAGAATGCCTCCTCCGTTACATCCCCCCAGCAAAGCTTACTCTCTTTTAAGCCTCAAAGTCTGGACCTGGGCCTCATCTACGAAGGCAACTAATGACTGCATGTTTTCAAAATGCTCTGTTACTCTGCAGCTCTAATTCTCTGAAGGACTCAGGACCGAGCCAAGTCCAGAAGCTCCATTATCTTCCCCACAACAGAGGTCAGACTCACTGGTCTGTAGTTTCCCGGGTCATCCTTCCTCCCCTTTTTGAAGATCGGAATAACGTTTGCTCTTTTCCAGTCCTCCGGACATCTCCAGTCCTTAGAGGTCCCGAAGATGATGGACAAGGGCTGTGCAAGTTCTCTGGAAAGTTCTTTGAGTACTCTCGGGTGTATTTCATCTGGACCAGGGGATTTGAACTCATCCAGTGCAGCTAAATGAAGAACTTAGCCAGATATTGAGTGGGTGGACAGGAAGGGATGTGCCAGGTTGTGTCTCTTGTGGCCCTTCCTTGCACACCCAGGGAATTGCTGACCGTCACTGTGGGGTGGTAGATGGATTTCTTCCAGGCCAGGCTGAATTCTGGAGAATTTTGGAGTTTGGTGGTGGGGATCACTGGGTATGAAATTGGGGTCACTGCTGGTGGACAGATAGTTGTGAGTCCTTGTATTGTGCAGGGGTGGACTAGATGGCCCTGGAGGCCCCTTCCAGCTCTATGATTCTAAGATTGCAAAGACAGAGAGAGGAGTTTCATAAAAGGGTTTCATAAAAGAGGACACACCTAAGGAGGTGGTGAACTCCCCCTCACTGGCAGTCTTCCAGCAAAGGTTGGATGCATACTTATCTTGGATGCTTTAGGATGATTTTGGGCTGATCCTGCGTAGAGCAGGGGTTGGACTAGATGGCCTGTGTGGCCCCTTCCAACTCTATGATTCTATGATTCTAAAATGTTGTGTCTATGTGTAATGCACTGATGAGCTTCTCCAGCTTTGAGGCAACCCCACAGGGTTGACAACCTCCAGGTGGGGCCTGGAGTTCTCCTGTTCCTTCAGGGAGATGAATCCCCCCCCCCCTTAAAGCTTGGCAGGAGGTAAAGAAGATTCAAGATTTGAGAGCCGGAGAAGATCAGATTCTCTGGGAAGGTGAAAAGGGGCTGGCTCAGCGCCACGGAAGGAGCTGGGCAAGACTGCATTGCAGTGGATTGTGATGCCAAGGGATCCGCGGGGAGAGCCAGAGATGGGCACTTACACCGACTACAAAGGAATCTTTGCCCGCGGCTTAGAAAGTCTCAGGGTTTTGGTGGAGTTTTGCATCTTGGGGTGAGGTTTCAAAAATACTTGCCAGGCCCGTTGCTCACAAACAGACATCACAGCAGTAGATGACAGTTTGTTTTCGGCGAAACAGTCGGATTTTCGTCTAAACCTCCGGAAGAAGCTCCTGACAGAGCGGTTTCTCAGTGGAACAGGCTTCCTCGGGAGGTGGAGGGTTCTCCATCTTTGGAGGTTTTTAAACAGAGGCTGGAGAGCCATCTGACGGAGAGGCTGATTCTGTGAACTTAGGCAGATTGTAAATGTGTGGGCAGACGGGATTGTGTCTGAGCTTGGCTCTTGTGGCCCTTTCTTGCATGCCCAGAGAAATGTCTATTGCCACTTTGGGGTCAGGAGGCAAGTTGGCTGCAGAGGAGAGGACACGCAGTAATGGGTTTAAACTACAAGTACAACGATATAGGCTAGATATCAGGAAAAAAAATTTCACAGTCAGAGTAGTTCAGCAGTGGAATAGGCTGCCTAAGGAGGTGGTGAGCTCTCCCTCACTGGCAGTCTTCAAGCAAAGGTTGGATACACACTTTTCTTGGATGCTTTAGGATGCTTAGGGCTGATCCTGCGTTGAGCAGGGGGTGGGACTAGATGGCCTGTATGGCCCCTTCCAACTCTATGATTCTAGGATTCTATGGCCTGAATGGCCCCTTCCATCATTCGATGATTCTATGATTCTAAGTTTCCTCCGGGCCAGACTGGCCAGGGATTCTGGCTGGGGGAGGGGGGCTCATTTGGGCATGGAATTGGGTCCCTGCATTGTGCAGGAGGTTGGACTAGATGACCCTGGAGGTCCCCGACCTATGATTCCAAGGTGCCCCTGGACTGACTCAGACTCTGTTCTGTTGCTTCAGACCAACAGGGCTGCCAGCCACCAACATCCAGGAGAGCGATCCTATTCGTTGAAGGCAGCCAGGATGGGTTCCACCCAATCGATTCCCTTTTAGAGTACTGCCCCCTGTGCTGCTGGGGGACCAAGCCCCGTCAATATTTCATCAAGGCAGTAAATGATACAGCAAAAGAGTCAGTGCTGTCCAACAATGCGTTAGATTGTAATGAAAGAGTCTCCTGGCAGCAACGACCTCTGATATTAAAAGCTTGGCTTTCAAAAGCTTGGCTTTCAGGGCTGACGCCAGTCGAGCCATAAACGTTCCAAGATAAACGCAGTGCATTGATCCGGGGGTGCCAGATCCGGGGTGGGAAATGCCTGGGGAACTGGGGATGGAGCTTGGGAGGGGAGGGACTCAGGGATGCCAGCCTCCAGGAGGGACCTGGAGATCCCCTGGAATGACAGCTCCTCTCCAGACTGCAGAGATCAGTTCCCCTGGAGGAAAGGGCTGCTTGGGAGGGGGGACTCAGGGATGCCAGCCTCCAGGTGGGGCCTGGGGATCCCCTGGAATGACAGCTCCTCTCCAGACTGCAGAGATCAGTTCCCCTGGAGGAAAGGGCTGCTTGGGAGGGGGGACTCAGGGATGCCAGCCTCCAGGTGGGGCCTGGGGATCCCCTGGAATGACAGCTCCTCTCCAGATTGCAGAGATCAGTTCCCCTGGAGGAAAGGGCTGCTTGGGAGGGGGGGTGAGGGATGCCAGCCTCCAGGTGGGGCCTGGGGATCCCCCGGAATTATAGCCCATCTCCAGACCTCAGTTATCAGCTCCCCTGGAGGAAAGGGCTGCTTGGGAGGGGGGACTCGGGGATGCCAGCCTCCAGGTGGGGCCTGGGGATCCCCTGGAATGACAGCTCCTCTCCAGACTGCAGAGATCAGTTCCCCTGGAGAAAGGGCTGCTTGGGAGGGGGGACTCAGGGATGCCAGCCTCCAGGTGGGGCCTGGGGATCCCCTGGAATGACAGCTCCTCTCCAGACTGCAGAGATCAGTTCCCCTGGAGAAAAGAGCTGCTTGGGAGGGGGGACTGAGGGATGCCAGCCTCCAGGTGGGGCCTGGGGATCCCCTGGAATGACAGCTCCTCTCCAGACTGCAGAGATCAGTTCCCCTGGAGAAAAGAGCTGCTTGGGGAGGGGGGACTCAGGGATGCCTGCCTCCAGGTGGGGCCTGGGGATCCCCTGGAATGACAGCTCATCTCCAGACTGCAGAGATCAGTTCCCCTGGAGAAAAGGGCTGCTTGGGAGGGGGGACTCAGGGATGCCAGCCTCCAGGTGGGGCCTGGGGATCCCCTGGAATGACAGCTCCCTCTCCAGACTGCAGAGATCAGTTCCTCTGGAGGAAGGGGCTGCTTGGGAGGGGGGACTCAGGGATGCCAGCCTCCAGGTGGGGCCTGGGGATCCCCCGGAATTATAGCCCATCTCCAGACCTCAGTTATCAGCTCCCCTGGAGGAAAGGGCTGCTTGGGAGGGGGGACTCGGGGATGCCAGCCTCCAGGTGGGGCCTGGGGATCCCCTGGAATGACAGCTCCTCTCCAGACTGCAGAGATCAGTTCCCCTGGAGAAAGGGCTGCTTGGGAGGGGGGGACTCAGGGATGCCAGCCTCCAGGTGGGGCCTGGGGATCCCCTGGAATGGCAGCTCCTCTCCAGACTGCAGAGATCAGTTACCCTGGAGGAAAGGGCTGCTTGGGAGGGGGGGACTCAGGGATGCCAGCCTCCAGGTGGGGCCTGGGGATCCCCTGGAATAACAGCTCCTCTCCAGACTGCAGAGATCAGTTCCCCTGGAGGAAAGGGCTGCTTGGGAGGGGGGCACTCAGGGATGCCAGCCTCCAGGTGGGGCCCGGGGATCCCCTGGAATGACTGCTCCTCTCCAGACTGCAGAGATCAGTTCCCCTGGAGAAAAGGGCTGCTTGGGAGTGGGGTCTCAGGGATGCCAGCCTCCAGGTGGGGCCTGAGGATCCCCTGGAATGACAGCTCCTCTCCAGACTGCAGAGACCAGTTCCCCTGGAGGAAAGGGCTGCTTGGGAGGGGGGACTGAGGGATGCCAGCCTCCAGGTGGGGCCCGGGGATCCCCTGGAATGACAGCTCCTCTCCAGACTGCAGAGACCAGTTCCCCTGGAGGAAAGGGCTGCTTGGGAGGGGGGACTGAGGGATGCCAGCCTCCAGGTGGGGCCTGGGGTTCCCCTGGAATGACAGCTCCTCTCCAGACTGCAGAGATCAGTTCCCCTGGAGGAAAGGGCTGCTTGGGAGGGGGGACTCAGGGATGCCAGCCTCCAGGTGGGGCCTGGGGATCCCCTGGAATTTCAGGTAATCTCTTGCAGGTCTCCAGGCTTTGCCAGGAGGTTGGCAACCCTGCCTAGGCTTCCCTGTGGCCCTGCTTTGTCCTGACTTGTCCAGATTCCTCTGCATGCCACTTGCGCATCGATGGACGCTAGATTGCAAAAGTTTAAACAGTTTGGACACCTGTTCATTGGTAATCCTCCCCCGTTTAGACAGCCCGCACCAGCGAAAGACTCAATTCCCGACCCCAGCAGGGTCCCTCATGGGGTCTTCTTCTCACCAGGAGCCCTGCTGCGATTGGGCTGAGCTTGACACGCGGAAAAGCTTTCACAGCACTGAACCTGCTAAAGGAATGTCAGAGACCTCTTGCTTCTTGCTTCTCCCGAGCAGCGGAGCGTGGAGGGAGAGACGAGGGGAGGGGGGAAGACATTTCCTCCCCACAATGCTCTGCTTTCCACAGGAGGCAGCCACAGAGAAAGAGAGAAAATTGGTTTCTGGGCAGAAGAAAAACCAAAGAAAACGATTCCTTATTTGATTAACAGTGCTCCATCAAGATTGAGATGTTTCCCATCTCGGGGTGCAGAAAATTCGGAGGTGCTCCCTGGAGAGGGGAGAGACTTCAGTGGAGGATAATCCTATAGAGCCCACCCTATAGGATTTCTCCAGGGGAACTGATCTCTGCAGTCTGGAGAGGAGCTGTCATTCCAGGGGATTCCCAGGCCCCACCTGGAGGCTGGCATCCCTGAGTCCCCCCTCCCAAGCAGCCCTTTTCTCCAGGGGAACTGATCTCTGCAGTCTGGAGAGGAGCTGTCATTACAGAGGATCCCCAGGCCCCACCTGGAGGCTGGCATCCCTGAGTCCCCCCCTCCGAAGCAGCCCTTTCCTCCAGGGGAACTGATCTCTGCAGTCTGGAGAGGAGCTGTCATTCCAGGGGATCCCCAGGCTCCACCTGGAGGCTGGCATCCCTGAGTCCCCCCTCCCAAGCAGCCCTTTTCTCCAGGGGAACTGATCTCTGCAGTCTGGAGAGGAGCTGCCATTCCAGGGGATCCCAGGCCCCCCCTGGAGGCTGGCATCCCTGAGTCCCCCCTCCCAAGCAGCCCTTTCCTTCAGGGGAACTGATCTCTGCAGTCTGGAGAGGAGCTGTCATTACAGAGGATCCCCAGGCCCCACCTGGAGGCTGGCATCCCTGAGTCCCCCCCTCCGAAGCAGCCCTTTCCTCCAGGGGAACTGATCTCTGCAGTCTGGAGAGGAGCTGTCATTCCAGGGGATCCCCAGGCTCCACCTGGAGGCTGGCATCCCTGAGTCCCCCCTCCCAAGCAGCCCTTTTCTCCAGGGGAACTGATCTCTGCAGTCTGGAGAGGAGCTGCCATTCCAGGGGATCCCAGGCCCCCCCTGGAGGCTGGCATCCCTGAGTCCCCCCTCCCAAGCAGCCCTTTCCTTCAGGGGAACTGATCTCTGCAGTCTGGAGAGGAGCTGTCATTCCAGGGGATCCCCAGGCCCCACCTGGAGGCTGGCATCCCTGAGTCCCCCCTCCCAAGCAGCCCTTTCCTTCAGGGGAACTGATCTCTGCAGTCTGGAGAGGAGCTGCCATTCCAGGGGATCCCCAGGCCCCACCTGGAGGCTGGCATCCCTCAGTCCCCCCTCCCAAGCAGCCCTTTCCTTCAGGGGAACTGATCTCTGCAGTCTGGAGAGGAGCTGTCATTCCAGGGGATCCCCAGGCCCCACCTGGAGGCTGGCATCCCTGAGTCCCCCCTCCCAAGCAGCCCTTTCCTCCAGGGGAACTGATCTCTGCAGTCTGGAGAGGAGCTGTCATTCCAGGGGATCCTCAGGCCCCACCTGGAGGCTGGCATCCCTGAGTCCCCCCTCCCAAGCAGCCCTTTCCTTCAGGGGAACTGATCTCTGCAGTCTGGAGAGGAGCTGCCATTCCAGGGGATCCCAGGCCCCCCCTGGAGGCTGGCATCCCTGAGTCCCCCCTCCCAAGCAGCCCTTTCCTCCAGGGGAACAGATCTCTGCAGTCTGGAGAGGAGCTGTCATTCCCGGGGATCCCCAGGCCCCACCTGGAGGCTGGCATCCCTGAGTCCCCCCTCCCAAGCAGCCCTTTCCTTCAGGGGAACTGATCTCTGCAGTCTGGAGAGGAGCTGCCATTCCAGGGGATCCCCAGGCCCCACCTGGAGGGTGGCATCCCTGAGTCCCCCCTCCCAAGCAGCCCTTTTCTCCAGGGGAACTGATCTCTGCAGTCTGGAGAGGAGCTGTCCTTCCAGGGGATCCCCAGGCCCCACCTGGAGGCTGCCATCCCTGAGTCCCCCCTCCCCAGCAGCCCTTTTCTCAAGGGGAACTGATCTCTGCAGTCTGGAGAGGAGCTGTCATTCCAGGGGATCTCCAGGCCCTACCTGGAGGCTGGCATCCCTGAGTCCCCCCTCCCAAGCAGCCCTTTCCTCCAGGGGAACTGATCTCTGCAGTCTGGAGAGGAGCTGTCATTCCAGGGGATCCCCAGGCCCCACCTGGTGGCTGGCATCCCTGAGTCCCCCCTCCCAAGCAGCCCTTTCCTCCAGGGGAACTGATGTCTGCAGTCTGGAGAGGGGCTGTCCCAAGCTGGCTCACGTGATTACTATTATATAAACTCCACTTGTGCCCTTTTAGCTTCACAACAGTCCTGTGAGGTGGGTCATGATGAGAAATATTATACTTTGCGAGACGTCTGGCTAGGGGGATATCAAAAATCGCTGTCCCTTGAATCGACCCCTATCCACCAAAGCGGCTCTCATGAACTGGCAAAGAATCCGCTTTCTCTTCCGTAAATGGCCTGGTGATTTATGTCAGAATTAAACCCCCGAGAATGAAGTCATTCATTATCGACTCCAGAAAGCAGCCGTGTCAACATGGATACAACTGAGTTATTGCCCTGTGATTGATTACAACGAAGGTTCCCCCTCCAAGATCAGGGAAACACATTTCACGGAGAGATTATGAGAATTCGGGAGGTAGAAGTCCTGATTAAAATGTCTCTGACGGAAAGGAGGGTGGAAATCGGTTTGAGGACCATGGAGAGCTCTAAATTACTGCTGGACATTCCCTTGGCCTAGCTCAGGGGTAGTCAAACTGCGGCCCTCCAGATGTCCATGGACTACAATTCCCATGAGCCCCTGCCAGCATTCGCTGGCAGGGGCTCCTGGGAATTGTAGTCCATGGACATCTGGAGGGCCGCAGTTTGACTACCCCTGGCCTAGCTGAAGCAATCCCAGCAAAAAATTCCCCTAATCCTGTTTTTTTCCCCCTTTCTAGTGCATAAAAGCTGATTTTTTTTCTGCCCCGTTTTTTTCTACCTGGAGGAGTTGGAAAAGTTCTTTTTTATCCCGCTCTTCACTGCCCGAAGGAATCCCAAAGCGGTTTACAATTGCCTTCCCTTCCTCTCTCTGCAGCAGGCATCCTGTGAGGTAAGTGGGGCTGAAAGAGAACTGTTTTTGAGAACAACTCTGTGATTGGCTAAGGTCACCCAGCGGGCCACCTCTGTGGCAGCTGCCACTCAACGTCTGTCTTCTGGCGTGCTTGGTGGACGGGACTTACGGACTACTGCTGTTTCACTGAGCTCGCCGGAAGATGTGTTCCACATCAAAAAAGTAAACTTCTGCAATTAGGTAGGGAAAATCAAATGCATCTCTATAGGATGGGGGAGACTTGTCTTGGCAGTAGCATGTGCGAAAAGGATCTAGGAGTCTTAGTAGACCATACATTGAACATGAGTCAGCAGTGTGACTCAGTGGCTAAAAAGGCAAATGGGATTTTGGGCTGTATCAAATGGAGTATCTTGTCCAGATCACGGGAGTTGATGGTACCACTTTACTCTGCTCTGGTTCGGACTCACTTGGAGTACTGTGTTCAGTTTTGGCCACCCCAGTTGAAGAGGGATGTTGACTAACTGAACCGTGTCCAGAGGAGGGCAACAAATATGGTGAAGGGTTTGGAGATCAAGACGTATGAAGAAAGGTTGGGGGAGCTTGGTCTGTTTAGCCTGGAGAGGAGACGACTGAGAGGGGATCTGATAACCATCTTCAAGTATTTAAAAGGCTGTCAGATGGAGGATGAAGCAGAATTGTTCTCTCTTGCCCCAGAATGACAGACCAGAACCAATGGGATGAAATTAATTCAAACTCTATGATTCTAGGATTCTAAATTCCGTCTAAACCTCCGGAAGAAGTTCCTGACAGTTAGAGCGGTTTCTCAGTAGAACAGGCTTCTTCAGGAGGTGGTGGGTTCTCCTTCCTTGTAAGTATTTAAGTAAAGGCTAGAGAGCCATAGTACAGAAATACTGATTCTGTGAACCTAGGCAGATGGTGAGTGGGTGGGTGGGCAGGAAGGGATGTGTCGAGTGTTTGTCTCTTGTGGCTCTTCCTTGCATCCCCAGGGAATTGCTAATTTCCGCTGTAGATAGGTGAATTTCCTCCAGGCCAGGCTGGATTCTGGAGATTTTTGGTGGAGGGATCTTCTCCTACTCTGGAGAACAGTTTTTGGTTCCTCATTTCTCGTTCACATGCAGCCAGCTGGGTGATTGTGGGCCAGTACCAGTTCTCTCAGAGCTCTCTCAGCCCCACCTGCCTTAGAGGTTTGCTGTTGGCAGAGAGGAAGGGAAGGTGATGGTAAGTCACTTTGAGACTCCTTAAAATAGAGAAAAGCAGGGTATAAAAACCTTCCTTCTCCTTCTCCTTCTCCTTCTCCTTCTCCTTCTCCTTCTCCTTCTCCTTCTCCTTCTCCTTCTCCTTCTCCTTCTCCTTCTCCTTCTCCTTCTCCTTCTCCTTCTCCTTCTCCTTCTCCTTCCGCTTCCGCTTCCGCTTCCGCTTCCGCTTCCGCTTCTTGTTCTTCTCCTTCTCCTTCCTCCTTCCTCCTTCCTCCTTCCTCCTCCTCCTCCTCCTCCTCCTCCTCCTCCTCCTCCTCCTCCTCCTCCTTCTCCTTCTCCTTCTCCTCCTCCTCCTCCTCCTCCTCCTCCTCCTCCTCCTCCTCCTCCTCCTTCTTCTTCTTCTTCTTCTTCTTCTTCTTCTTCTTCTTCTTCTTCTTCTTCTTCTCCTTCTCCTTCTCCTTCTCCTTCTCCTTCTCCTCCTTCTCCTCCTTCTCCTTCTCCTTCTCCTTCTCCTTCTCCTTCTCCTTCTTCTTCTGCAGACTAACACGGTAACCCTCTGAAATTTCTCTTCGGGAGGCTGCGTATGTGTTTGCGCATAATGCAGCATCATGCTTCAGAAGGATCCGCTGAAGACTGTTTACCCAAATCCCCCCCACCTGAAGCCATGAGCTCGCTGTGAGCTCCTCCAGTCACCATAATTCGGCTTGAAAGAGGAAAAGGTTTTTTCAGGGGAGTATTCTGTCTCCAACAGCGACCAGCTGGTTCCCTCTAGGAAGCCCCCAAGCAAGACATGTTTCTGGGTCGTTATTTATTTATGCAGCCAGGTCTGTGGACCTTCCACGCGTTTCCGAAGCTGAGCTCCTGCTCCCAGGGAACCTCTGGCATTATAGAGTGGGAAGGGTCCTTGGGAGCCATTCGGTCCAGTCCCCTACTCGATGCTAGATCAGCCTGAAGCAGGGTTTCCCAACCATGGGAACATACGGTGCCACAAAGACCCCTCAACGGTACAGCTGCACAGCCTGGTAATGCTGAGTTATCTCTCTAGACACCTAGAATCATAGAATAACTGAGTTGGAAGGGACCTCCTGGGTCATCTAGTCCAACCCCCTGCACTAGGCAGGACACCCACAACCCTCTCACTCACCCACTGTCACCTGCCACCCCCCTTGAACCTTCACAGAATCAGCTTCTCCGTCAGATGGCTCTCCAGCCTCTGTTTAAAAACCTCCAAAGATGGAGAACCCACCACCTCCCCAGGAAGCCTGTTCCACTGAGGAACTGCTCTGACTGTCAGGAGCTTCTTCCGGAGGTTTAGATGGAATTTAGAATCATAGAATCCTAGAGTTGGAAGGGACCTCCTGGGCCATCTAGTCCAACCCCCTGCACTATGCAGGACACTGACAACCCTCTCACTCACCCACTGTCACCTGCCACCCCCTTGAACCTTCACAGACTCAGAGGTACAGTTTGCCGACCCCTATGAAATAATTGTTTCAGGAAGCAACTCAGCATACTGTGCGACCGGGGAGGAGGGTGCTCCATCCCTCTAAGGGTGATGCTTCTCTTTGTCTTTGTCTGGGAACTGCCCTCTGACCCCTCCTTTTTCTCTTTGTCCTCTCTCTCTCCAGATGGCCTTCCTATGCCCTCAGACTCCCAAACACATGAGGTTGGAGAAGCTGGCCATTGGCGATAGCAGAAGTGTTATTTAAAGAGAGCCAGCTTGGCATAGTGGTTAGGAGCCCCAAATTCTAATTTGGCAAGCTGGGTTTGATCCAGGCTCCCCCACATGCAGCCAGCAGGGTGACCTTGGGCTCACCACAGCACTGATAAAACTGTTCTGACCCAGCAGGAATACCAGGGCTCTCTCAGCCTCACCTCTCTCACAGGGTGTCTGTTGTGGGGAGAGGAAAGGGAAGGTGAATGTAAGCCCCTACGAGACTCCTTCGGGTAGAGAAAAGCGGCATATAAGAGTCAACTCTTCTTCTTCTTCTTCAGTAATCTCAGGGCTGTCTCAGCTTCCCCTCCCTCACAGGGTGTCTGTTGTGGGGAGAGGAAAGGGAAGGCAAATGTAAGCCGCTTTGAGACTCCTTTGGGTAGAGAAAAGCAGCATATAAGAACAAACTCTTCTTCTTAAGTAATCTCAGGGCTCTCTCAGCCTCCCCTCCCTCACAGGGTGTCTGTTGTGGGGAGAGGAAAGGGAAGGTGAATGGAAGCCGCTTTGAGACTCCTTCGGGTAGAGAAAAGCGGCATATAAGAAACAACCTTCTTCTTCTTCTTCTTCTTCTTCTTCTTCTTCTTCTTCTTCTTCTTCTTCTTCTTCTTCTTCTTCTTCTTCTTCTTCTTCTTCTTTCTTCTCTTCCTTCTCTTCCTCTTCAATTGGGTTGTTTGGTGTGCTAATGCTTAACAAAGGATGCAATGGGAAAACTCGAGAGATCGACATAACTTTATTGCAATAAAGGGGAACTTGGTGACAAAGCGCCGAAAATCCCATGAGTAAGGCTTCATTGCATTTTATACATTGTAACAATCGACTTTTTAGACATGTTCAGATGTCTTTTGCTTCCAGCATGCATGCGTTTCGGAGCTGTATAAACATATTTTGTTAAATGTTAAGTATAAATATAGCTTGACATATTTGTGGTATTTTGTTGACTGAGCAAAAAACAAGTTTGCAAAACAAATATTAATTTACTTCAAGAATTCTGCTCATTTGGCTGAGTTAGCTGTTGTTGTTGGCTGTTTTTGTTGTTAGGTGTGAAGTCGTGTCCAACCCATCGCGACCCCATGGACAATGATCCTCCAGGCCTTCCTGTCCTCTACCATTCCCCGGAGTCCATTTAAGTTTGCACCGACTGCTTCAGTGACTCCATCCATCCACCTCATTCTCTGTCGTCCCCTTCTTCTTTTGCCCTCGATCGCTCCCAGCATAAGGACTCCAGGGAGTCCTTCCTTCTCATGAGGTGGCCAAAGTGTTTGAGTTTCATCTTCAGGATCTGGCCTTCTAAGGAGCAGTCAGGGCTGATCTCCTCTAGGACTGACCGGTTTCTTCGCCTTGCAGTCCAAGGGACTCGCAAGAGTCTTCTCCAGCACCAGAGTTCAAAAGCCTCAATTCTTTGACGCTCGGCCTTCCTTATGGTCCAACTTTCACAGCCATACATTGCAACTGGGAAGACCATAGCCTTGACTAGACGCACTTTTGTTGGCAGGTTGATGTAAGCTTAAGTTATGCACTTTTAAAATGGCATTAGTGGTACTGTCCATAGAGTTAAATGGACTCCGGGGAATGGTAGAGGACAGGAAGGCCTGGAGGATCATTGTCCATGGGGCCACCATGGGTCGGACACGACTTTGCAACTAACAACAACAAATCGACAGCCAACCTGAATGTGAGCGGGATCTACCTGAATAAAGGTAAGTTGACCGTTTTTACAATATACTTCCTGGAAATTTTATTTATTGCTCTCAGGAACATGCTTCTGTGATAGGGCAAAACTCTGCTATATTAACCAAATATTCCAATATTAATGCCTTCCAAAATTTCCCGTTGTTAGCAACCTTACTTGGGTCTTACAAACAGAGGACTGTGGATTCCTTCAATGATTTAACCGGTCTTCTTTTGGGTCTCTTAATAGCCCTGGAAGCTGCACTTCAAAAAGAACGTGGGCAAAATGGAGAGGGGGCAGGGGAAAGCGACAAGGGTGATCCAGGGCCTGGGGACCGAGCCCTGTGAGGAAAGGCTGAGGGACTTGGGGAAGTTCAGCCTGGAGAAAATGGCTGAGGGGACAGGATGGCTCTCTTGAAGGATCCGAAAGGTTGTCAGTTGGAGGAGGGCAGGGAAAGGTTCCTGTTGGCAGGCAGAGGAAAGGACCCGCAGGAAGGGGCTTGAACTACATGTGGAACAAAACCAGCTAGATGGGGGGGGAGGGAATTTCACAGGCCGAGACGTTCAGCAGTGGGATGGGCTGCCTAAAGAGTTGGGGAGCTCCCCCTCACTGGCCGTCTTCAAGCAGCGGCTGGACAGATCCTTCTTCTGGATGCTGGAGGCTGATCTTGCATTGAGCAGGGGGTGGGACTAGATGGCCTGCGTGGCCCCTTCCCACTCTAGGATTCAAGGAGTCTAGTTCAGCAGTGGAAGGGGCTGCCTAAGGAGGTGGGGAGCTCCCCCTCACTGGCCGTCTTCAAGCAGCGGCTGGACAGATCCTTCTTCTGGATGCTGGAGGCTGATCTTGCATTGAGCAGGGGGTGGGACTAGATGGCCTCCATGACCCCTTCCCACTCTAGGATTCAAGGAGTCTAGTTCAGCAGTGGAAGGGGCTGCCTAAGGAGGTGGGGAGCTCCCCCTCACTGGCCGTCTTCAAGCAGCGGCTGGACAGATCCTTCTCCTGGATGCTGGAGGCTGATCTTGCATTGAGCAGGGGGTTGGACTAGATGGCCTGCGTGGCCCCTTCCCACTCTAGGATTCTAGGAGTCTAGTTCAGCAGTGGAAGGGGCTGCCTAAGGAGGTGGGGAGCTCCCCCTCACTGGCCGTCTTCAAGAAGCGGCTGGACAGATCCTTCTCCTGGATGCTGGAGGCTGATCTTGCATTGAGCAGGGGGTGGGACTAGATGGCCTGCGTGGCCCCTTCCCACTCTAGGATTCTAGGAGTCTAGTTCAGCAGTGGAAGGGGCTGCCTAAGGAGGTGGGGAGCTCCCCCTCACTGGCCGTCTTCAAGCAGCGGCTGGACAGATCCTTCTCCTGGATGCTGGAGGCTGATCTTGCATTGAGCAGGGGGTTGGACTAGATGGCCTGCGTGGCCCCTTCCCACTCTAGGATTCTAGGAGTCTAGTTCAGCAGTGGAAGGGGCTGCCTAAGGAGGTGGGGAGCTCCCCCTCACTGGCCGTCTTCAAGAAGCGGCTGGACAGATCCTTCTCCTGGATGCTGGAGGCTGATCTTGCATTGAGCAGGGGGTGGGACTAGATGGCCTGCGTGGCCCCTTCCCACTCTAGGATTCTAGGAGTCTAGTTCAGCAGTGGAAGGGGCTGCCTCAGGAGGTGGGGAGCTCCCCCTCACTGGCCGTCTTCAAGCAGCGGCTGGACAGATCCTTCTCCTGGATGCTGGAGGCTGATCTTGCATTGAGCAGGGGGTGGGACTAGATGGCCTGCGTGGCCCCTTCCCACTCTAGGATTCTAGGAGTCTAGTTCAGCAGTGGAAGGGGCTGCCTAAGGAGGTGGGGAGCTCCCCCTCACTGGCCGTCTTCAAGCAGCGGCTGGACAGATCCTTCTCCTGGATGCTGGAGGCTGATCTTGCATTGAGCAGGGGGTGGGACTAGATGGCCTGCGTGGCCCCTTCCCACTCTAGGATTCTAGGAGTCTAGTTCAGCAGTGGAAGGGGCTGCCTAAGGAGGTGGGGAGCTCCCCCTCACTGGCCATCTTCAAGCAGTGGCTGGACAGATCCTTCTCCTGGATGCTGGAGGCTGATCTTGCATTGAGCAGGGGGTGGGACTAGATGGCCTGCGTGGCCCCTTCCCACTCTAGGATTCTAGGAGTCTAGTTCAGCAGTGGAAGGGGCTGCCTAAGGAGGTGGGGAGCTCCCCCTCACTGGCCATCTTCAAGCAGTGGCTGGACAGATCCTTCTCCTGGATGCTGGAGGCTGATCCTGCACTGAGCAGGGGGTGGGACTAGATGGCCTCTATGGACACTTCCCACTCTAGGGTTCCAGGAGTCTAGTTCAGCAGTGGAAGGGGCTGCCTAAGGAGGTGGGGAGCTCCCCCTCACTGGCCGTCTTCAAGCAGCGGCTGGACAGATCCTTCTCCTGGATGCTGGAGGCTGATCCTGCACTGAGCAGGGGGTGGGACTAGATGGCCTGCATGGCCCCTTCCCACTCTAGGATTCTAGGAGTCTAGTTCAGCAGTGGAAGGGGCTGCCTAAGGAGGTGGGGAGCTCCCCCTCACTGGCCATCTTCAAGCAGTGGCTGGACAGATCCTTCTCCTGGATGCTGGAGGCTGATCCTGCACTGAGCAGGGGGTGGGACTAGATGGCCTCTATGGACACTTCCCACTCTAGGGTTCCAGGAGTCTAGTTCAGCAGTGGAAGGGGCTGCCTAAGGAGGTGGGGAGCTCCCCCTCACTGGCCATCTTCAAGCAGTGGCTGGACAGATCCTTCTCCTGGATGCTGGAGGCTGATCCTGCACTGAGCAGGGGGTGGGACTAGATGGCCTCTATGGACACTTCCCACTCTAGGGTTCCAGGAGTCTAGTTCAGCAGTGGAAGGGGCTGCCTAAGGAGGTGGGGAGCTCCCCCTCACTGGCCGTCTTCAAGCAGCGGCCGGACAGATCCTTCTCCTGGATGCTGGAGGCTGATCCTGCACTGAGCAGGGGTGGGACTAGATGGCCTGCATGGCCCCTTCCCACTCTGGGATTCTAGGAGTCTAGTTCAGCAGTGGGAGGGGCTGCCTAAGGAGGTGGGGAGCTCCCCCTCACTGGCCGTCTCCAAGCAGTGGCTGGACAGATCCTTCTCCTGGATGCTGGAGGCTGATCCTGCACTGAGCAGGGGGTGGGACTAGATGGCCTGCATGGCCCCTTTTCACTCTAGGATTCTAGGAGTCTAGTTCAGCAGTGGAAGGGGCTGCCTCAGGAGGTGGGGAGCTCCCCCTCACTGGCCGTCTTCAAGCAGCGGCTGGGCAGATCCTTCTCCTGGATGCTTGAGGCTGATCCTGCACTGAGCAGGGGGTGGGACTAGATGGCCTGCATGGCCCCTTCCCACTCTGGGATTCTAGGAGTCTAGTTCAGCAGTGGGAGGGGCTGCCTAAGGAGGTGGGGAGCTCCCCCTCACTGGCCGTCTTCAAGCAGTGGCTGGACAGATCCTTCTCCTGGATGCTGGAGGCTGATCCTGCACTGAGCAGGGGGTGGGACTAGATGGCCTGCATGGCCCCTTTTCACTCTAGGATTCTAGGAGTCTAGTTCAGCAGTGGAAGGGGCTGCCTCAGGAGGTGGGGAGCTCCCCCTCACTGGGGGTCTTCAAGCAGCGGCTGGACAGATCCTTCTCCTGGATGCTGGAGGCTGATCCTGCACTGAGCAGGGGGTGGACTAGATGGCCTTCCAACTCCGTGATTCCTTTCTGCCCACTGCCTTTAACTTTCACTAGTATTATTGTCTTTTCCGTTGACACTTGTCTTCTCGTGATGTGACCAAACTATGACAGCTTCAGCTTGGTTATTTTAATATTTATATATTTATTCATATGCTCCCCCTGGAGGCTGAGGGTGGCTCATGACACTTCATAAACCATATAAAATCATCAAAAATCAATAACATCATAATAACTCTCACCCTTTCAGACCAGCTGCCTCTTTCTCCTGAGAGAGGGAGTGGGACGTGTAAAGTTCATCCATTATTGTCGGTGGTCGGTGTTAGCCGTATGTCGGCCCTTTTTGGGAGGGAGGCCAGAATCTTGACGCTATTTCTTGGCCTCAACCATCAACCTGACGGAACCCCTCTGTCTTGCAGTGCTGCAGCTTCTGGACTTGGCTCGATCCTGAGTCCTTCCAGAGAATTAGAGCTGCAGAGTAACAGAGCATTATGAAAACATGCAGTCATTAGTTGCCTTCGTAGATGAGGCACCGATCCAGGCTTTGAGGCTTAAAAGACAGTAAGCTTTGCGGGGGGGGGGGATGTAATGGAGGAGGCATTCTTGCAGGTATGAAGGCCCCAGACCACTTATATGGCTGTAATATGGTGGAGGATGGCCCTTTTCTCCAGGGGAACTGATCTCTCCATGAGCTGTCATTCCAGGGGATCCCCAGGCCCCACCTGGATGCTGGCATCCCTGAGCCCCCCCTCCCAAGCAGCCCTTTTCTCCAGGGGAACTGAACTCTGCAGTCTGGAGAGGAACTGTCATTCCAGGGGATCCGCAGGCCCCACCTGGAGGCTGGCATCCCTGAGTCCCCCCTCCCAAGCAGCCCTTTCCTCCAGGGGAACTGATCTCTGCAGTCTGGAGAGGAACTGTCATTCCAGGGGATCCCCAGGCCCCACCTGGAGGCTGGCATCCCTGAGTCCCCCCTCCCAAGCAGCCCTTTCCTCCAGGGGAACTGATCTCTGCAGTCTGGAGAGGAACTGTCATTCCAGGGGATCCCCAGGCCCCACCTGGAGGCTGGCATCCCTGAGTCCCCCCTCCCAAGCAGCCCTTTCCTCCAGGGGAACTGATCTCTGCAGTCTGGAGAGGAGCTGTCATTCCAGGGGATCCCCAGGCCCCATTTGGAGGCTGGCATCCCTGAGTCCCCCCTCCCAAGCAGCCCTTTCCTCCAGGGGAACTGATCTCTGCAGTCTGGAGAGGAGCTGTCATTCCAGGGGATCCCCAGGCCCCACCTGGAGGCTGGCATCCCTGAGTCCCCCCTCCCAAGCAGCCCTTTCCTCCAGGGGAACTGATCTCTGCAGTCTGGAGAGGAGCTGTCATTCCAGGGGATCCCCAGGCCCCACCTGGAGGCTGGCATCCCTGAGTCCCCCCTCCCAAGCAGCCCTTTCCTCCAGGGGAACTGATCTCTGCAGTCTGGAGAGGAGCTGTCATTCCAGGGGATCCCCAGGCCCCATTTGGAGGCTGGCATCCCTGAGTCCCCCCTCCCAAGCAGCCCTTTCCTCCAGGGGAACTGATGTCTGCAGTCTGGAGAGGAGCTGTCATTCCAGGGGATCCCCAGGCCCCACCTGGAGGCTGGCATCCCTATCCTTTCAGCTTCCAGGGAGAGTTGAGACCCTGTTACTGCAGAAGGATTAATCGATCTGCCTGTGAATGCGTATATATCTTAGTGGGAGGTCTGACCAGCAGGGGGAGCAGAATTCCATTTTTTCCTTCTAGAACAGCTGACCCTAGTTTGCAGGCAGGGAATCGCCATCCCAAGTGAGAAGACCCATTGCACCCAATTCACTTCTCCCACTATTTTGTAAAGGCTCATGTGCACCAATGCAACTCATGTCCTTGGCTGAAGACCTGCAAAACAACCCCAATTCACACAGCTGGTCTGTCTCTAGGAGATCCCAGACCTTGTGGTTAATCTTTCCAGAAATAGACGTTGAGCAATTCTCATGTTATTCTTCAAACCCTGAGCCAATTCTAAGGGGCCCAAAGTCCAACGAAGGAAAGTTTGACTTTCGAGAACTAGTAACCCCCAAATCTTGTTGGTTGCTAAAGTGGATTAGGGATGCCAGACCCACTGGGGCTGGGGGAACCCCTACTTTGGCACCTCCCCGACTATTGGGGTTTAAGAAAGTGGGGGAACTCCCCACCCACCCAAAATTTGCGGAGCATCCTTTCTGGCTTTGATGAAGACACTGCCTGTTGCCGTTGTGCGTATCTGCTCCCCCTGTAACTCATGGAGCTGATATATGACAACTCACTGGCTGCCACCCCTGAAGAAATTTTCTCGTGTGTGTGGGGGGGGGGAGCAAGTGTGCATGATAGCAGAGGGCAGTGTCTGGGGGCAGAGCTGCAAATACCAGCTCAGTGAATTTCAGGGTGGGGGGAAGTGAATATAAATTCCTCACTCACATTTTGGGGAATTTTATTGGAACAAATAAAAAGAGACCCTAACAACATACATACAACTAAATCTAAACTCATCACACAGATGAAAGTAAAGGGGTGATTGGGTGCAAAACAGGGATAATATTTTGGGTCAAATGAAAGTATATTTACCATCTGACATGAAGGGAGGGGGGTTCCAGAAGAGGCAGCCCGCCAGCAAGCTGGATCTCACATACGGGAGAACCAAACACGAGAATGGAGATGGTTTGTCTCTGCTCCCTTTTATAGCAGATTTTGTACCTTAGGGCCAAGCCACAGAAGTCCTGCGACAAAGCTGTGATGTGATCACTCAGGCAATGTCAAAGAAGTGGAGGTTTGTTTATGGGCAAACCAGAGTTTGATAAAGAAACTCTCAATGAGACTTAGTGAATCTTAGAGCTGGTGAAAGGTTCTGGACGATTTCCTTGGAGTGGACTACATCTGCATTTTGATGGGAAGGGGAGTCCAGGCTCTTTGCTAATGGGATTCTGAAACAATACAGGGTCATTGATTAGATCAACCACTGGTTCAGGTGTTGTCCTATTCCTGTTGTGCTCTGGTGGGGTAAAATCACACTACCCACCCTTTTGTGCAACTTATAGAATCATAGTCAATCAATGACTATCCCAGAAAGACGAAAACACTGCAGGAGCTCTAAGAAGCCTATTTGGATGAACAGAGAACTTCAAGAGGAACTAAGAAAGAAAAGGAAAATGTTCAGGAAATGGAGGGAAGGACAGAGCTCTAAAGAGGAGTACTTACAGGTTACTAGGCACTGTAGATCAGTCATCAGAAAGGCCAAAGCTGAGAGTGAGCTAAGATTGGCCAGGGAAGCCCATTGTAACAAGAAAAGATTTTTCAGTTATGTGAGGAGCAAACGTAAAGTAAAGGAGGCAATAGGCCCACTGTTGGGTGCGGATGGACAAACTCTAACGGAAGATGCAGAGAAAGCAGAAAGGCTTAGTGCCTATTTTGCATCTGTTTTTTCCCACAGGTCAAAGTGTTTAGGCACATCTAGAGATGGCCATAGCCAAAGGACAGTGTCTGGGTGGCAGGTTAACATGGATAGAGAGGTTGTCGAGAGGCATTTAGCTGCACTGGATGAGTTCAAATCCCCTGGGCCGGATGAAATGCACCCGAGAGTGCTCAAAGAACTTTCCAGAGAACTTGCACAGCCCTTGTCCATCATCTTTGCACAGCCCTTGTCCTCTTTAAGGACTGGAGATGTCCCGGAGGACTGGAAGAGAGCAAACGTTATTCCGATCTTCAAAAAGGGGAGGAAGGATGACCCGGGAAACTACAGACCAGTGAGTCTGACCTCTGTTGTGGGGAAGATAATGGAGCAGATATTAAAGGGAGCGATCTGCAAACATCTGGAGGACAATTTGGTGATCCAAGGAAGTCAGCATGGATTTGTCTCCAACAGGTCCTGCCAGACCAACCTAGTTTCCTTTTTTGACCAAGTAACAGGTTTGCTGGATCGGGGAAATTCGGTTGATGTCATTTACTTGGATTTTAGTAAAGCTTTTGACAAGGTTCCCCATGACATTCTGATGGATAAGTTGAAGGACTGCAATCTGGATTTACAGATAGTTAGGTGGATAGGGAATTGGTTAGAGAACCGCACTCAAAGAGTTGTTGTCAATGGTGTTTCATCAGACTGGAGAGAGGTGAGTAGCAGGGTACCTCAGGGCTCGGTGCTCGGCCCGGTACTTTTTAACATATTTATTAATGATCAACATGAGGTGGTGGAGGGACTACTCATCAAGTTTGCAGATGACACCAAATTGGGAGGACTGGCAAATACTCCGGAAGATAGAGACAGAGTTCAACGAGATCTGAACACAATGGGAAAATGGGAAAATAAGAACAAGATGCAATTTAATAAAGATAAGTGTAAAGTTCTGCATCTGGGTCAGAAAAATGAAAAGCATGCCTACTGGATGGGGGATACGCTTCTAGGTAGCACTGTGTGTGAACGAGACCTTGGGGTACTTGTGGATTGTAAACTAAACATGAGCAGGCAGTGTGATGCAGCGGTAAAAAAGGCAAATGCCATTTTGGGCTGTATCAACAGAGGCATCACATCAAAATCACAAGATGTCATAGTCCCATTGTATACGGCACTGGTCAGACCACACCTGGAGTACTGTGTGCAGTTCCGGAGGCCTCACTTCAAGAAGAACGTAGATAAAATTGAAAGGGTACAGAGGAGAGCGACGAGGATGATCTGGGGCCAAGGGACCAAGCCCTATGAAGATAGGTTGAGGGACTTGGGAATGTTCAGCCTGGAGAAAAGGAGGTTGAGAGGGGACATGATAGCCCTCTTTAAGTATTTGAAAGGTTGTCACTTGGAGGAGGGCAGGATGCTGTTTCTGCTGGCTGCAGAGGAGAGGACACGCAGTAATGGGTTTAAGGAGGTGGTGAGCTCCCCCTCACTGGCAGTCTTCAAGCAAAGGTTGGATACACACTTTTCTTGGATGCTTTAGGATGCTTAGGGCCGATCCTGCACTGAGCAGGGGGTGGACTAGATGGCCTGCATGGCCCCTTCCCACTCTAGGATTCTAGGGGTCTAGTTCAGCAGTGGAAGGGGCTGCCTAAGGAGGTGGGGAGCTCCCCCTCACTGGCCGTCTTCAAGCAGCAGCTGGACAGATCCTTCTCCTGGATGCTTGAGGCTGATCCTGCACTGAGCAGGGGGTGGACTAGATGGCCTGCATGGCCCCTTCCCACTCTAGGATTCTAGGAGTCTAGTTCAGCTGTGGAAGGGGCTGCCTAAGGAGGTGGGGGGGGGCTCCCCTTCACTGGCTAGATGGCCTGTCTGGCCTCGTACAACTCTATGATTCTATGTTTTCCATGGGCCCTAGGGAAAAAGCTCTTTTACTGTTCCCCTAGACTTTCTCAGCTGACTCTCTGGCCATGCCAGCTCAACGAGGAAACGAATGGCCACAAATACACCCTGGGGTCAAAACATACCACTTACGCTTGAAAAGAAAAGAGTGTTTCGCCTCCCTAACATCGTGTTTCAGTCGAGCCGTACATTAAAGTGAAAAGAGGGCAGGCGACGATGTAATACATTTGTCCGGAACTGGATTACATTCATTAACTGCGGGCAAAATGAGCAAGAGTCCGACTTTCCATTTCGGGTAATCCTCCTCCATTTGTCCCCGTGGATATTAACGGCACACTATTTATGCTTTCTGGCACTCGCGTTTTATGGAAATGCTATAAATTAAAAAAAATGCAGAGTCTAGCTTTAGGCGACATTTAATGCGGCTGTTTCCTTCTCATGTCAGGATATAGGATATTACTCCATAATGCTTCTGCTTTTGGGGCTTGGTTCATAGCCCAGCTCCGGATTTTTGCTGTTTCAGGACAAACTCACTGCTCGGTTGCCTGGCAGAGACGCTGGTGTACCCCACTTGGAAGATAGCAGTCCGCTCTAGGAATTGCAGGAAATGCTATGGTTTACCACAGAGGTTCTAATGGTTCCTAGAGGGTACTGATGACATTTCCAGGTTTTACCTAAATGGTCTGGGAACTTCATAACTGTGGGACTGCCTTCTCCTTTACATCCCCCCAAATAAGTTTAAGATCGCGTGAGAAGATCCCCGGCTCATGGGGTTTCAAACTGGACTCAGTCTGTGCCTTTTTCGTTATGGCCCAGGCCTGGTGGCATGCTCTTGCTGGAGAGATCAGGGCACTGTGCCAAAATGGTTGAGGCCAGGAACAATATCGTAATTCTGGCCTCCCTGCTCAAAAGAGCAGCCAACTTGGCAACATACTGCAGAAGAGGAGGAGCTGTTTTTGTTTTGTACACTGCTTTCCACTCCCCAAAGGAGTTTCAGAGTGGCTTACAATCACCTTCCCTTTCCTCTCCCCACAAGAGACTCCCTGTGAGGAAGAAGGGGCTGAGAGAGCCCTGAGAGACCTGTCACGGGACCAAGGTCCACCCAGCAGGCCTCAGGGGTCTCAAAGTGGCTTACAATCGCCTTCCCTCCTTCTCCCCACAACAGACACTCTGTGAGGCAGGTGAGGCCGAGAGAGCTCTGATAAAACTGAGACTGGCTCAAGGTCACCCAGCTGGCTGCATGGGGGGAGGAGAACCTGTTTCTCCAGCTTAGACTCCACAGCTCTTAACCACTACACCAAACTGGCTCTCCAAATTGCAAACAGACAACTGCACCCCCCCCCCCACACACACAAAAAATTAAAGGGGGCTCTGAAATATTTGGGCTTGTTAGGATGTTGATATATATTTAAATGTGAGAATTATTATTTTGTTGTTTTATATATGTTGTGGCCTTCCCTGAGACTTCAGGGAAAGGAGGGCTATAAACAAAATACTAATACTAATACTAATAATAATAATTGAGAATAATGTAGTAGTAGTAATAATGTCACTGTGCCATCACCCTGATGGGCTTTTAGTCATTCTTTGTCGGGAGAAAGCGGCAGTGATGGGGGGTGGGCTTCTTACACGCTGCCAGTGAGCCCTATAAAAGGCAGCTTGCTGTGACACCCTGGAAAGACCACTTAGAGCAGCAGTCCCCAACCTTCTAGTAGTCGGGGACCGCCTCCGAGGGTTGGAGAGAGCCGGCGGCCCACCCGCTGCCGCCGCTCGCAAACGCGCACGAGCAGTTGTCGCGCATGCGCGTTTTCGCCACTAGGTGGCGCTAACGCGCATGTGCAGCGCTGCCGCGCGTGCGTGTTTCGCCAGCAGGGGGCGCAAACACGCATGCGCGGCAGCTCCACGCGTGTGCGTTTGTGTTGCTGCCGTGCCAGCGGCCGTGCCTGCTTCTTCCCCCCTCTCGCTGCGGGGGGGGGGAGGAAGGCGCGGCCACTGGCGGCCCGGTACCATGGCCTTTGCGGCCCGGTACCGGGCCGCAGACCGGGGGTTGAGGACCCCTGACTTAGAGAAAGGCCTTACGTCTGAGAAGTATGAAGTTGGAAACACTTGACAGACACCCCCTAGCCTTAGTTAACCTCCCGGACGGGCCTGGAGGTCTTCAGGAATGACATCTGTACATACTGATGACCCAGAGGCAGGGCCTTATCAGCTGTGGCCCCAACCTTGGTAGAACACTAGCAGAGATCCAGGTCCTGCAGGGCCTGTAAAAGTGAGTTGTACAGCTTCCGATTGTTTTGCTGGGCTTGCATTGCTGGCCTCCCCATTCACCCTCCCAAGTGACTTACCTATAGAATTGTGGTCACCAGATAATTGTATAAATGTTTTATTTGGGTTCCACAGAATTTGAGACTTACCCTGGGCTAATTCTGCACTTACTTTGTTTATTCCGTTGTGGATCCTGCTGAATTCAGATCGATTTGAATTCAGGTCTTCCTCTATCCCCCCCTCCCCATCTTGAAACAGAGAGTGGTTTGCATGTGATTAGGGAAGCTCAGAAGGGGGAGAGCTAAGAACAGCAGGAGCCTTGTTCTTTTTTTGAAGGAGGGGGGAGGATTGGAGACAGCACAGGAGGGGGAATAAATCCAAGGGGCAAATCTCTGCCGAGAGAAGTTCGGAATTCTGGAGCTTCTGCCAAGAGAAGTTAGGGATTGCCCTTTAAGGGAAACCTTGCAACCTGGGAATGAGGAAGCCTTTGAACTGATGCCCTGGCCAATCAGGGCTTTTCTACAGCATTGGAGGCTTGCAAGTTAGTTTGGAGAAAAGCAGAGAGCTGCACCTTTACTCATGCCGATTTTTCAAATATAGAGGGTTATATCCACTCCAGGATATTGCAGGGGAAAGGTAGGGTCACTCTGGATGAATCATGCTGGTTGCAGAGGGAAAATTTAAATTGTTCAAAAACAAAACAGAAATTGCGTTCAGTGCAGACAGCAGGGACTGAATCGACCTGGGATTGGAATAAAAACTCTGAACAGATCCAGCCCTGGTTTGAGCTAATTGTTTATGGGGAGGTTAATCCAATTTATATTTGGTAAGAAAGAATATGGTTGGCAACGTAATAAAGAATTGGGCACATTCTTTCATCAGTGGTGGCTGTGTGAGAAAGCTAAACTTTTGGGGATAAATATTCATGAAGAAATATCAGATAAATGGGGGAAAAGATTAACTTGGAGCCAGACATTTATTTGCTTGGTATATAAATAGTTAAGATAAGCAAGTTGGAATTTTAGTTAGATATTTGTCAACCGCTGCAAGAATTTTACGGGAAAGAAAATGGAAGTCAAATGGAGGAATAGGAGTTTGTTATAATAGTGAAACTCATTGACTATATGGATGAAAAGGGGATTTCTGATTTTAAATCCAGCTGGCTACACGTGGAGGAGTAGGGAATCAAACTTGTCTTGCCAGATTAGAAGTCGCTACTCTTAACCCCTACACTGACGGGAGACTGACCTCAAGAGGGAGGATATACATTTTGCAAATAAAAGAGGAATTTGTTATTATGATGACTGGGAAGAAGAAGAAGAAGCAGAAGAGTTGGTTCTTATATGCCGCTTTTCTCTACCCGAAGGAGTCTCAAAGCAGCTTACAGTCGCCTTCCCTTTCCTCTCCCCACAACAGACACCCTGTGAGGTGGGTGAGGCTGAGAGAGCCCTGATATCACTGCCTGTTTTATCAGTGCCATGGCGTGCCAGATTAGAAGTCCGCACTCCTAACCACGAACCAAACTGGGAACTGACTGGCACCAGGCACCAAAACCTGTTATGATGTTCTTTTTCTCACCCCACCCACCGACCTGCTCGAGTCTTCATCCATATTTTTGGCAACGGTAAAATTTTGTGTAGGTTGAAACACTGATCTGTTTTGAAACATTTTTTAAAAAATTTGCTTCCTTACATTATTCAGTCTGCCCTTCTGGCAGGGATGTCACGCGGACGACGCAGAGTGAGTCAGTACAGGTGCCAAAATGGGACATTCCATCGCCTATGCATTGGGATGGCAGAAGTCTGTGCCACCAGAAACGAAGCAGCGTGGAAATCACACGACAATGTGATTACAGTCAGCTAAACACAGCAGTATAAGCCCCATTCCATGAAGATACACCTAGGTGGGTCACTGTGTCGGTCTAAAGCAGTGCTTCTCAACCTGGGGGTTGGGACCCCTTTGGGGGTCGAACGACCCTTTCACAGAGGTCACGGCAGGGCAAGCAGCTTGGCTGGGGGGAGGGAGCCATCCACACAACAGCCTTGCGGGGTAGATCGAGATAGAACGTTTGTCTGTCTGGAGCAGCGGAGAAGAGCGAGATCGGCCTGGTGGGACAAGAGGCAGAGCTGAACTGAGAAACCCCGGAAAAAAACAAATTTTTAGACAATCATGAACAATGGAGCTTCATGCCGTTGGTCAGTTTTGGTTTAATTTCTCCGAAAGAGCACTTGCGTAATTTTATGGTTGGGGGTCACCACAACATGAGGAGCTGTATTAAAGGGTAGCGGCATTAGGAAGGTGGAGAACCACTGGTCTAAATCCACAGAACAAAGCTAGAGTCCGTCAAGTTGAATTCCAGGTGTAAGATTTTGTGTGCATGATACGTGGAGAAGCGTGCGTGCACCGCTCCATTTATTTCATGTGAGTTTTCAAAACATCTCCGGCAATGCGGATCTTTATTTTTTTTAATTTATTTTTTAATTTCCCCCCTGCCGTTCTCCAAAGGGCGCATGGCGGCTTACGACGGAGTTAACGCACAAAGTAATTAAACACGATTCGGTGTTGAAAATCTAAAATTCAGTTTTAAAATTCAACTAGCCCTGTTATAAAGCATTAAGGTGGGTTATTAAACGGGGGGGGGGGGGAGGGTGTATGGAGTACTGGGAAAATTGCCTGCAGGCTGCCATGGAGCACAGTTGTTCTCTCATGCCCCAGAGGGACGGACCAGAACCAATGGGGTGAAATTAATGCAAAAGAAATTCCATCTAAATCTCCGGAAGAAGTTCCTGACAGTTAGAGTGGTTCCTCAGTGAAACAGTCTTCCTCAGGAGGTGGTGGGTTCTCCATCTTTGGAGATTTCTAAACAGAGGCTGGAGAGCCATCTGACAGAGAGGCTGATTCTGTGAAGGCTCAAGGGGGTGGCAGGTGACAGTGGATGAGCGAGAGGGTTGGGAGTGTCCTGCATAGTGCAAGGGGCTGGACTAGATGACCCAGGAGGTCCCTTCCAACTCTATTATTCTACTATTCTTTGATTCTAGGTGGAATTTGAACAGGGAGGCTGGCATCTTCTTGATATTATTTCTGGGCTCAGCCGTAGGCCTGGCGGAACAGCTTGGTTTTTGCAGGCCCTGCGTAACTGGTTAAGGTCTTGCAGGGCCCTGATCTCGTGAGGCAGAACGTTCCACCCAGCTGGGGCCAGGGCTAAAAAGGCCCTGACCCTGATGGATGCCAGTTTCACTTCTTTGGGCCCAGGGCCCCAGAGCAAATTCTGGTTGCTGGATCTCTAATGTGTGTAAAGTACCATCAAGCAAGGGGCTCTCAAGGCTGATGAGAAGTAGAGATGGTTGGCCATGAGCTTTCCTCTGCAGAGCCTTCCTTGGTGGTCTCCCTTTCAAGCACCAACGCCTGCTTAGCTTCCAACCGACAGTGATCCCGGCACGGGGATTAGCTTTTGTGGCGACCCCTGCAAGGGGCCTTTAAGACAAACGAGAAGCAGAGGTGGGTTGCCACCTTATCTTTCTGCAGAGTCCTCCTTGGTGGTCTGCCTTCCAGGTACGGCCCCTGCTTAGCTTCCAAGATCAGCCGAAACCAGGCCATGTCAGGCTGCCTTCCTTCCCACGACCCGATTACCTGCTTGGAAAAGCCCTCTTGGACAGAAGAGCTGAAGGAAAGCTGGTGTTTCCTACCTCCCAAAGTGACTTACAAATACTTTCCCCTTCCTGTCCCCCCAAGAAGAAGAGTTGGTTTCTATACCTGGCTTCTCACTATCTGAAGCCTCAAAGGGGCTTCCCTTCCCTTCCTCCCCCCACAACAGACATCCTGTAAGGCAGGTGAGGCTGAGAGAACTTTGACAGGACTGCTCTGTGAGAAGAGCATCATTAGGACTGCGATTAGCCCTAGGTAAGCGGGCCAGTGAGTTAAGTGGGGCTGAGAGAGCACTGACAGGACTACTCTTTGAGGACAGCGACATCAGGACTGTGACTAACCCAAGGTAAGTGGGCCTGTGAGTTAAGTGGGGCTGAGAGAGCTCTGACAGGACTGCTCTGTGAGGACAGTGACATCAGGACTGTGACTAGCCCAAGGTAAGCGAGTCTGTGAGTTAAGTCGGACTGAGAGAGCTCTAGCAGGACTGATCTGTGAGGACAGTGACATCAGGACTGTGACTAGCCCAAGGTAAGCGAGTCTGTGAGTTAAGTCGGACTGAGAGAGCTCTAGCAGGACTGATCTGTGAGGACAGTGACATCAGGACTGTGACTAGCCCAAGTTAAGCGAGCCTGTGAGTTAAGTGGGGCTGAGAGCGCTCTGTGAGAACAGCTATAACAGGACTGACTGGGCCAAAGCTGACTGCCTACAGAGGAGTGAGGATCCAAATCCTGTTCTCCAGATTACAGGCTGCTGGTCTTAACCACGAGGCTACGTTAGCTCTTGATCAGGTCAGCTTTTGCACAGTTGTTGTTGTTATTATTATTGGATTTCTAGCCCGCCACTCCCCTGAGGCTCGCGGCGGATAACAACATGTAAAACCCCCATAAGACCCCTAATACATAAAAGCACCTAAAAACAATCCCCAGCCCACCCAACCCAACCCACCTGATGGCGGCGGAACTATCCGGGAAACCCGGGGGCACTGCTGATGTAGATGTAGAGGGGGGGAGATCTAAAAAGGTGGGGGCGCCGGCCTCAACCATAAGCCTGGCGGAAGAGCTCTGTTTTGCAGGCCCTGCGGAAGGATGGCAAATCCCGCAGGGCCCGCAGCTCCTCCGGAAGCTCCTTCCACCAGGCGGGGGCCAGGACCGAAAAGGCCCTGGCGCTGGTTGAGGACAGACATGCCTCGCGGGGTCCAGTTTGTGGAAAGGCCAGGAGGGGGGCAGCATTTCCGACCTCGTGGGCCCAGCCCTGCTCCAAGGGGTGAGCCACAATGGAGAAAGCCCCTTGAATTGGAGAGGGGGTTTGTTGCCCCTCTGCAGGCTGGCCTCTGCAGAAGACCCTGCCGATATGAGTGAAATTGCTGTGCTGGTGCGGAAGGAGCCCAAAATGCGATGCCGGAAACGGCAGAGGGAGGCTTCCAACCCGAGGGCAGGTTCCGCCGCACAAATATCTTGCTATTTTTATCCCACCTGCTCCAAAAGCAGAAATGATTGTTTATAATATTGGGCTCTAATGACCAATTAGGCAGCCGCCGTTCTCCGATTGACTCGCCTTCCCTTTGAGTCCTCTTCCTTCCCTTCCCTGAGGCGTCTTGTTCTCAGCTTCATATATTGTGAGCATGCAGGAAGGCAGGGCTTAAAAAATAAAAGGCCTTGAGGACGTTGAGCAGTCAGATCAATCGTTACAGTTGCCAACTCTGAGTTGCGGAATTCCTGGAGATTGGGGAGCTTTCCAATATATGAAGAAGAAGAGTTGGTTCTTATATGCCACTTTTCTCTACCCAAGAGTCTCAAAGCGGCTTACAGTCGCCTTCCCTTTCCTCTCCCCACAACAGACACCCTGTGAGGGAGGGGAGGCTGAGAGAACCCTGAGATTACTGAAGAAGAAGAAGAAGAGTTGGTTCTTATATGCCGCTTTTCTCTACCCGAAGGAGTCTCAAAGCGGCTTACAGTCGCCTTCCCTTTCCTCTCCCCACAACAGACACCCTGTGAGGGAGGGGAGGCTGAGAGAACCCTGAGATTACTGAAGAAGAAGAAGAAGAGTTGGTTCTTATATGCCGCTTTTCTCTACCCGAAGGAGTCTCAAAGCGGCTTACAGTCGCCTTCCCTTTCCTCTCCCCACAACAGACACCCTGTGAGGGAGGGGAGGCTGAGAGAACCCTGAGATTACTGAAGAAGAAGAAGAAGAGTTGGTTCTTATATGCCGCTTTTCTCTACCCGAAGGAGTCTCAAAGCGGCTTACAGTCGCCTTCCCTTTCCTCTCCCCACAACAGACACCCTGTGAGGGAGGGGAGGCTGAGAGAACCCTGAGATTACTGAAGAAGAAGAAGAAGAGTTGGTTCTTATATGCCGCTTTTCTCTACCCGAAGGAGTCTCAAAGCGGCTTACAGTCGCCTTCCCTTTCCTCTCCCCACAACAGACACCCTGTGGGGTGGGTGAGGCTGAGAGAGCCCTGATATCACTGCTTGGTCAGAACAGTTTTCTCAGTGCCGTGGGGAGCCCAAGGTCATCCAGCTGGCTGCATGTGGGGGAGCGGGGAATTGAACCTGGCTCACCAGATTAGAAGTCAGCACTCCTAATCACTGGTCAAACTGACTCTCACCAAACTGGATGAACTCACATTCTAGTTGTCTGAAGAAGTGAGTGACGATTCACAAAACCCTGCCACAAATTTTGCTAGTTTTCCAGGCGTTGCTGGACTCTTGCTGTTTTCCCTAACTGGGACTGTTCAGTGGTATACCGCTTCTGAACATGGAAGATCCATTTAGCCTTCTTGGATGATATAACCTCTGATGATATAACCTCTTCCTTGTGCATGCATGTAGTCACCCTATAGTGAATCAGATCCTCGGTCCCTCAAGGCTGGTATAGTCTGCAGCATTTCTCCAGGATCTCAGGCTGAGGTATTTCCCATCCCCTCCTGCCTGGTCCTTTTCACTGGACATGTCAGGGATTGAACCGGGGACCTTCTGCGTACAAAGCAGAGGCTCTGCCACTCAGCTACGGCCCTTCTGCTGACGGATGAATCAGACCCTCGGTCTATCAAGGGCTGATTCTGCACGTACTTCCCTCCCCCCCCCCCTTTGTGGATCCTGCTGAATTCAGATGGATTTGAACTCAGGTCTTCCTCTATCCTCCCCCTCCCCATTGAAACAGAAAGTGTTCTGCACTCGATTGAGGAAGCTCAGAGCGGGGAGGGGAGCCAAGTGCAGCAGGAGTCTCTTTTTTTCTTTTCTTGAAGGGGGGGGGAAGATGATTGGAGATAGCTGAGGAGAGGGGAATAAATCCAAGAGGCAAATTCTGCTGAGAGAAGTTGGGGCTTCTGGAGCGCAGTCACTTTAAGACAAGCCTTGCAACCAGGAACCAGGAAGTCTTTTAACTGACACCCTGGCCAATCAGGGAAGACTGCTTCGCTACGAGGCTCAGAGAAGGCAGTTAATTCGCAAAAAGCAGGAATCTGCACACTTACTGATGGCGGTTTTTGAAATATCAAGGGTTATATCCACTCCAGGATATTGCGGGGAAAAGGCACGGTCATTCTGGATCACTCATGCCTGTTGCATAGGGAAAATTTAAAGCGCCTAAAATCACAATGCAAATCGAATTCAGTGTAGATGGGAGGGATTCATTCGAACTGGGACTGGGTAAAAAGCCCTGTGCAGACTACACCCTGGATGAGCCAGGATGGGCCGATCTCGTCAGATCTCAGAAGCTAAACAGGGTCGGCCCTGCTTCATATTTGGATGGGAGACCCCAAGGAAGACGAGGGTCGTGATAACGGGGCAGGCGATGGCAAACCACCACCTCCGAACGTCTCTTATCTGGAACACCCAAATCTGGTTGCAACTTGACGGCGCTTCCCAGCACCACTATTCCAAATCTGCCGAATCTGTGGCGCATGGCACTGCATGCATCGTGTGGCAGCGAATTCCGAAGGGGATTACGGAAGCCCCCAATAATTTCCTTTGCTCTGTCCTAACTGGGTTGTCCCTCAGCAGCATGGAGAGTTCTCCCAAGTTCTAGATTTTTGAGTCTGCCTGTTGCGCCATTGTTTCCGACCTACGTGACCCTATGAATGAATGACCTCATTAAGAGCATTGCTCCTGGCCAGTGGAACTGACGGCCACATGATTTGGCATTTCACAGATTTATTGACAGAGGGGAGGTTCATCAACAGCTGCAGGGAGCTAAGGGGGCTGCGGAAAAGTCCATGCTCTCCTCCACCACGCTAACTTTTGGGCTTCTTCACCCATGGCCTGATGAGCCTCTTGTGGCGCAGAGTGGTAAGGCAGCGATATGCTGTCTGGAACTGTCTGCCCATGAGGTTGGGAGTTCAATCCCAGCAGCCGGCTCAAGGTTGACTCAGCCTTCCATCCTTCCGAGGTCGGTAAAATGAGTACCCAGCTTGCTGCTGGGGGGTAAACGGTCATGACTGGGGAAGGCACTGGCAAACCACCCCGTATTGAATCTGCCATGAAAACGCTAGAGGGCGTCACCCCAAGGGTCAGACATGACTCGGTGCTTGCACAGGGGATACCTTTACCTTTACCTTACCCATGGCCTGAGGAACTCACCGCCACAAGATAAAGCAACGGACAGTGTGGCCTTTGATAGAGACATTGGAGGAGATGTCAGTCAACGGAGATTCACAACTTTGTGCTCTGTGGTTTCCAATCTCTTGGTCAATCCTGGCCCCAGAGAGGTACGCCTGGCCTCGACCGGGGCCAGGGCCTTTTCGGTCCTGGACCCTACTTTGGTGGCCCGGAGGAGCTGCGGGCCCTGGGAGAGCTCTCAGCTTTCCACAGGGCCTGCAAAATGGAGCTCTTCCGCCAGGGCTATGGTGGAAGTCAGTGTTGATGCTAGATCAGATGGGGCTCTTCCCTGGGAGATATGCTCCCATGCTGGTCCATCTATTGGTGTGGCCGATTGTCACACCCCTCCCTTAGCCCCCCTGGCTGTTAGGGGGAGGGGTTGTCTAGATGGATTGTTATTGTTCACACTCTACTTTTGTAATTTAATGGGGTTGAACGTCTATTTTTTAAAAATTGGGGACTGTTTTATTGTTTCGAACATCTGTACGCTACCCGCCAGGAGCCAGCTTGTCTGGGAGTGGCGGGTAATAAATCGAACAACAACAACAACAATAACAACAAACCACACGGGGACCAGGATAAAATCCATCCTCTTCTTCACCGCACTAACTTGGTGCTTGTTGGCTTGGTAGCTCCATGCCTGCGGACCTCCCTGCTGCTGGGAATCTCGCGGTCCCTCTGACCCCCATAGGCTTCCACACTCAAGCTGTGTCTCTCCAGAAGTCCATGGACTACCATTCCCATGAGCCCCTGCCAGCGTATGCTGGCAGGGGCTCATGGGAATGGCAGTCCATGGCCATCTGGAGGGCCGCAGTTTGACTACCCCTGCTCCAGGCCCACACAACTCCCTGCTGCAAGATCAGTGGGTCAGAGCGACCCACTTGCTGCAGGAGCTGGCCCTCACCAGCGGGGGCGCCCAAGAACCCCTCTGGCTTCCGAACTCCACACCCGCGGAACTCCCCGCCGCAGGATCCCGGGGAATCCCGCAGGGCGTCGGAGCGTCCTATGCTGCCTTGCGGGGACAGCCCGGGAGCCTCCCGGATCCCCCGCCCGTCCGGCGCGTCCCTCCCTCCCTCCGTCCCTCCCGCTCCAGCTGCGCCAAAAACTTCGCGGGCGGGCTGCGGAGGAGCCGGCCTTTGCACCACGCCGCCGGGGAGCCGCCAGCAGCAGCAGCAGCGCCAGCGCCGTCCGCAGCAGCACCAGCACCGCAGCCGCAGCAGCACCAGCCGCCCGCCTGCCTGTCCGCCCGCTGGCCGGGCTCGCTGTGTCGCCCCGCGGCGCCCGGTGCCTCTGCATGGACGTCAAGGCCGCCCCCAACGGCGTGGCCACCATCGAGGACCGGATCCTGCGCATCACCGGCTACTATGGCTACTACCCGGGCTACGCCAGCCAGAAAAGTGAGCGCGGGCGGCGGCGGGATCGGGAGGGGGGGGGGGGCGGTGTGTGATTTTTTTTTTTTTGGGTGGGGGCTTTGCAGCCCGGAGAGATCCGTGCACGCTCGCGCGGCTCCTTTACACGCGACGGGAGGTTGCACGGATCTGGGCCGGAGGAGAGCTGGCCCCGGGCCTGGGGGATGGCGCCTCGGTGGCTCGAGCCCGGACGCCGGGGACCGGGAGGCGCCGCAGGCTCCCGGGGTGGGATGGGGGGCGTTTTGTGTGTGCGCGGGCACGTGTGAACGAGTTGGAGCCGGCTCGTGAGATGCTCCCGCCCTCCCGCCCGGGAGGTTGGCAAGGGGGAATGGGCTGCTTGCGGATTCCCGCGACCGGGAGAGAAGTTTCCGAACGCTTCGGGGCCCGGCGGGGAGGGGGCGTCTCTTCCTCCCCCAACTCTTATTATGCTAAAATGATTCTGTACATTCACACGTTCAGCTGTCGGGGGTCACGTGTACAAGAAGGACTCGTCCCCCTAAGAGAGGCAGGGGATACGTGGGAAAGCGGGCCACGGGCCGGAGTGTTGTGTTTTGATTGCGGCAGGCTGGTTTTTTTTTTTTGGAGGGAGGGCGGGAGTCCCTGCAAAGAAATCCGCCTCTGGCCAGAACTAGTGTAGACAGAGGAGAGAATCCAGAGTCAAACGGGCCTGATCCTCCCTGCGCCTGGCTTCCTCCGGATCGGGCCTTCCTCTCCCTTGCCACAATGCCCCTCCCCATCAAAAAAGTTGTGAAAGTTACAGAATGTTGAAAAGAAGTTGAAAAGTCAATCCGGGAAATGATCACAGGCCGGGAGACAAAGAGTTTGCAGAAGCCCAGCCGTTGATGACCCTGTTAGTATTTGTTGTCAAATTCATTGAATCGCAGAGTTGGCCAGGCGCCCTAGAGGCCATCTAGTCTAACCCCCAGCTCAGTGTGGGATCAAACTGGCATCCCTGACAAATGTACATCCAGAGGCAGCTCGAAGGCTGCCAGTGAGGAGGAGCTGACCTTCTCCTTTGGCAAGCCTCTTCCACTGCTCAGCTTCTTGTACTGCAAAAAAATTCTTACCTCTTTTTGGCCCATAATTTGAACTCGTGAATGCAAGTCCCTGTATTCTCTGCTGCCCACAGGGACTGCTTCCTCCCCTCCTGTAACCAGCAGCTCTTCAAATGTTTCAAGAGAGCCATCGTGCCACCCTCAACCTATGATCATAGAGTTGGAAGGGACCACAGAGGCCATCTAGTCCAACCCCCTGCTCATTGCAGGATCAGCCCAAAGATCCTGACAGGTGTTCGTCCAGCCGCTGCTTGAAGAGGCCAGCAAAGGGGCGTGCACAGCCTCCCTGGGGCCAGTTCCACGTTATTATTAAGCCTTCGGCGCAGTTAGAGGCAACAAAGAGAGCCAGCGTGGTATGGTGGGTAAAGAGTGGTGGACCCTAATCTGGAGATCTGGGTTTGATTCCCTGCTACTCCACATGCAGCCAGCGAGGTGACCTTGGGCCAGTCACAGTTCTCTCAGAGCTGTTCTCACAGAACAGTTCTCTTTGAGCTCTCTCAGCCCTACCAACCTCACAGGGTGCCTGTTGTGGGGAGAGGAAGAAAAAGGTGTAAGTCACTTGGGGACTCCTTCAGGCAGTGAAAAGCAGAGGATTAAAAACAGCTCTTCTCTTAAAGATGTTACCACAGATCAGTTCTCTTAGAGCTCTCTCAGCCCCACCTAACTCACAGGGTGTTCTGTGGCAGGGAGAGAAAGGGAAAGGTAAGACTTTTCTTTCTTTCTTTCTTTCTTTCTTTCTTTCTTTCTTTCTTTCTTTCTTTCTTTCTTTCTTTCTTTCTTTCTTTCTTTCTTTCTTTCTTTCTTTCTTTCTGATAGTGTAAAGCAGGGTACAAAACCCAGCTCTTCTTGTGCTAAGAGAACACAAACCTTCTAATCAGAACCACTGTTTCCGCTGGTGTCTCCTGTGGCATTCCTGTTTTGCTGTCTGACCTCCATGGTTGCTGCTCTATGTGGGGTTGGACTAGATGGCCTCTAGGTGCCCTTCTAACTTCTTGATTCTGTGACATTTGATAACAGGGCTGAGAAGGATTAGCAACTCACCCCCCCTCCTCTTATGGTTGTGTCTCTTTGCCTCGGACAGAGGATGTGAACAGCAGCTAGGATTCAGCCTCCTGCTGAATTCATTTGCTTCGTGCGGCTCTTAAGTGTGTGGGGAAAAAAGGTCGGGAAACTTATTTTGGAGGCTGTTTGTGTGTGCATCATGGGGGAGGCTATCATGGGTATATTTATTACTAGGGGCCAAGCCCATTGCATTTAGGAATACAACGGGAACTAGATTGTGAGAGGGGGGTAGAAGAACTATGCGGATGAGCACTCCCTCCCCCCAGAAATTGGAGAGGCTGCAGGCAGCTGCTAGGAAACTCACCAGCAGGGGGAGCTCTCATGCAGCAGGGATCTGCAGCCTCCGAGCCTCGGAGGGAAGTGGAAGGGGGAGGGGGTATTCAGGGGTGGGGGACGGAAGGTGATTGGCTGACCGCTGGACAGACAGGCAAGCCGTTTGGAGGAGGAGGCACTAAGGGGCGGGACAGCTGCCCTGAGTGGGTGTTCAGCACTGAGTGGCACTTAAGCCATGAGACCAGCTCCTCCTCCAAGCCCTTACCAGAAATATTAAGTGGAACAGATAAGGCCTGGGATAGCCTGGGCACCCCGCATCTCCTCAGTTTAAAGATAAGCAGGTTTAGCCGTGGCCAGTATTTGGATTGGAGACCTCGAAGGAACGCCAGGGTCATGGCGCAGAGGTAGGCAAGGGCAAACCACCTCCGAACGTCTCTTTCCCGGAAGCCAGACAATCCTACCGTTATAATATCTCCTGGCAAACTACACACACACACACACACATAGAACATATGACCAGTCAATCAATACTAAGGCGATGCCAGTCAGAAAAGGGGAACGTCTTTCTGGTTAGCCTAGCCCAACTGAATCTGGTAGATCCTGGAAGCTAAGCAAGGTCAGCCTTGGTTACCACTTGGGTAGGAGGGCATGCAGGAGGTCCAGGGCTGCTACACCAGATCTAGATGGCCCAGAGATCAGTTCCCCTGGAGGAAACGGCTCCTTGGGAGGGGGGACTCCATAATACTCTACTCCACCAAGGTCCCTCCCAGCCCCAAATTCCACCCGGCCCCAACTTCCCAACCCAAAACGTAGCCAGATCTCAAAAGCTAAGCAGGCACAACTCCAGCTAGTATTTGGGTGGGAGACCACCAAGGAAATCCACAGAGCTAGGCAATGGTAAACCATTTCCAAATGTCCCTTGTATCGCCATATGTCAGGTGTGACTTGATCACACACACACACACACACACACACTCACAAAGTTTTGAATGAGACAACTACTTTCTCCTCTATAGAATCATAGAATCCTAGAGTGGGGAAGGGCCCATACAGGCCATCTAGTCCAACCCCCTGCTCAGTACAGGATCAGCCTCAAGCATCCAGGAGAAGGATCTGTCCAGCCACTGCTTGAAGACGGCCAGTGAGGGGGAGCTCCCCACCTCCTTAGGCAGCCCCTTCCACTGCTGAACTAGACTCCTAGAATCCTAGAGTGGGAAGGGGCCATGCAGGCCATCTAGTCCAACCCCCTGCTCAACGCAGGATCAGCCCAAAGCATCCTAAAGCATCCAAGAAAAGTGTGTATCCAACCTTTGCTTGAAGACTGCCAGTGAGGGGGTGCTCACCACCTCCTTAGGCAGCCTATTCCACTGCTGAACTACTCTGACTGTGAAAATTTTTCCCCTGATATCTAGCCTATATCGTTGTACTTGAAGTTTAAACCCAAACCTATTTTCTGTTAAACCTCCTGTAATTTTCTGGATAACTTAGAGGTAGAGGATTCTCTTCCTTTCCATTGCATCTGACGAAGCGAGCTCCGACTCACAAATGCTCATGCTAGATTGAATGCCATGAATCCCTTAGGTGCGGCTGCACTTCTGTTGTGTTCTGCTACAAGACGCTAGCACGTCTATCCCTCTGCTAAAGAACGGCCCCTTGTTTGTGCGCCACTGTCGAAAGATCTGCGCCGTCCTCTCTTTTAATGGGTTTTGCTTTTGGCACAATGAGATTGCTGCTCGTTTCCCCAATTAATAGCTCTTGGCTCCTGCGCCTTAATTCCCTATAATGGAAACTCAACACGCAAATCTACGCAATTAGGTATCAGCCGGTCCCAAGGGCACAGAGATCCGTCCTGTTGATGGTGGGACCATGTGGATGGTGCTCAGATTATCTGAGGAAGGGACATATCAGCTCATGGGATGTTACCTTCAATCCTTGGTCCATCGTGAACTGTGTCTCTCTAGTGTCTTAGGGAGAGGTCTTTCCCGTCACTTCCAACCTGATCCTTAGAATTGGAGATGGTCTATCAAGATGCGTCTTTCCATCCGCTCCTCACTGGTCCTTCTAACTGGAGATGCCGGGGATTGAACCGGGGACCTCCTGCATGCCAAGCAAAGGCTCTGCCACTGAGCCACAGCTGCTCCCTAATAAATAGGAACACAGGAAACTGTTTCTACTAAGGCAGCTCATTGGTCCATCAATGTCCATCTTTCCATCCCCTCCTGCCTGGTCCTTGTAACTGGAGATGCCGGGGATTGAACCTGGAGACCTTCTGCCTGCTGAGCAGAAACTCTCCCGCTGAGTCACGGCCCTAGCTGAGGTTAGCTCCAGGGGATGGTCCAGCTGGGCATCCAGGAGGGAAGTCTAGCCTCTTAAGCAGGGTGACCTCTATCTTTGGCCTGGGATGCCGGATCATCCCCAGCTTTGGGAAGAGACCCTGACCAGGTGGTCTGTGTGAAATTCCAGCTGCTGACACTGTGGAAGAGGTGGCCAACCCGTTGGTAGGACCCAGCATAATGTTGCCAGCTCCCAGGTGGGGCCTGGAGATTTCCCAGAGTCAGCAGTGATCTCTGGACTGCAGAAGTCAATTTCCCTGGAGCAAATGAAGAACTGTTTTGTTTTTTTTTGTACCCTGCTTTTCACTACTTGAAGGATTCTCAAAGCGGCTGACAGACACCTTTCCTGTCCCCGCAGCAGACACCCTGTGAGGGAGGTGGCGTTGAGAGAGCACTTTTAACTACCACTCCATGCTGGCTGCTCCTCACAACAGGCGCTTTGTAGGGCAGGTGGGGCTGAGAGAGTTCTGAGAGAACGGTGACTGGCCCAAAGTTTCCTAGCAGGCTTCGTGTGAAGGAGTGAGGAATCAAGGAACAGTGGTTGTTAGACTCTGCTTTTCCCTACCTCAAGGTGTCTCAAAGCAGCTCACAATCTCGCCTACCCCTCCTCTCCCCACAACAGCCAACCTGTGAGAGAGGTGGGGCCAAGAGAGCTCTGAGAGAACTGTACATGGCCCAAGGTCGCCCAGCTGGCTGCACGCAGATGCGGAGTGGGGAATCAAACCCTGTTCTCCAGATCAGAAGAAGAGTTGGGTTTTGTACCCTGCTTTCCTCTACTTTAAGGAGTCTCCAAGCGGCTTGCCATCACCTTCCCTTCCTCCCCCCCAACAGACACCCTGTGAGGTGAGTGGAGCTGAGAGAGCTCTGAGAGAACTGTGACTGGCCCAAGGTCACCCAGCTGGCTGCACGGGGAGCAGGCATCGAACCCGTTTCTCCAGATTCGAGTGCGTCGCTCTTTAACCACTCCACCGAGCTGTCTCTCAGCCAAATATTTATTTTGGCTCCCAAACCTCAGTGCGGTAAATTATTTCCTTGCCGGGCACGGGCAGCATGGCTTTCCTTGCGCCTTTTGAACAGAGAGTCTCTCTGGTGGACGCCTTCCACCCTTCAGAGCGGGAGAGCAAAGGCGAGGCCTTTGTCCAGCTAGCATACTTCTGCGTTGGAAGTTTTCAATTAGGGACAGCGGGAGGTGAGCAGCTGCAGTTGGGGTGGGTTAAGGGGGGGGACGAGAAGCGCTTTCGTTTTCTGTGATGCTGGGAACGGCCTGGTCCTGTTGGTTGCTCTCAGCCACAGGCGGCCGTCGGGTGAAGTAAGTGATTCATTTTCATAACAGCTGGGATGTGGCTGGCCGTAGCTTTTATAGTCTCAGCGCAGTTCTACATTGGGTAGGATTCAGCGCATCGCGCATGCGAAAGGGAAGGATTTGGGGGGGGGGATTGAAATAGGGTGGGGTGGGGGTGAGGAAGCCCACAAAGGTAGGACTGCCAACTCTGGGTTGTATTATTATTGTATTATTATACTAGCAAAAGAGCCCATTGAAATTAAAAATACAATGGGCGCTAGGCAGCCAGGGCTCCCTCCCCCACGCCTGGGGAGCCTTTCCAAGCAGTAGAAAGGCTCTGACCTTTCTACTGCTTGCTGTGCGCGTCCTGATTGGCCCATGGACCGGAAATAGAGGCCGGACTGGCTCCGCCCAGGAGGCCGCTGCTCAAATATTAAGAGCAGCTAAGTGTTAAAGATGGATGATGATAGCCATTTGGTGATGCTCAACTCTTGGGCCTTTTATAGCTCAACTGTCGCCATGTCTTTCGATCCTGTGCTGCTTCCTTTAGATTTATGGCTCTGGCCAGCGTCCATTTTGAGCACGTCTAACCTCCGCATTCCTTGTCACCCGTATGATTTTGTTTTGGCCTCAAACAGAAGTGTTGTGGAATGCTGCCGTTTTACGGGCCCTGTGGCACTTAAGGAGTTTGGTCAAGGCCCGAATCTGAGCTGGGAAATTACTGCGAATTTGAGGGTGAATCGTGAGGGGTGCTGGTGGCCACAGGAGAGGACGGAGGGCCATGGCAGCAGGGATGTGATGCCGCTCTAGCCCTTCCATTTCTCCTAGACTCTATGATATACCATAGAGTCCTCCCTCAGAAGCCACTCTTTGCTTATCTCAGCAATCTGGAGATCACAGTTGTAAAGGCTGTGGGGTTCCCCCTTGTAGGCAGGCAGTTCTAATGAGAGCTCTTTCCAGTGAGACACCCGTGTCACCTCCTTGAACTTGGGACAGTCCCTGGGCAAAGTTGCTAGTTGCTTGGTGCCAGGGGCAGCCCGGGTCAACAAGATGTCGTACCAAATCACAGCTACACTGCAATTTCTGTCTGCGTTACCTGAGTCCTGTTTCCATCGGGCCTTAAGGCCTTCCGGAATAAGAAGCAGTAGAGGCTTGTTTGGCAAACGTGGAAAAGAAAAGGCGTCACAGGAAGTAGTGCAGGCATGTGCAGTCAAAGGGAAGCCAATTTACACCGACCCCATGAAAAAAAGGACGGTTCAAAATTATTGATTATTATCCTCGAACTTGGGAGCCAAAGGCTACATATATACAATTTAAATTCTGAGAGGAAAACTTGAAAAACAACCACTGAGGAAAACCCAGTTGAAAACGGTTCAATCTAGAGGCCGTTCTGGTTGTTCTAATATACACATATATATAAAAGAAGAGATAAGAAACGTTTATTTATATTTATTGTGAAATTGTTTAGTATAGCCCAGGATAGGTTCTGTTTTTAATTTACACCGACCCTGCAGGGCAGGCATTTTGGAACTTTTGACCGTGAAGGAGCCCCGGAAACATTTTTTTTTAGGCTTCGAGGAGCCCTGGAACCAGGCCGGAATGGATGGCATCTGTCACTTCCAGTGGGTGGGGCTTGGAGGTGTAGCCAGCTGACATCACTTCCTGGATCTCTCGAGGCCTCAAAAATGGTATCAGGGCCTCCTTGATGGGCTGCCTAACAAACAGGTGAATGGAAATTGAACTTGCTGAAGCTTGAAGACAAACAGCAACACAGAAAACAGGGAACCTTGTGGGAAAATTCAGAAAGGATAAATAAACGAAACAGAAAGAAACCTCAACTGCAAATTGAAAAAGTATACAGTTTTAATACGAATAACAATATACAAACTCTACAAACCATTTCTCAAATACAATATACTCTGAATTGTCAAAGGATCATACGATATGTGAACAAGTCAGAGAAAATTATACAAACATTTATAATACACACAACATTTCAAAAAGTCGCAAAAGTGCAAAATTGTAATCTTGCACTTTTGTGACTTTTTGAAATGTTGTATGTTGTGTGTTAATGGCAGAAAGCGAAGAGGAACTAAAGGTGAAGGAGGAGAGTTCAAATGATGGCTTGAAACTCAACATCAAGAAAATGAAGACCATGGCATCCGGCCCTCTCAATTCCTGGCAAATAGGTGGGGAAGAAATGGAGATAGTGACAGATTTTATTTTCCTGGGCTCCAAGATCACTGCAGATGGGGACTGCAGCAAAGAAATTAAAAGACGCTTGCTCCTGGAGAGGAAAGCTATGGCAAATCTAGACAGCATCCTAAAAAGCAGAGACATCACCCTGCCAACAAAAGTGCGTCTAGTCAAGGCTATGGTCTTCCCAGTTGCAATGTATGGCTGCGAAAGTTGGACCATAAGGAAGGCCGAGCGTCAAAGAATTGAGGCTTTTGAACTCTGGTGCTGGAGAAGACTCTTGCGAGTCCCTTGGACTGCAAGGCGAACAAACCGGTCAGTCCTAGAGGAGATCAGCCCTGACTGCTCCTTCGAAGGCCAGATCCTGAAGATGAAAGTCAGATGCTTTGGCCACCTCATGAGAAGGAAGGACTCCCTGGAGAAGAGCCTAATGCTGGGAGCGATCGTGGGCAAAAGAAGAAGGGGACGACAGAGAATGGGAAGGACTTAATGAGATAATAACTACTTGGCATCCAAGTGAAAATATTGATCAAACATGTATTTTAAAACAGAGGCCTCCCTCCCTCCTTGGGTTACTCACAGTTCTCTCAAAGCTGTTCTCAGAGAACAGTTCTCTTAGAGCTCTCTCAGGCCCACCTACTTCACACGGTGTCTGTTGTGAGGAGAAAAGCATAGTGGTTTTTTATACCCCGCTTTTCACTGCCTCAAGGAGTCTCAAAGCAGCTTACAGTTGCTTTCCCTTTCCTCTCCCCACAACAGACACCCTGTGAGGGAGGGGAGGCTGAGAGAGCTTTGATATCACTGCTCCGTGAGAACAGCTCTATCAGGACTGTGACTCGCCCAAGGTCACCCAGCTGGCTGCATGTCGAGGAGCGGGGAATCAAACCCAGTTCACTAGATTAGAAACCGCTACTCTTAAGCACTGTACCAAGCTGGAAGGGAAAGGTGCTAGTAAGCGCTTGGAGATTGCAGTGTGTAAAGTCCCCTGGGGGATCTTGTGAGGATCTGGTTCAGTGAGTCTTCTTGGAGTTGTTGGGGAGAACTCTTTGGAGGACGGGCAGGATAAAAATACGACCGAGGGAAGGACGCCTGTCTTCGGCTGCTGGGTGAAACCGTCTGTGAGTTCTGACATGTGTCTCATTGAGGAACGGAAAGCTGTCACAAAACCATCTCCTAACAGACAAACGCTCATTGAGGAAACACGCAGAGCTTAGGAATAGCCAGCAAAGGAACCACCGAAACGATCCGGATGGAGCCGTTCACAGGCATTAAAAAAGCAACTCCCAGGCTCTCTGAGGTGTCAGATTCTCAGGGAGGGAACTTGGATTTGGGTTCCCTGCTGGAAGCCCAGAGTTGCCACCTCTGGCTTCCTGGGGATTTGGGGGCCCTGCCTGGGAAGGGCAGAGAGGAGGAAGGGAAGGCAGCAGGGATGTCATGCGAAGGAGGCCAGCCTCTGAAACTGGCATTTCCCCCAGGGGAACTGAAGCGCAGAGCTAGGAGTCAACGTCAGAAAGGGGCCCCGACTTCTGTACCGTATTGTTGGCCCCTGAGTGAGATATCAGGACTCTCCTGATGTCCTTAGGAAGGCCTCAGCCTCCATGCCCTGTTGCTGGCCCTCCAGAGGAACTGGCTGGCCCCTGTGTGAGACCGGAGGCTGGACTGGAGGGACCCCTGGTCTGACCCAGCAGGGCTCTCCTGATGTCCTTAGGAAGGCCTATTATTGTGAGTGACGGCCAGTTGAAGCAGTCAAGCACTGAACTAGTATTTGGGCTCAAGGTAGGACACCTTTGCATATCTGCAGTGGTGGGTGGGCCTCATTAAAGGCAGGAATCTACAGCTCTCCCCTTTAAGTTGCTGGCATGGATAAGTTTCACTGCTGCTAATTGATTTGTACTAATTTCATTCCCTCTTCTCCCACTTTTTTATTATTGTTGTTGCTGTTATTAGCATAATTCATTAGCCATTTTTGCACCTTGCGGAACTCCAGGTGGTTTATGGTATAAAATAAAGCAATTAGGGGGGAAAAAACATTAGAAATAAAGACAGTCCTCAGGAAATGACTTTAAGGACCACACTTTACAATCTCCATAGAGAACGTCATTAAGTGACTACTAAATTAGTCAAACTCAGGTGGCAGAGAAAGTGATCTTAATAACCCGGTCACAAGTAGAAGAAGAAGAGTTCGTTCTTATATGCCGCTTTTCTCTACCCGAAGGAGTCTCCAAGTGGCTTCCAATCGCCTTCCCTTTCCTCTCCCCACAACAGACACCCTGTGAGGGAGGTGAGGCTGAGAGAGCCCTGATATTACTGAACAAGAAGAAGAGTTGGTTCTTATATGCCGCTTTTCTCTACCCGAAGGAGTCTCAAAGGGGCTTACATTCGCCTTCCCTTTCCTCTCCCCACAACAGACACCCTGTGAGGGAGGGGAGGCTGAGAGAGCCCTGAGATTACTGAAGAAGAAGAAGAGTTGGTTCTTATATGCCACTTTTCTCTACCTGAAGGAGTCTCAAAGGGGCTTACATTCGCCTTCCCTTTCCTCTCCCCACAACAGACACCCTGTGAGGGAGGGGAGGCTGAGAGAGCCCTGAGATTACTGAAGAAGAAGAAGAGTTGGTTCTTCTATGCCGCTTTTCTCTACCTGAAGGAGTCTCAAAGGGGCTTACATTCTCCTTCCCTTCCTCTCCCCACAACAGACACCCCGTGAGGGAGGTGAGGCCCATGTATGAGAGATGATAGTCCTTCCAATACCCTGTTCCCAATTCATGTGGTCAAAAACCAACATTTTGAATTGGGCTCAAGACTGGATTGGTTTCCAGTGTAATTACAGTAGTATCGAGGACATATGCTCCTAATAGCTGCATTTCTAGCCCCAGCATTCTGCACTGATGGTAGCTTCCAAACACTCTTCAAGGGGAGCCCCAAGCAGGGCGCATTACAGCAGTCCAGCCTAGAAGCAGCAAAGGCCTGAATCGCTGTGACTAGATATGGACCCATGGATGGATGCTAGACTTCCTTCTCCCTGTTAAAAAGTCATTGACTTTCTTCCTATACTGCCCTAAGAACCCTTTTTGTCACTGCGTAATGTCTAGGCCCACCCGTCCCACACGAAAAGGGCGGCGTTTGTAAGACTCTCACGCTGCCGGGTTTCTTCTGCACGTTTGCCGTTGTCGCTGCCAGTCCATTTTGAAGCCGAGAGCAAGAGGGAGGGAGGGAAGGAAGGAGAGGACAGAAATAAAAAGGCAATGTAGGCTTTTAAAGGCATTTGAGTGATTTAGAAAATGTTACACTTCATCATCCACAAAGTACAGGCTGTGGGTTCTTTCGACACTCCTGCTGATTTGCTTTCAAAAAAAGCAAGAGAGAGAGAGAGAGAGAGAGAGAGAGAGAGAGAGAATTCAGCCCATTTGGGGAAACTCTTTTTAATCAGCTTTCCGTGTACCGTACATGTAAGACGAAGCTTCTGCCCTTCGCCGTACAAACGCTCATCTTAGCAACATCTCCTCCGAGGGTTTCATATGAGCCCCGATGTCTGTTTTTAGTGTTTCCGTCAGGAGGAGATGGGTATTGAGGCCCGCTTGTCAGAAAATGACTCATATAAGGCAGACCAAGGGAGGGCTTGGAGCTTCGGGGTAGGCCGTGCTTCTTAAAAAACTTGATTTTAGAGGACAGAATTTGGGGAGGGGAAATGCGTACCTGCGTTCGGGGAGAGTGCGGCTTTAGCTAGGCGACGGACGGTCTCGATGTAAGGCTGCAACATATTTTCCCGACGTTAAAGACAATATCAGTTTTCTGTCCCTTCACCTCCGGTGACCCCAAAATACAGGCCTGTCATCGTCACAACCAGCTCTTAATTTCAAACCTGATGCATTAAAATAGAGGTCCGCAGAATGGCCCCACAGTGTCCACCAATGCCTTTCCCAGTGCTGGCCAAATATTTTTAGAAAGCAGGCAGGCCCAGGTGGAGCTTTTGCCCAGCAAGGCTTCTGATTGGCCACTGGAGGTTTGACTGGCAGCTTCCAGAACAGCAAATGGATCTTTCCACTGCGCTTGAAGGTCAGCTACGACAGCCATTTTGTGTCTGGCTCTGCCATCTGCAGCAGCTGTTTTGGTGGCTGGGCCCGTTACCCTGCGCCCGAATTCCAAAGGAGCTCTCAGGATCAAAATGGTCGGAGACCCCGGTGCTAAAATATGGGCCAGAGAAAGCCCCCTGGATTTCTTGTAGAGGTTTCAGTTTGACGTAGTCTTTGCATTGAGACATCTGCAAGGGTGGTACTACAAGTTCATGCCTGCCCATGCGCTGAATCGGAGGGTCGAAGTCTCCCCCCTCCTGCCTTGGTCCCTCAGCAAGCCATTGGGTCTGAGATGGTTTCTGGCAATATAGGGAAGGTTGCTCGCACGTTGAAGATCCCTCGGTGCTAAAGACCGTGTAAGATCACCAGTTCTGGATTGGGGAGTTTGTTTGGAGGTGGATCTGCTGGTGGGCAGGGTGTGGGGTGCAGTTTCCAGCTCTGGGCATGGAAAGACCTGGAGATTTTGGGGGGATGGAACCAGAGGAAGACCTGATTTTGGGGCTAAAATCATAGAATCATAGAATCATAGAATCATAGAATCATAGAATCATAGAATCATAGAATCATAGAATCATAGAATCATAGAATCATAGAATCATAGAATCATAGAATCATAGAATCAGAGTTGGAAGGGGCCATACAGGCCATAGAATCATAGAATCATAGAGTTGGAAGGGGGCATACAGGCCATAGAATCATAGAATCATAGAGTTGGAAAGGGCCATACAGGCCATCTAGTCCAACCCCCTGCTCAACGCAGGAACCTGAAGGGGCTGCACTGGAAAGAGATTGTTCTGTTTATGTTGAAATGTTTCAAAGGTGTTTAATGTATATATATAGGCTAGATATAGGCTAGATATCAGGAAAAAGTTTTTCACAGTCAGAGTAGTTCAGCAGTGGAATAGGCTGCCTAAGGAGGTGGTGAGCTCCCCCTCACTGGCAGTCTTCAAGCAAAGGTTGGATACACACTTTTCTTGGATGCTTTAGGATGCTTAGGGCTAATCCTGCGTTGAGCAGAATTTGGACTAGATGGCCTGTATGGCCCCTTCCAACTCTATGATTCTCTGTGATTCTATGATTCTATGAATGTGTGTAGTAATCGTTTTATTAATTTTGAATTAATCAACTTTTTTTCCTGATATTATCGTTGTTGTACACCGCCCAGAGCTGGTTTGGGGGGGGGGAAGTATGTCTCTCTCTCTGTGTATTTCTGTGTGTGTATGTATGCGTATATAATTGTGTGTGTGTGTATTTATATGTGTGTGTGTGTGTGTGTAAATTATATATGTGTGTATTTTATGTGTGTGTATTTATGTGTGTGTTTGTGTATTTTGTGTGCGTATGTATGTGTGTTTATGTGTGTATTTAGTGTGTGTATGTGTTTGTGTAAGAGCCTCTTGTGGCGCAGAGTGGTAAGGCAGCAGACCTGCAGTCTGAAAACTCTGCCCATGAGGCTGGGAGTTCGATCCCAGCAGCCGGCTCAAGGTGGACTCAGCCTTCCATCCTTCCGAGGTCGGTAAAATGAGGACCCAGCTTGCTGGGGGGTAAACGGTCATGACTGGGGAAGGCACTGGCAAACCACCCCGTATTGACTCTGCCATGAAAACGCTGGAGGGCGTCACCCCAAGGGTCAGACATGAACTGGTGCTTGCACAGGGGATACCTTCACCTTTACCTTTTGTCCAAATCATATTGCTTCCGCTGTACCGCCTTCTACCTTTGTAACCCACTTTGCGATGTCACATCCTGTCATGCCTTCGTGTCAGTTTTCTGTTAGCATGATCTTCCCATTTTGCGCTCCTGAGCTGCCTTGCGCAGTTCGTTGGCTTTCGCACGCTTTCCTGATGGAGTGGTGCTTTTCTCTTGGGCAATCCTTGCCAAATTTCAGTGGGAAAGGCGAGCTGTCGTCGGAGCATGGTGTCGTGGTTAAGAGCAGCGGCTCCTGATCTGGCGAGCCGGGTTTGATTCCCTGCTCTGCCGCATGCAGCCGTCTGGCTGACCTTGGGACAGTCACGGTCCTGATAATGCTGAGGGGAGAGGAAAGGGAAGGCGACTGGAAGCCGCTTTGAGACTCCTTCGGGTAGAGAAAAGCGTTATATAAGAACCAACTCTTCTTCTTCTTCAGTAATCTCAGGGCTCTCTCAGCCTCCCCTCCCTCACAGGGTGTCTGTTGTGGGGAGAGGAAAGGGAAGGCGACTGTAAGCCGCTTTGAGACTCCTTCGGGTAGAGAAAAGCGTTATATAAGAACCAACTCTTCTTCTTCTTCAGTAATCTCAGGGCTCTCTCAGCCTCCCCTCCCTCACAGGGTGTCTGTTGTGGGGAGAGGAAAGGGAAGGCGACTGTAAGCCGCTTTGAGACTCCTTCAGGTAGAGAAAAGCAGCATATAAGAACCAGCTCCGTCATGAACTTCTTCCTCTTAAGCTGATTCAGCGCAATCAGTGTTTTCACCTTTATTTTGGAGGCGCGGTCGAATGAGAAATTATTCATTTTGGAAACCGAAATTTCCAGTGCAATATTCGCAGGCCTTTTCTCCCTGCTCGTTTCTTCCTGTGTGTTTGCAGGCTCCGGAGGCTGAAACGGACCGGATCTTTTATTCATACGAATGTTCTGTTTGTTCTTCCAAGACAAATGAATTGCCAAAGTTTCACGGTCTGTAGCTACGGCTTATTTATTAATTTTATGGTTCAATTTATTATACCCCACGCCTCTCAGCGGGGAAGGGAGCCCACCCCATTAAATATACAACTCTTTTCAATCCCCTTCCCCTCCCGCTGCAATCTGCGTCATGCATAAATTTCCATATTTTAGAAAGCAGGATGACATCACGAAGTCCAAGTGCTGGATCTTGCTTTGTTTTCCCTGTAAACCAGTGGTCCGCAACCTTTTCTAGGCTGCGGACCGGCGGGGACGTGCGCATGCGCACCTGGGTCGCGCATGCACGTTTGCACCACGCGCGGCCGCAAACACTCGTGTGCGGGAGTGTCGTGCACACGCAGGAGTGCAGCGCATGGTGTAAACGCGCATGCGTGATCCAGCCACGCATGCGCACATGCATGGGAGTGCTGCGAATGCGCATTTGCAGCTGCGCATGGCGAAAAGGTGCGTGCGCGACCCCGGTGTGGCCCTGCGGAGGCAGGGAGCCGCGGCCCAGTGCCAGGGCCTTCGCGGCCCGGCACCGGGCCACGGCCCGGTGGTTGGGGACCAACGCTGCAAACTTTAATTTTGGAAATGCTTTTGAAGGTGGGAGCCCATCCCATGAAGGTGCTGTCTATAAAATATCGTCGGAAGTGGGAGGTGATCTTGCCGGCGTGCGTCACGAGGAAGGCTGGTTCTCAACGAAATTAATCTCTCTGGTCTACTAGGTCCACCTTCTACAGGCGATCCTTGAGATTAGCGGAAACGGAGTTCCTTCAGCGGAGGAATCTCCCACTTACTGGGCTTTGCACGGTTCTGCTGCGAGTCCGTTTGAGAACCGCATCGGACTGCAGAAGTCTGGAGTTGAGAGGGTGGTGGAGGGTTTCCAGTTAGAAGAAGAAGTAGAAGAAGAAGAGTTGGTTCTTATATGCCGCTTTTTCCCTACCCAAAGGAGGCTCAAAGCGCCTTCCCTTCCTCTCCCCACAACAGACACCCTGTGAGGGAGGGGAGGCTGAGGGAGCCCTGAGATTACTGAAGAAGAAGAAGAGTTGGTTCTTATATGCCACTTTTCTCTACCCGAAGGAGTCTCAAAGTGGCTTCCAATCGCCTTCCCTTTCCTCTCCCCTTTCCTGTCCCCTCTGCGCCTCCTCTTTGCCAGGATGAACATCCCCAATCTCTCAGCCAAGGGCTTGGTCCTCAAGCCCCAGATCATCTCTCTGTTGTGGGGAGAGGAATGGGAAGGCGACTGTAAGCCGCTTTGAGCCTCCTTCGGGTTCGGAAAAGCGGCATATAAGAACCAACTCTTCTTCTTCTTCTTCTTCTTCTTCTTCTTCTTCTTCTTCTTCTTCTTCTTCTTCTTCTTCTTCTTCTTCTTCTTCTCTCCCTCTCCGTTTTGTCCACGTCCTTTATGAAGGGAGGCCTCCAGAACTGCACCCCGGACTCCACCTGGAGTCTGACCAACGCGGTATACAGAGAGACTAGGGCATCTTAAGGTTTTGATGTGATACCTATTTTCTTGTCTGTGCCTTGCACCGACAGAGAACAGACATGGGCTTTTCTTTGCGTGGCCCCCGAACTCTCAGGAGTGGGATATAGCCCCTGGTGCAGTGAATTTCTCTGTGTAGGTGACCACTGGGAATAGACATCAGTGGAGGAACGTGTATGCGCATGAATAAAAAAACCCGTTAACCATAAAAAGCACTTAATGCGTTTTGTACAGGGTGAATTCATGTGCAAGGAATTCCACTAAACGCCCCATGGATTCCGACGGTTGGTGGGAAGTGTTTGCGGTTAAGAGTCTTGCTCGCTTTATGTTGGTGGCCATTAAGTTGACAGAAGGCACCCTCCTCCCACGCTGAGTGTGACACGGGGACAGGCCTTATTCGGCTGCCTTGGCTTTGCCTTCGGTGTTGTCAGCGCTGGAATTATGCCAGACAAAGCACTCCAATGCAGAGGGTATGTACACAGCTGCCACCAAGGCTCACCAAGGAGAGCCAGAGAGAGAGCGAGAGACAGAGAGAGATGAATATGTCTCTATAATCATGGAGGGGACCTCCAGAGTAATCTAGTCCAACCCCCTGCTGAATGCAGGAACTCAAAACTACCTGACCACAAACAGTGACTCCAATTCCATGCCCAGGTGATTCCGCCCCCCCCCCCCCAGTAAAAACCCCAGAATCCCTGACCAGTCCGGTTTGGAGGAAGTTCGCCTCCTGACCCCAAAGTGGTGATGGGCATTTTCCTGGGCAGGCAAGGAAGGGCCACAAGAGCCAAGCTCAGACACGACCCCTTCTGCCCACCCACTCACAGTCTGCCCATGTTTACAGAATCGGCATTTCTGTCACATGAGTATCTAGCCTCTGTTTAAAAACTTCCAAAAGAGAAGAACCCACCACCTCCCGAGGAAGCCTGTTCCACTGAGAAACCGCTCTGATTGTCAGGAATTTCTTCCGGATGTTTAGATGGAATTTCTTTTGAATTAGTTTCATCCCATTGGTTCTGGTCTGTCCCTCCGGGGCAACAGAAGAACTCTGCTTCGTCCTCTATGTGACAGTCCTTCAAGGACTTATTATTCTAGAAAGAACAACCTCTTCTGATCCTCTTAACAAGGCCTCAGCCTCCCTGCCCTGTTGTTGGCCCTCCAGAGGAACTGGCTGGCCCCTGTGTGAGGCAGGAGGCTGGACTAGAAGGACCCCTGGTCTGACCCAGCAGGGCTCTCCTGATGTCCTTAGGAAGGCCTCGGCCTCTCTGCCCTGTTGCTGGCCCTCCAGAGGAACTGGCTGGCCCCTGTGTGAGACAGGAGGCTGGACTGGATGGACCCCTGGTCTGACCCAGCAGGGTTCTTCTGGTGTCCTTAGGAAGGCCTCGGCCTCTCTGCCCTGCGGTTGGCCCTCCAGAGGAACTGGCTGGCCCCTGTGTGAGACGGGAGGCTGGACTGGAGGGACCCCTGGTCTGACCCAGCAAGAGCTCTCCTGATGTCCTTAGGAAGGCCTTGGCCTCTCTGCCCTGTTGCCGGCCCTCCAGAGACGGGAGGCTGGACTGGATGGACCCCTGGTCTGACCCAGCAGGGCTCTCCTGATGTCCTTAGGAAGGCCCCGGCCTCTCTGCCCTGTTCTTGGCCCTCCAGAGGAACTGGCTGGCCCCTGTGTGAGACAGGAGGCTGGACTAGAAGGACCCCTGGTCTGACCCAGCAGGGCTCTCCTGATGTCCTTAGGAAGGCCTTGGCCTCTCTGCCCTGTTGCCGGCCCTCCAGAGGAACTGGCTGGCCCGTGTGAGACGGGAGGCTGGACTGGAGGGACCCCTGGTCTGACCCAGCAAGAGCTCTCCTGATGTCCTTAGGAAGGCCTTGGCCTCTCTGCCCTGTTGCCGGCCCTCCAGAGGAACTGGCTGGCCCCTGTGTGAGACGGGAGGCTGGACTGGAGGGACCCCTGGTCTGACCCAGCAGGGCTCTCCTGATGTCCTTAGGAAGGCCCCGGCCTCTCTGCCCTGTTCTTGGCCCTCCAGAGGAACTGGCTGGCCCCTGTGTGAGACAGGAGGCTGGACTGGAGGGACCCCTGGTCTGACCCAGCAGGGCTCTCCTGATGTCCTTAGGAAGGCCTCGGCCTCTCTGCCCTGTTGCTGGCCCTCCAGAGGAACTGGCTGGCCCCTGTGTGAGACAGGAGGCTGGACTGGATGGGCCCCTGGTCTGACCCAGCAGGGCTCTCCTGATGTCCTTAGGAAGGCCCCGGCCTCTCTGCCCTGTTGCTGGCCCTCCAGAGGAACTGGCTGGCCCCTGTGTGAGACAGGAGGCTGGACTGGAGGGACCCCTGGTCTGACCCAGCAGGGCACTTCTGATGTCGTTAGGAAGGCCTCGGCCTCTCTGCCCTGTTGTTGCCTTCCAGAGGAACTGGCTGGCCCCTGTGTGAGGCAGGAGGCTGGACTGGATGGACCCCTGGTCTGACCCAGCAGGGCTCTCCTGATGTCCTTAGGAAAGCCTCGGCCTCTCTGCCCTGTTGCTGGCCCTCCAGAAGAACTGGCTGGCCCCTGTGTGAGACAGGAGGCTGGACTGGATGGACCCCTGGTCTGACCCAGCAGGGCTCTCCTGATGTCCTTAGGAAAGCCTCGGCCTCTCTGCCCTGTTGCTGGCCCTCCAGAGGAACTGGCTGGCCCCTGTGTGAGACAGGAGGCTGGACTGGATGGACCCCTGGTCTGACCCAGCAGGGCTCTCCTGATGTCCTTAGGAAAGCCTCGGCCTCTCTGCCCTGTTGCTGGCCCTCCAGAGGAACTGGCTGGCCCCTGTGTGAGACAGGAGGCTGGACTGGAGGGACCCCTGGTCTGACCCAGCAGGGCTCTTCTGATGTTCTTAGGAAGGCCTCGGCCTCTCTGCCCTGTTGTTGCCTTCCAGAGGAACTGGCTGGCCCCTGTGTGAGGCAGGAGGCTGGACTGGATGGACCCCTGGTCTGACCCAGCAGGGCTCTCCTGGTGTCCTTAGGAAGGCCTCGGCCTCTCTGCCCTGTTGCTGGCCCTCCAGAGCAACTGGCTGGCCCCTGGGTGAGACAGGAGGCTGGACTGGAGGGACCCCTGGTCTGACCCAGCAGGGCTCTCCTGATGTCCTTAGGAAGGCCTTGGCCTCTCTGCCCTGTTGCCGGCCCTCCAGAGGAACTGGCTGGCCCCTGTGTGAGACGGGAGGCTGGACTGGAGGGACCCCTGGTCTGACCCAGCAGGGCTCTCCTGATGTCCTTAGGAAGGCCCCGGCCTCTCTGCCCTGTTCTTGGCCCTCCAGAGGAACTGGCTGGCCCCTGTGTGAGACAGGAGGCTGGACTAGAAGGACCCCTGGTCTGACCCAGCAGGGCTCTCCTGATGTCCTTAGGAAGGCCTTGGCCTCTCTGCCCTGTTGCCGGCCCTCCAGAGACGGGAGGCTGGACTGGATGGACCCCTGGTCTGACCCAGCAGGGCTCTCCTGATGTCCTTAGGAAGGCCCCGGCCTCTCTGCCCTGTTCTTGGCCCTCCAGAGGAACTGGCTGGCCCCTGTGTGAGACAGGAGGCTGGACTAGAAGGACCCCTGGTCTGACCCAGCAGGGCTCTCCTGATGTCCTTAGGAAGGCCTTGGCCTCTCTGCCCTGTTGCCGGCCCTCCAGAGGAACTGGCTGGCCCGTGTGAGACGGGAGGCTGGACTGGAGGGACCCCTGGTCTGACCCAGCAAGAGCTCTCCTGATGTCCTTAGGAAGGCCTTGGCCTCTCTGCCCTGTTGCCGGCCCTCCAGAGGAACTGGCTGGCCCCTGTGTGAGACGGGAGGCTGGACTGGAGGGACCCCTGGTCTGACCCAGCAGGGCTCTCCTGATGTCCTTAGGAAGGCCCCGGCCTCTCTGCCCTGTTCTTGGCCCTCCAGAGGAACTGGCTGGCCCCTGTGTGAGACAGGAGGCTGGACTGGAGGGACCCCTGGTCTGACCCAGCAGGGCTCTCCTGATGTCCTTAGGAAGGCCTCGGCCTCTCTGCCCTGTTGCTGGCCCTCCAGAGGAACTGGCTGGCCCCTGTGTGAGACAGGAGGCTGGACTGGATGGGCCCCTGGTCTGACCCAGCAGGGCTCTCCTGATGTCCTTAGGAAGGCCCCGGCCTCTCTGCCCTGTTGCTGGCCCTCCAGAGGAACTGGCTGGCCCCTGTGTGAGACAGGAGGCTGGACTGGAGGGACCCCTGGTCTGACCCAGCAGGGCACTTCTGATGTCGTTAGGAAGGCCTCGGCCTCTCTGCCCTGTTGTTGCCTTCCAGAGGAACTGGCTGGCCACTGTGTGAGGCAGGAGGCTGGACTGGATGGACCCCTGGTCTGACCCAGCAGGGCTCTCCTGATGTCCTTAGGAAAGCCTCGGCCTCTCTGCCCTGTTGCTGGCCCTCCAGAAGAACTGGCTGGCCCCTGTGTGAGACAGGAGGCTGGACTGGATGGACCCCTGGTCTGACCCAGCAGGGCTCTCCTGATGTCCTTAGGAAAGCCTCGGCCTCTCTGCCCTGTTGCTGGCCCTCCAGAGGAACTGGCTGGCCCCTGTGTGAGACAGGAGGCTGGACTGGATGGACCCCTGGTCTGACCCAGCAGGGCTCTCCTGATGTCCTTAGGAAAGCCTCGGCCTCTCTGCCCTGTTGCTGGCCCTCCAGAGGAACTGGCTGGCCCCTGTGTGAGACAGGAGGCTGGACTGGAGGGACCCCTGGTCTGACCCAGCAGGGCTCTTCTGATGTTCTTAGGAAGGCCTCGGCCTCTCTGCCCTGTTGTTGCCTTCCAGAGGAACTGGCTGGCCCCTGTGTGAGGCAGGAGGCTGGACTGGATGGACCCCTGGTCTGACCCAGCAGGGCTCTCCTGGTGTCCTTAGGAAGGCCTCGGCCTCTCTGCCCTGTTGCTGGCCCTCCAGAGCAACTGGCTGGCCCCTGGGTGAGACAGGAGGCTGGACTGGAGGGACCCCTGGTCTGACCCAGCAGGGCTCTCCTGATGTCCTTAGGAAGGCCTTGGCCTCTCTGCCCTGTTGCCGGCCCTCCAGAGGAACTGGCTGGCCCCTGTGTGAGACGGGAGGCTGGACTGGAGGGACCCCTGGTCTGACCCAGCAGGGCTCTCCTGATGTCCTTAGGAAGGCCCCGGCCTCTCTGCCCTGTTCTTGGCCCTCCAGAGGAACTGGCTGGCCCCTGTGTGAGACAGGAGGCTGGACTGGAGGCACCCCTGGTCTGACCCAGCAGGGCTCTCCTGATGTCCTTAGGAAGGCCTCGGCCTCTCTGCCCTGTTGCTGGCCTTCCAGAGGAACTGGCTGGCCCCTGTGTGAGACAGGAGGCTGGACTGGATGGGCCCCTGGTCTGACCCAGCAGGGCTCTCCTGATGTCCTTAGGAAGGCCCCGGCCTCTCTGCCCTGTTGCTGGCCCTCCAGAGGAACTGGCTGGCCCCTGTGTGAGACAGGAGGCTGGACTGGAGGGACCCCTGGTCTGACCCAGCAGGGCTCTCCTGGTGTCCTTAGGAAGGCCTCGGCCTCTCTGCCCTGTTCTTGGCCCTCCAGAGGAACTGGCTGGCCCCTGTGTGAGACAGGAGGCTGGACTGGAGGGACCCCTGGTCTGACCCAGCAGGGCTCTCCTGATGTCCTTAGGAAGGCCTCGGCCTCTCTGCCCTGTTGCTGGCCCTCCAGAGGAACTGGCTGGCCCCTGTGTGAGACAGGAGGCTGGACTGGATGGGCCCCTGGTCTGACCCAGCAGGGCTCTCCTGATGTCCTTAGGAAGGCCCCGGCCTCTCTGCCCTGTTGCTGGCCCTCCAGAGGAACTGGCTGGCCCCTGGGTGAGACAGGAGGCTGGACTGGAGGGACCCCTGGTCTGACCCAGCAGGGCTCTCCTGATGTCCTTAGGAAGGCCTCGGCCTCTCTGCCCTGTTGCTGGCCCTCCAGAGCAACTGGCTGGCCCCTGTGTGAGACAGGAGGCTGGACTGGAGGGACCCCTGGTCTGACCCAGCAGGGCTCTTCTGATGTCCTTAGGAAGGCCTCGGCCTCTCTGCCCTGTTGCTGGCCCTCCAGAGGAACTGGCTGGCCCCTGTGTTAGAAAGGAGGCTGGACTGGATGGACCCCTGGTCTGACCCAGCAGGGCTCTCCTGATGTCCTTAGGAAGGCCTCGGCCTCTCTGCCCTGTTGCTGGCCCTCCAGAGGAACTGGCTGGCCCCTGGGTGAGACAGGAGGCTGGACTGGAGGGACCCCTGGTCTGACCCAGCAGGGCTCTCCTGATGTCCTTAGGAAGGCCTCGGCCTCTCTGCCCTGTTGCTGGCCCTCCACAGGAACTAGCTGGCCCCTGGGTGAGACAGGAGGCTGGACTAGATGGACCAGTGCTCCATTTTTCATCTTGATATCTTAATTCCAAGATTGTTTTTCAACCACCGTTTGTGGCCTTCAGAAAGGTTTACAGGGCAAGCAAGGGATGTATCATCAAAACAGATTAAGCATCAGAAAAACGATTCATAAAACAACTCCAACATACAGGAGTACCATCAGTGGGGGCCTGTCTGGTGGAAAAGCAACAACCCACCCTGCCTCTCGGACGCAGCTGCGGTGGAATAAAACGAATGCTGTGTCAGATCTTTGAGAAATTACACAGAGAGCGGGGTGTTTCCTTGAGGTTGCATTTCCTCTATGCTGGGCCCTGTTGTTGATGTAATGGATGGTCAGCTTAGGGTCTGTGTTCGATTTACCTCTCACCTTAGGCAACAGCAGCACCTGAAACATCCTCTCTCCCTTCAGTGCCCAGATTCTCCCCAATCCAGGCCATGTGGGGCTCGAAGACCTTGAACCTTCAACCTAGCAGAACCAAACTGACAGTCTGTGCAGTTCACCCAGAAAAGAATTCATGTCTCTGTAGCTTGGCGTGGTGGTTAAGTGCGGAGGCTTCTAATCTGGGAGAGCCGGGTTCGATTCCCCGCTCCTCCTCCTCCACATGCAGCCAGCTGGGTGACCTTGGGCTCATCACCGTCCTGATAGATCTGTTCTCGGAGCTCTCTCAGCCTCACCGACCTCGTGCCGTGTTTGTTGTGGGGAGAGGAAGGGAAGGTGATTGTAAGCCACTTTGTGACTCCTGTGGGTAGTGAAAGCGTGGTATAAAACTTATATTGCGGCTACTGCCGCATGTGGATTAATTATTTCTATATATTTGTTATTTACGTTGTTTATAGAGTCAAGGGGCATTACACAGAGGGTGTCAGTAGAGTCAACAAAATGTTTTGGGTTTTTAGAAGGCTGGAACCACCGGGAAGAAGAAGAAGAAGAAGAAGAAGAAGAAGAAGAAGGAGGAGGAGGAGGAGGAGGAGGAGGAGGAGGAGGAGGAGGAGGAGGAGGAGGAGGAGGAGGAGGAGGAGGAGGAGGAGGAGGAGGAGGAGGAGGAGGAGGAGGAGGAGGAGGAGGAGGAGGAGGAGGAGTTGGTTTTTATACCCTGATTATCACTGCCCAATGATGTTTCAAAGCAGCTTACGAACACCTTCCCTTCCTCTCCCCACAGCAGACTGAGAGAACATTGACAGGACTGCTTTATGAGAACTGCTCCATCAGGACTGTGACTCGCCCAAGCTCACCCTGCTGGCTGCCTGTGGAGGAGGAGTGGGGAATCTAATTCGGCTCACCAAATTAGAAGCTGCCGTTTTTACCCACTACATCCTGCTGATCTCAGGGGAATTGGGGTTTGGGGGGGAGGAGAAGGGAGAGGGATCTTTTCCATAAAGCCCACCCTCCAAATAATTTTCTTCAGGGAAACCGCTGTCTGTTTCTCTTGAATTCAGTGCAGAGATGGCCGTGGGCTACGTGAGTTATTGGGTTGCGGTCTATGAAAAGATGCATCTTGTTTCCGGGCAGAGAGCCCTCTGCCACGTCGGAGTCGTAGGCCTGGACAATTAATGGGCTGTGCAAGAGCGTCATTTTATAAACTGCACTTTTGTGAAAGCTGCACTGGAACCACGAAGGGCAGGTCTTTTCCTCTTGCAATGCGCCAGGAGCAAAAAAACGCACAAGTAAAACCGTGTGCTCCAACGCAAGCTAAATGCCATTTAAAAGCGTGTGGATTTCGGACAGCGTCTCTGTGCCCCGTTGCATTCTGGGCTGCGGAACTGCTGTTTGCCCCAGGGAATCTTGAAAGAGAGATGCGTGACCTTTATGTACATGTGCATTCCCTTAGTCAGGCAAATGGTAACTCTGCTGAGATGTTACAAAGCAGGAAAATGGCCGAGGGTAGAGAGCCAAAGCCCCCTGTCACGTGTGCCTTGGTTCCCATCTACACAGGCCCCCCTGCCCCCCACCTAAGGATCATGAACATCAGAGAAGCCATGTTGAATAAGGCTAATGCCCCATCCAGTCCAATAGTCTGCATCACAAAGTGGCTTAATCCCAGGGGCCATCAGGAGGTCCACCAGTGGGGCCAGAACTCCAGAAGTTTCCACACTCTTGCCCCCCCCCAGACACCAAGAAGATCAACCATCCCTGCCCCAGACATAAGAACATAAGAGAAGCCATGTTGGATCAGGCCAATGGCCCATCCAGTCCAACACTCTGTGTCACAAAGTGTCTAAACCCAGGTGCCCCCAGGAGGATAAATCTCAGGTGTTATCAAGCGGTCCATCAATGGGTCAAGAGCCCCAGAAACTCTCCCACTGTTGCCCGCAAACACCAAGGACTTTTGCGTCATATTTTTTATCGAATTCCCTCATAAAGAACACAAGAGAAGCCATGTTGGATCAGGCCAATGGCCTATGCATTTCAGCACTCTGTGTCACACACTGGCCAAAGGACAGAGGGTTCCATGTAGACCTTTTGTCTAACAGCCACTGATGGACCTCTTTTCCAGATGTTGGTCCGGTCCCTTCATAGGAACATAAGAGAAGCCATGTTGGATCAGGGCAATGGCCCATCCAGTCCAACATTCTGTGTCACTCAGGGGCCAAAAACCAGGAGCCATCAGGAGGTCCTCCAGCGGGGCCAGAACTCCAGAAGACCTCCCATTGTGGCCCCCCCAAGCATGAAGACAGAGCAACATTGGGCTAACTCAGTTGCCTCCTCTCTTGCTTGCTGTTGCCCCGGAAGGGAGGTCCAAAACCAGTGGATTGAAAGGAAATTAAACCAGTTTTTGGCGAAACGTTGGGAAGAACTTCCAGATTGTTTGAGTGCTTGGTTGATGATCCAGGCTTAGAATCATAGTGTGGAAAGGGACCTCCAGGGTCATCTAGTCCAGGGGTAGTCAACCTGTGGTCCTCCAGATGTCCATGGACTGTAATTGGAATTGTAGTCCATGGGCATCTGAAGGACCACAGGTTGACTACCCCTGATCTAGTCAAACCCCCTGCACAGTGCAGGAACTCACAACTACCTGCCCACCCGCAGCGTCCCCAATTTCAAACCCAGGTGATCCCTCCTCCAAAAATCTCCAGAATCCAGCCTGGCCTGGAGGAAATTCACCTGCCATCTCAGAGTAGTGATCAGCAATTCCCTGGGCATGCAAGGAAGGGCCACAAGAGACCAACGCTGGCACATCCCTTCCTGCCCACCCACTCACACTCTGACAAAGTTCATGAAATCAGCATTTCTGTCAGGTGACTTTCCAGCCTCTGCTTCCTTGGGAGGTGGTGGGCTCGCCTTCTTGGGAGGTTTTTCAACAGAGGCTAGATGGCTGTAGGATTGCAGTGCTGATTCTGTGAATCCAGGTGGATGGTGTGAGGGAGAGCGCAAGGGGATGAGATTGTGCTCAGCTGTCGTGGCCCTTTCTTACCTGCCCAGGTTAATGCCGATGGCAGCTTTCGGGTCAGGAAGGAATTTCCCTCTAGATCAGAATGTTCCAGGGATCGTAGAGGTTTCCTGCCTCCCTTTGGGCATAGAGTAGGAGTCACTGGTGGAGTTGTGGGGGGAGATAGCTGTGAATTTTGTGTATTGTGGTCCCTTCCAACTCTATGACTCTATGATTCTAAATTCCATCTAAACATCTGGAAGAAGTTCCTGACAGTCAGAGCGGTTCCTCAGTGGAACAGGCTTCCTCGGGAGGTGGTGGGTTCTCCATCTTTGGAGATGTTTAAACAGAGGCTGGAGAGCCACCTGACGGAGAGGCTGATTCTGTGAAGGTTCAAGGGGGTGGCAGGTGACAGTGGATGAGCAATTGGGATGTGAGTGTCCTGCATAGTGCAGGAGGTTGGACTAGATGACCAATGAGGTCCCTTCCAACCCTATGGTTCTATGATTCTGTGAAGGCTCAAGGGGGTGGCAGGTGACAGTGGATGAACGAGAGGGTTGGGAGTGTCCTGCATAGTGCAGGGGGTTGGACTAGATCAGTGGTCCCCAACCTTTCCGAGGTTGGGGACCGGCAGGGCATCGGGCCACGCCCACACGGACCGGCCGCACCCGCGCATCGGGCCGCGCCCGCGGGCCGCGCCCACACATCGGGCCGCACCCACACATCAGGCCGTGCCCGCGGGCCGCGCCCGCACAGGCCGCGCATTCGCGATGCGCGGCCTGGCCATGATTCCCTCTCCCCGCCCTCCCGCAGTAAGAAGCTTCCCGGCCTCGGAAGTTTTTTACTGCAGGGGGGGGCGGGGAGAGGGAGCCGCGGCCCGGCATAGTGCAGGGGGTTGGACTAGATGACCCAGGAGGTCCCTTACAACTCTATGATTCTATGATTCTAAATTCCGTCTAAAGCTCTGGAAGAAGTTCCTGACAGTCAGAGCGATTCCTCAGTGGAACAGGCTTCCTTGGGAGGTGGTGGGTTCTCCATCTTTGGAGATTTTTAAGCAGAGGCTGGGGAGCCATCTGACGGAGAGGCTGATTCTGTGAAGGCTCAAGGGGGTGGCAGGTGACAGTGGGTGAGCGATATGGGTTGTGAGTGTCCTGCATAGTGCAGGGGGTTGGACTAGATGACCCTGGAGGACCCTTCCAACTCTATGATTCTAAATTCCATATAAACATCTGGAAGAAGTTCCTGACAGAGCAGTTTCTCAATGGAACAGGCTTCCTCGGGAGGTGGTAGGTTCTCCATCTTTGGAGATGTTTAAACAGAGTCTGAAGAGCCATCTGACGGAGAGGCTGATTCTGTGAAGGTTCAAGGGGGTGGCAGGTGACAGTGGGTGAGCGATAGGGTTGTGAGTGTCCTGCATAGTGCAGGGGGTTGGACTAGATGACCCAGGAGGTCCCTTTCCACTCTATTATTCTATGCCCTGTCTACCTCGAAAACTCTCTCATAGCCCCCTGTGAAGTCTGTGCATAAAAAAAGTTCCCAATGCCCACCATTTCCAACACAGGGTGAGTATTTTAATGATCCAACGCATTCAACACTAGGGGCCGGGTTTAATTTCAGCGTCACAAACCTCTCCAGAGACCTCTACCCCATCCTACAAGAAGCCCAGTTGCTGCCCTCCACACTAGTATAATTGCTGCCCTCCACGCTAGTAAAAAACGGGAATTAAATCCAGCGCCGCAGCAAAGAACCCCAGAACGCGCAATCAAATATTCATGCTCTTCGCCCATGCTTATTGGAAAGAATAAATCCCGGATCAATTTCTCGCATGTCCAACGGGCGCTTATGAGCTTTGCTTTCCCTCGCGTCTGGGCTTCATAACGGCGAGAACAGGCGACGTTTGTGGACTTCTGCAGGCTTGTTATTAGGGGCAGAAATGTGTCGTTCCCACTGGGGGATAAGTGCGGCCTTTGTAGCCTACGATTTCTTTAAAAGAAAAGAAATTGAGACTTACGGACATATGGAGGTGTGGTGGTGAAGAGCAGGGGGCCTCTAATCTGGAGAACCGGGTTCAGTTTCCCGCTCCTCCTTGGGCCAGTCACAGTCCCGATAGAGCTGTTCTCACAGAGCAGTTCTGTCCGAGCTCTCTCCGCCCCACCGACCTCACAGGGTGTCTGTTGTGTGGGGAGAGGAAGGGTAGGTGATTGTGAGCCGCTTTGAGACAACTTCAGATAATAAAAAGCAAAGTACGAAACTCAACTCTTCGTTGTCTTCTTTGTTGAATCCAGGATCGAGGTTCTGCCACTGAGGGTCCGTCCTTAAAATTTGCATTCTTTGGTTTTAGGCTAGGCAGGGGGATTAGGGACCATGTCGAATGTGCTGTGGGCAGGGTCTGGAGCATTCTGGCTGGGTTGGAAAATATCTGAAGATTTGGGGGCAGAGTTTGGGGCAGAGGGGATGTGATGCCATGTAGCCCCCCTGCAAAGCAGAATTTCCTTCTAGGCTACAAATCTGCACAGATTGGTTGTAATTCCAAGTAAGCAGAGCTGTTTTTTTGTAGTCCGCTTTTTACTTTCCGTAGGAGTCTCAAAGCGGCTTCCAATTGCCAGCCCTTTCCTCTCCCCACAACCGGTGCCCTATGAAGTAGGTGAGGCTAAGAGAGTTCTGAGAGAACTGTGACTGGTCCAAGGTGACCCCGCTGGCTACATGTGGAGAAGTGGGGAATCACACCCAGTTCTCCAGATTAGGGTCTATCACTCTATGCCACGGTGCCTTTCTACACAAACGCGTCAAATCCTATTTTTCTCAGAGTATCGTCTGCAAATATAATTGTGTATATGTTGGTAAAAATATCACCTGGAGACAGAATGAATATTTTAGCCTCTGAGCTAAAATATTCGGTTCTCCAGATTAGAAAAAGAGTGGGTTCTTATATGCCGCTTTTCTCTACCTCACGGAGTCTCAAAGCAGTTTACAATCACTATCCCTTTCCTCTCCCCACAACAGACACCCTGTGAGGGAGGTGAGGCTGAGAGAGCTCTGAGAGAACTGTGACTGGCCCAAGGTCACCCTGCTGGCTGCATACAGAGGAGGACTGGGAAATTGAACCCAGTTCTCCAGATGAGAGTTTGCCGCCCTCGACCACTACACCTTACTTCCTTTTTACACAAAGGCATCAAATCCGATGAAAATAACTCTGTTCATGTTGGTAAATATATCACCTGCAGAAATAAGGAATAACTGCTACAGTAAGATTGTATTTTTCTGGTTTTGAAACTGGGATTCAGTGGCTGTTACCTCAATGATAGAGCATGGGATTGGCACACAGAAGGTCCCAAGATCAGTCCCCGGCATTTCCAGGTAAAAGGATCAGGCAGGAGGTGATGGGAAAGATTGATCTTGATAGACCAAAGATCTGACTTAGTAGAAGCAGATTCCTGTGTTCATATTTACTAGGGAGGGGCCATGGCTCAGTGGAAGAGCCTCTGCTTGGCATGCAGAAGGTCTCAGGTTCAATCCCCGGCATCTCCAGTTAAGAGGACCAGGCAGGAGGGGATGGGAAAGACCTCAGCCCAAGACCCTGTAGAGACCCTGCCAGGGGCTTCTGGGAATTGTAGTCCATGGACATCTGGAGGGCCGCAGTTTGACTACCCCTGCTGTAGAGCATCTGCCAGTTTGAGTAGATAAAACAGCCCCAATACACTGAGGGTCTGGCACAGCCGCAGGCCGCTTCGTAAGACCGGAACACGGATCTCTGCATCTCCGTCTTAAACCAGCAGTTTATCGATCTCCCTGAGCGCTTGCTTCTGTGCTCTTTTATTCGTTTGTTCGCCTAAAGCGCGCTCCGCCTGCCTCGTAACACCTTTCTCCAGGCAACGTATAGCAATAAAGAATCTAACGCAACACAATCAGTCCGGTGGCGCTTCCAGGGCTGTGAAATTTTATTCGCACATAAGAAGCGGCAGAAGGGATTCCTGCTTGTCCCCCCCTCCCCCCCCCCGCCGGTTCTCCCTCTGGGACCTATAAAATGCCACGCGAACTGAGGTGTGTTGACCGCACACGAGAAAGAAGAGCAGTGGAATGGCACCTAAATCCAGAGGCTGAGGAACGAATATCTCCCCCCAAAAAAAGTCAGAGGCTGGGAGACTCTTAATCCAGTGGGTAGGGGAAGGACCCCATTTTTCGCCATTGGCTTGCAGCTGGCTTATGGCAGCCCTGTAGAGTTTTCAAGAAAACGGGTGTTCAGAAGTGGTTTGCTGTTGCCTCCCTCTGCATCGCAATCTCGGCATCTCCAGCTAAGGCCCACCTAGCAGGGGTTTTGAAAGACCCTTCAGCAGAGTCCCTGGAGAACTGCTGCCTGCCTGAATAAGGCAATACTGACTGGAATGGACTGAAGGCCTTGAGTCAGTACAAGGTAGCTTTGTGCATTCCAGACTGTCAGGGAAGGGGCCGTGGCTCAGTGGGAGAGACTCTGCTTGGCAGGCAGAAGGTCCCCGGTTCAATTCCAGGCATTTCCAGTTAAAAGGAACCAGGCAGGAGGGGATAGGAAAGACCTTGGCCTGAGACCCTGGCTCAGTGGCAGAGCCTCTGCTTGGCACGCAGAAGGTCCCCGGTTCAATTCCAGGCATTTCCAGTTAAAAGGAACCAGGCAGGAGGGGATAGGAAAGACCTTGGCCTGAGACCCTGGCTCAGTGGAAGAGCCGCTGCTTGGCACGCAGAAGGTCCCCGGTTCAATTCCAGGCATTTCCAGTCGAAAAGGACCAAGCGGGAGATGTTGGGAAAGAGTGGTCTTGTTAGACCAGTGATCTGACTTTGTATAAGCTGCTTCCTGTGTTCATATTTATTTGGCTCAGTGGAAGAGCCTCTGCTTGGCATGCAGAAGGTCCCAGGTTCAATCCCCGGCATCTCCAGTTAAAAGGACCAGGCAGGAGAGGATGGGGAAGACTGACCTGGATAGACCAATGAACTGACTTAGTAGAAGCAGCTTCCTGTGTTCATATTTACTAGGGAGGGACTGTGGCTCAGTGGCAGAGCACCTGTTTGGCACACAGAAGGTCTCTGCTTATCCTTTTGCTGTGTTGCCTTTCCCTCCCCTCTTTTGTCAATAAAAGGGAGAAAGATGCACATTCTGTTTCCCGCGTAGCCTCCGTACAACAGGATGGAGTGAGGTTTCTTAATTGCTCCACAAAGCAGCACAAAGGCTGACATCCCTTTGAAGGGTGCTGCTATTTTGGGTTGGGAGGGCCTGCTTGTTATTTGTGCCGCTGTCTGTCTTTGTCGTTTCGGCTGCAAGGCCTCGGTGGCCACGCCGCTCTTTGGATCTGATTACAGTGAATCGATCGAGGTCTTCCTGGTGGCCTCTGGGACAGGTTGTGTTTTGGCTGGTCTTTCCTCCACCTTGCCGGGCGAAGTTTCAGGGGTGTGGCCAGGGGTGGCAACCTCTGGGGTCCCTGTCCTCCCCAGGCGCCCGCTCGAAATCTCCAAAAGTTTCCCAGCCGCGTTCTGGTAGTCCTAGCTAGCGTTGTGTAGTTGTGAAGAGGACATATGTTAGCCATCTTCAAGTACTCACAGGGCTGCCACATAGAGGGTGGAGCGGAATTGTTTTCTGTTGCCTTGCCTGGAGGGTCGGATCAGAACTAATGGGATGAAATTAATTCAAAACATTTTTGACTAAGCATCCGGAAGAAGTTCCTGACAGTTAGAGCGGTTCCTCAGTTTAACCCCCCCCCATAGGAGAAGCCATGTTGGATCAGGCCAATGGCCTATCCAGTCCAACACTTTGTGTCACGCAGTGACCAAAACCCAGGGACCCTCAAGAGATACCCCAGCGGGGTCAGAACCCCAGAAGCCCTCCCAGTGTGGCCCCCCCAAGCACCAAGAAGACAGCGCGTCCCTGATCCAGACATAACAACATAAGAGAAGCCATACTGGATCGGGACAATGGCCCATCTAGTCCAACACTCTGTGTCACACAGTGGCCAAAAATCTAGGGGCCATCATAACTCTCTCTCTGTCTGGCGTGAATTATCTCACATCCTTATGCTTAACAATGTTTAATTATTGTAGGGCAGGATTAGGGTTTCCACACCTGCCCTGGCAACCAGCAGGAGACTGGGGAAGACAGGGATATGGGAATAGCCATCAGCATCAACATGATTATATGAGAATCCCAGAAACAATGTCACACCTCTCTAGGAATCGGCAGCAACTCTATGATGAAACCATAGAGTTCTGGGCAATTCCTAGAGAGGACTGGAAAAATGTGGAAGTGATATCATACCATAGACCCAGTGGCCATTAAAATTTCCCCTCCCCTTCTGTTATTACTTTGAGTGTTGCGGGAAACAGGAGCAGGAGGTCACCCACCCCCAGAAGGACTGATAACAGGGTGTTGATTTGGTGGGGAGTGTGTGGTGAACCCTAGACTGTCCTAGATCAAGAAGCTGTTGTCACATACCTCACTGCTGAAGGGGTTCAGCTTTTCAGACTAAGAGCCTGGCCGCAGCCTAGGCTGGGTGACTTCAATGAGAGCGACGAAGATGATCTGGGGCCAAGGGACCAAGCCCTATGAAGATAGGTTGAGGGACTTGGGAATGTTCAGCCTGGAGAAAAGGAGGTTGAGAGGGGACATGATAGCCCTCTTTAAGTATTTGAAAGGTTGTCATTTGGAGGTGGGCAGGATGCTGTTTCTGCTGGCTGCAGAGGAGAGGACACGCAGTAATGGGTTTAAACTTCAAGTACAACGATATAGGATAGATATCAGGAAAAAAATTTTTCACAGTCAGAGTAGTTCAGCAGTGTAATAGGCTGCCTAAGGAGGTGGTGAGCTCCCCCTCACTGGCAGTCTTCAAGCAAAGGTTGGATACACACTTTTCTTGGATGCTTCAGGATGCTTTGGGCTGATCCTGCGTTGAGCAGGGGGTTGGACTAGATGGCCTGTATGGCCCCTTCCAACTCTAGGATTCTGTGATTCTGTGATTCTGTTAAGAACAGCAGCCTCTAATCTGATTGTATGATTCTATGAATGTCCCATGTAGACCAGGCTGGCCGGAACAGAATTTATTCTTGGCCATAATAAACTGGGCTGAAGAAAACTCGTCTTTCTAACACTCATTATATTGGAAGTGCAGCAAAATCTGCAGGCCTAATCCAAGCCCAGTTCAGTCCCCACCAGATTCTTTCCCCGGATTCTTTCCGTGGCGTATTGAGAAGTCCAAGTCACCTTGACTGTCGCCATCGCAGTACAGACCAATTAGCTGTCGTAGGAAGAGGATTCTCACTTTGCCGAATGAATTCAAAACAGATGTGCAATTCAGAAAGCACGCTTCTTTCCCTGGGCCCAGAAGGCTCCGAGATGCCGAATGTCCAAGAAGATGGCCACGGATCTTTCACGTTCTGGTTAGGGTCACCATGTTGGGTCTGAAGCTGCAGAACAAAGTTTGAGTCCAGAGGCCCCTTTAAGCCCAACAGAGTAGAGCTCGGGGGTAAGCTTTTGTGTGCCTGCACAAGAATGCTTATCCCTGGATTTAGACTTTGTTGGTCTTCAAGGTGCAACAGGAGCCAGCTTGGTGTTGCGGTTCAGAGCGGCAGCCTGTTCTCTGGAGAACCGGGCTTGATTCCCCACTCCTCCTCCATATGCAGCCAGCTGGGTGACCTTGGGCCAGTCACAGCACTCTTAAAGCTGTTCTGACCGAGCAGGAATATCAGGGCTCTCTCAGCCTCCCCTCCCTGACAGGGTGTCTGTTGTGGGGAGAGGAAAGGGAAGGCTAATATAAGCCCTTTGAGACTCCTTTGGGTAGAGAAAAGCGGCATAGAAGAACCAACTCTTCTTCAGTATTATCAGGGCTCTCTCAGCCTCACCCACCTCACAGGATGTCTGTTGTGGGGAGAAGAAAGGGAAGGCGAATGGAAGCCGCTGTGAGTAGCCTTTGGGTAGAGAAAAGTGGTATATAAGAACCAACTCTTCTTCTTCTTCTTCTTCTTCTTCTTCTTCTTCTTCTTCTTCTTCTTCTTCTTCTTCTTCTTCTTTTCCTTCTTCTCTTGCCTGGCCATCGGGGCCTGGGGTGGGTGTGGACAGGGCTTGTTCAGGCACAGGCGTATCACCCAGCCCAGGATTTACAGGTGGATCTAGGTGCGCCGGCCACCACCGGATGAATCATAGAATCATAGAGTGGGAAGGGGCCATACAGGCCATCTGTGAGAGCTCTGTGAGAACAGCTATAACAGACTGACTGGCCCAAAGCTGCCTGCCTGCGTGCAGAGGAGTGGGGAACCAAACCCTGTTCTCCAGATTAGAGGCTGCTGTTCTTAACAACAGAATCACAGAATCATAGAATCCTAGAGTTGGAAGGGGCCATAGAGGCCATCTAGTCCAACCCCGTGCTCAGTGCAGGATCAGCCCTAAGCATCCTAAAGCATCCAAGAAAAGTGTGTATCCAGCCTTTGCTTGAAGACTGCCAGTGAGTGGGAGCTCACCACCTCCTCAGGCAGCCTATTCCACTGCTGAACTACTCTGTGAAAATATTTTCCTGATATCTAGCCTATATTGTTGTACTTGAAGTTTAAACCCATTACTGCATGTCCTCTCCTCTGCAGCCAACGGAAACAGCATCCTGCCCTCCTCCAAGTGACAACCTTTCAAATACTTAAAGAGGGCTATCATGTCCCCTCTCAATCTCCTTTTCTCCAGGCTGAACATTCCCAAGTCCCTCAACCTATCTTCATTGGGCTTGGTCCCTTTGGTCGAGGCGGCCCAAGGCATACATCCCTTTTCGGATGGGTCGGTGGGTCGTTGGGTAGGCAAAGCCGCACCCAAGGAGTAGATGTCAGTGGCATTTCATCAGATAGGAGGGAGGTGAGCAGAGGGGTGCCGCAGGGCTCAGTACTGGGTCTGGTCCTTTTCAACCTTTTTATCAGTGATCCGGAGGGACTCCTCATTAACTCTGATAGAATTATCTCCTCAATTCTCGCCCAAAATCGAAAGGGACAGAGACTTAACAGGGCCCGGCCCCGGATAATAGGGGTAGACAGCAGCGCGTGCGGCTTCGATCCGTCCGGCACATTTAGCTAAGGTTAAGTGGGCCTAAAAATAATCCCGAATGTGACCGAGTTAAAAATAAAAAAGGGGCCTTTAGCGGAGGGGGGAAGCGAGGACGGGCCGTCGGGGTGGGCTGCGTCCATTCTGCTGAGTCAGGTCGTCCGTCGGGAGCCCGCTGGCCGACCTCATTAAACTTCCAGCTTCCTAACCTCAGCAGACCCTGACGTGAAATCGATGGCAGCTTTGCCTGACTCAGGATCTGCCGGGCAGGTTGCCCGTCCCGTCGTCCCCGCATCTTGCTTTGGGGCCGTTTTGTTTGATTTTCGGGGCTGTTTGCAAAGGCTCGGCTTCCGTTTGCATGCGCTCACCCGCGCATAAAGAGAGTTGATTTCGAGGGTCTTAGGCACCCGTCCGTCAGTCTCCTGGGCTTAATTGATTTTCCTTCCTCGTTCAGTAATTAACTTCTGCAAGGCCCAGTTTGCCAAAATTGAAAGCAGCACAAGGGAATTGGGGCTAGCGCACGGAATTTAGGTGGGTGGCCAACCTCCAGGTGTGACCTGGAGATGCCACGGAATTGAAGCTGTTTTCTAAACTATAAAAAAAAAAAATTCATTCCCCCGGCGAGGGATTCTAGTTTGGGGGAGGCATCATCTGGGCATGGAATTGGGGTCACTGTGGGTGGGCAGGTAGTTGTGACTTTCCTGCATTCTGCAAGGGGTTGGGCTGGATGAACCTGGAGGGCCCTTCTAACTCTAGGATTCTGTGCTTCTATGAAAACGGTTACTTTGGAGGGTGGATTGTGGGGCAGCCTAGGGGTGCCAGCTTCCTTCCTTCCTTCCTTCCTTCCTTCCTTCCTTCCTTCCTTCCTTCCTTCCTTCCTTCCTTCCTTCCTTCCTTCCTTCCTTCCTTCCTTCCTTCCTTCCTTCCAGTATTCTGGAGAGTGTATCTTCCTCCCTCCCTCCCTCCCTCCCTCCCTCCCTCCCTCCCTCCCTCCCTTCCTTCCTTCCTTCCTTCCTTCCTTCCTTCCTTCCTTCCTTCCTTCCTTCCTTCCACTATTCTGGAGAGTGTATCTTCCTTCCTTCCTTCCTTCCTTCCTTCCTTCCTTCCTTCCTTCCTTCCTTCCTTCCTTCCTTCCTTCCTTCCTTCCTTCCTTCCTTCCTTCCTTCCTTCCTTCCTTCCTTCCTTCCTTCCACTATTCTGGAGAGTGTATCTTCCTCCCTCCCTCCCTCCCTCCCTCCCTCCCTCCCTCCCTCCCTCCCTTCCTTCCTTCCTTCCTTCCTTGTATCTTCCTTCCTTCCTTCCTTCCTTCCTTCCTTCCTTCCTTCCTTCCTTCCTTCCACTATTCTGGAGAGTGTATCTCCCTCCCTCCCTCCCTCCCTCCCTCCCTCCCTCCCTCCCTTCCTTCCTTCCTTCCTTCCTTCCTTCCTTCCTTCCTTCCTTCCTTCCTTCCTTCCTTCCTTGTATCTTCCTTCCTTCCTTCCTTCCTTCCTTCCTTCCTTCCTTCCTTCCTTCCTTCCTTCCTTCCTTCCTTCCTTCCTTCCACTATTCTGGAGAGTGTATCTTCCTCCCTCCCTCCCTCCCTCCCTCCCTCCCTCCCTCCCTCCCTCCCTCCCTTCCTTCCTTCCTTCCTTCCTTCCTTCCTTCCTTCCTTCCTTCCTTCCTTCCTTCCTTCCTTCCTTCCTCCCTCCCTCCCTCCCTTCTTTTCTTTTCTTTTCTTTTCTTTTCTTTTCTTTCTACCCACGGCAGTTCTTCACTGGGTTGCACTGACTGAGTCTCTGCCGTCCACAGGACTGGACATTCAGTGAATAATGCAATAGGATTTGGACTGTAGAACCAACCGGAGTCTTAAAAACGTAGCTGACGCAAATCATAAGTGTTCACACAGCCCATTAAATGAAGCAAAAATTATATAGCCAGATCCTGCTTCTGGCTAGCTACATTCGTCAGTTTTGGCCGAAGTCCCCTGTAATTTGTCCAGTTAACTTTCTGAATAATTCTGCTCAGCACTCCCTTATTGCCTGCATATAAAAGACCTCTTGAATAATTCAGTTTTGCATCGTTTGCAGCATGTCAGGAGAGGGAGAGCCTTCCTGATCTATGGAGCTCATTAATAATGCTCAGTGGCAGAGGCTCTGCTTGGCATGCAGAAGGTCCCCAGTTCAATCCCCGGCATCTCCAGTTAGAAGGACCAGGCTAGAGGGGATGCGAAAGACTGACCTGGGTAGACCTGTGATCTGACTTAGTAGAAGCAGCTTCCTGTGTTCATATTGATTAGGAAGGGGCCGTGGCTCAGTGGAAGAGCCTCTGCTTGGCATGCAGAAGGTCCCTGGTTCAATCCCCAGCAACATCTCCAGTTGAAAGGACCAGGCAGGAGGGGATGGGAAAGACTGAGATCTGGGACAGCTGCTGCCAGTCTGAGGAGCCAATAACTTGGAGAGACCTCTGGTCTGATTCCGTCCAAACAGAGGTGACCGGTCCACCGAAGATGCGTAGACGGAAAGTAGTTTTTGAGCTGGTGAGGGCAGAAACTTTATTCAAACAATAATAAGCAGAACGAGTTCCTAGATACAGTCTCGTTTTCGTATAACTTCATCAGTGATACTTTATCAATATTGTATTTCTTTAAAGTTGGTTTCTACAAAGGTTACTGTCAAAATTAGTCTTCAGCAATCAATCTTTTATTTTATATCTTCTCTCACCCCGAAAGAGCCTCAAAGCAGCTTACAGTCGCCTTCCTCTCCCCATAACAGGCACCCTGTGAGGCAGATGGGGCTGAGAGGGCTCTGAGAGAGACTCCTGTGAGAGAACAGCTTTATCAGTGCTGTGACTCACCCAAGGTCACCCAGCTGGCTGCACGTGGAGGGGCGGGAAATCATACCCAGCTCGCCAAATTAGAAGCTGCTGCTTTTAACTGCTACATCAAGCTTAACCACCGCCCCAATTTATGAACGAAACTAAATATACAGCTACGTCCGTGGCGCTAATGTACAAAATATGACATGCCATTTAAGTATGCATTCAAAAGTGCTCAACTATCATTTAAAAAACGCCATCTGCGCGCCAGGACCTATTCGGTATGTTAGATAACGCACCGAATGGGTCCTGGCGCGCAGATGGCATTTTTTAAATGTGCGGAATGGGCCCTGATTCTGCAGATGAGAGGCCTCCGCTCTTAACTGGTCTGACCCAGAGGTATTGCATTCATGTGTCGCAAGATAACAAAAATGTGATTCTGTTGGGCTCTGCCACGTGTGCCACAGTGCCAGGTGCTGAAGAGGCAAACTTGATAAACAAGAGCATCTCGTAAGTTCTGAGTTTTTGTGCCTTCACTGCAGGGTGGGTGGGTGGAGAGGAAAACCCTCATGGGCAGACTGGAGAGCTAGCAGTGCAGCCCTGGGCTGCCTTGGGCGAGGGGGGCCCGCTCCCAGCACCGGTTCCCGGATCAGCCTTCAACTTACCTTTAAGCGTCTTACCTGGATTAAATTTCAATTGATTAAAGTCATCATTCCGTCCTTTTCTGTTTCCAAACATGGCCGACCTTCCAACAAGCATGATATGTAAAAAGTGGCTCTCTCTGCAGATCATAATCTTGTTGCCGGGCTACGGAATTGAAACGTCTGGATTATCTTCAAGGGCAGCCCCACATTAGGTAAATAGAGTAGTCTATTCAGTTTATCGGAGGCTTAGATCGGGTGGGGGTCATGCAGCCTCCAAATGATCAGGTTTTTGATAGGAGAGGACTTTTGACCTTAGACCAGGGGTAGTCAACCTGTGATCCTCCAGATGTTCATGGACTACAATTCCCACGAGCCCCTGCCAGCGGTTGCTGGCAGGGGATCATGGGAATTGTAGTCCATGAACATCTGGAGGATCACAGGTTGACTACCCCTGCCTTAGACCTTTTTTTTTTTTACAAGCAGGAGAAAGCCGAAGGTTCATTTTATTAGTTTTTGACTGATTTGAATAGGATCTAGAATAGAACTTGACTTAACAATACAAAAAAAAATAGTATATTTTGTAGGGCTTGGATAGACACCCCTCTCCAAATAAGTCTCATTACCCCTCCTAAAAACCCTTGAGGGCTTCATCGTTCAAGTTGCAAAGAGGGAAAAAAAATCTATATTTCATTAAAAAAAAATCTCTTTTGGCAATGAAGAAATTTTTAAAATAGAGCTAGCAAAAACACCAGGGGGAAAACAAAAGAAAATTAAGGAAATACAATTTTGTCTGGTTCGCCCGATACGCCTCGTTCATCCTCCCTTTCAGGACAATGGGAGCGAAAATATTCCCATCCAAGATATCGTTGGCAATTTGATAAATGAACGTTTGGAACTGAGCCATGATGAATGGTTCTAATGCACGCGGGTCGCGCGTCGTGCTACAACAGGCCTTCGTCTTTTTCTTGGATATGTGCGCAAGGAATATTTCAGAGAGTCCCCACCCCTGCTGCCACTTTGGGCTGCATCCCAGGGAAGGGTTCCTCCATGGGCAACAGAAACGTAGAAGCTCTCAAATGACTCAGTTGTATCCCTAGTAAAGCCCTACATCAGTGGTCTCTAACCTTTTGATAGGTTAAGAGAGTCAGTTTGGTGTAGTGGTTAGGAGTGCGGACTTCTAATCTGGCATGCCAGGTTCGATTCTGCGCTCCCCTACATGAAGCCAGATGGGTGACCTTGGGCTCGCCATGGCACTGATAAAACTGTTCTGACCGAGCAGTGATATCAGGGCTCTCTCAGCCTCACCCACCTCACAGGGTGTCTGTTGTGGGGAGAGGAAAGGGAAGGCGACTGTAAGCCGCTTTGAGCCTCCTTCGGGTAGGGAAAGTGGCATATAAGAACCAACTCTTCTTCTTCTTCTTCTTCTTCTTCTTCTTCTTCTTCTTCTTCTTCTTCTTCTTCTTCTTCTTCTTCTTCTTCTTCTTCTTCTTCTTCTTCTTCTTCTTCTTTTTATCACCGGGGTCCAGTCAACGCTTGACAATTTTACTGAGGCCCGGAAGGGGGGGGTAGTCTTTTGCTGAGGGACGTCGCCACTGCCTGAGCCCCTGCTCCACTTGCTTTCCCACCACGCCCCTGACTTCCCGCCACCTGCTGGGGGGCGCTGCCAGTAGCATCTGCGCACTGCCATGCCGAGCTCCAGCCATGGCGGCCGCTGGAGAGCACCCAAGGTGAGCCGGTGGCAGAGTGGCAGGGCAGCCCCCGAGGCAGCAGACAGGGAGGAGGGGGAGGAGCAGCGGCCGGTACCGACTGATCGACGGACCGGTCCCGGTCCCCAGACCGGGGGTTGGGGACAACTGCCCTACATGGCTTGAGACCAGGACATCTGAAGGATTCTTGTCTCCTGTATGCTTCTGTCTGGGGATGCAGATTACAAGGAGAGGCCCTCCTGATTGTCCCGTCAACCAAAGCAACTCAAGACACGGCCTTTATATTAGTAGCCCCACAATTCCAGAACAGCTTCCCCCGGAAAGTATCCCCACCTCGTCACATTCAATCTTTGGGAAGCAGCTGAAAACAGTTTTATCTAGGACTGCATTTGACCCATTTGGTTTTTTAATTTATTGACAGTCCTGATCGTGATTTTAAATTGTGGATTTTTATGGTTTCTTTAAAAAGAAGTAATAGCTGTGGTTCTATTCACACTTGATTCCTGCGAGGCAGAAAGGGGGCTGATAAGTGTTTTAAATAAAATAAAGATGCTAAATATCTTGCCTGCGTCCGTGAAATAGCAAAAGATATTTCTTCCCTTGACATTTTAAAAGCAAACCAAAGCAAAGTGTAAAAGCAACACAAAGCAAACTGTAACAATAACAGCATAATAATGCTATCCATTCAATATAAACAATACAAAATGTGTCAATTAAAACCACCACTAAAAACATACAGGCATAAAGAAGAAGAGTTGGTTCTTATATGCTGCTTTTCTCTCCCAGAAGGAGTCTCCAAGCGGCTTACAGTCGTCTTCCCTTCCTCTCCCCACAACAGACACCCTGTGAGGGAGGTGAGGCTGAGAGAGCCCTGAGATTACTGAAGTAGAAGAGTTGGTTCTTATATGCCGCTTTTCTCTACCCAAAGGAGGCTCAAAGCGGCTTCCATTCTCCTTCCCTTTCCTCTCCCCACAACTGACACCCTGTGAGGGAGGGGAGGCTCAGAGAGCCCTGATATTATAGAAAGAGAAGGAAAAGGAGGGAGAAGGAGAAGAAGGAGAAGAAGGAGAAGAAGAAGAAGAAGAAGAAGAGTTGGTTCTTATAGGCCGCTTTTTTTCTGCCCGAAGGAGTCTCAAAGCATACTACATTCACCTTCCCTTTCCTCTCCCCACAACAGACACCCTGTGAGGGAGGTGGGGCTGAGAGAGCCCTGATATTATTGCTCGGTCAGAACATCTCTATCAGTGCTGTGACTAGCCCAAGGTCACCCAGCTGGCTGCACGTGGAGGAGGAGCGGGGAATCAAACCCAGAGGTCCGCACTCCTAACCACTACACCAAGCTGGCTGTAAAAGGCTGTAAAACAACAGTGGTCCAAAACGGCCCTCAGTCTACAAGCAAATATTGGAACAGTGGAAAAGACGGAACCCGGGCAATTAGCACAAAATGTTGCATCCTAAAGCCGGGTCCCTAAACCGGTTCTGCGGCTCATAAACACGCCCTCTCAGTATTCTTGAGAGCTGCCAGGTCTGTGTGAACTTGTTTACATGCAATCTAGGTCACAATCCTCGTTCTATATTTAAATGCCTGCCTTTTAATAAGAACGACGCTCGGCTATCTCCTCTGGGAAATTCTTCCTGCAAGGCACAGTTGGCGATTCCAAGTATCCGAGTCCGGGGAGACTATCTCCCTCCCCAACACCCTTGGATAGAGTCTCGTAGCTGGGTCACAATCCTAATTTGGGTAATGGCTGGGCTTTTCAGCCGCTCCGGCCAAGGGCTCACCTTAAATCGTGCTTTCCCGTCATTTTTCTGCGGAAGCTTATTTCGGAAGAAAAGCCGAGAATATCGTACGGATGGTTTCGGATTTAGTGTCCCGGCGGTTTTGACCTGGAAACATCCCTGTTCTAGTTTTGCAAATCCCTCGAGCACGTGACTTTTCACTCCCCTGTTCTTCCTTCTCTGGATTTCCCCTTAAAACATACGTCGTTCCCCCCGCGTTATTTGGGGGGGTTGGAACATCGGCGTCAGACCTGATATTTGCGTTCGATTGAGAAGTGACACATATTGTGAGAATTATTATTTTGTCGACTGCCGCACAACTTAATCTGCAGCCTAGGGATGCCGCACAAAATCTTTGTGCCAGGGATCTATAGTAGCAACATCAGTGAGCTGCGACTCACAAAATCTTGTCCCTCACCACGACTTTTGTTGGCCTTTATGGTGCTCCCGGACTCTGGCTTTCTAAAACTGCTTCAGACAGCCTAGCACAGATACCCATATTGATCTACGCTGGATCGATGTCTGCTTCTTGAATCTGTTTTCTTCAGATATCGGCAGAAATAAAAAATGGTTCACCAAAGCTCCTTCCCTGCCACAAATTTCTTCATCTCTAAGGCGCCTCTGGATGCCAAAAGAATGAAAACGGAAATTTAATAAACGCTCATCCCCTGCCACAATTTTTGTTAGACTCTCAGGTGATCTGATAGCTCTTTTCAAGTACTTGAAAAGATGTCACAGAGCAGGGGTAGTCAATCAGTGGCAAATGCTGGCAGGGGCTCATGGGAATTGTAGTCCATGGACATCTGGAGGACCACAGGTTGACTACCCCTGACATAGAGGATAGAGCAGAGTTGTTTTCTGTTGCCCCAGAGACTCGGGCCAGAACCATTAATTTCATTTCATTTTCATTTATTTAGATTTTTATACCGCCCTTCCCTACGGCTCTGGGCGGTTTACATAAAACATTTTGAAACATTTACATAGAACACCAATGGGTCGAAATTAATTCAAGGGAATTTCTGGCTAAATATCTGGAAGATATTCCTGACAGAAGGGTTTCTCAGTGGAACAGGCTTCCTCGGGAGGTGGTGGGTTCTCCATCTTTGGAGATCTTTAAACAGAGGATGGAGAGCCATCTGACGGAGAGGCTGATTCTGTGAAGGCTCAAGGGGGTGGCAGGTGACAGTGGATGAGCGAGAGGGTTGGGAGTGTCCTGCACAGTGCAGGGGGTTGGACTAGATGACCCAGGAGGTCCCTTCCAACTCTATGATTCTATGCTTCTATGATTAAGCAGGGCCTTGTGCCCTGAAAACTCTCTATGATTCTATGATTAAATGATTCTAAATTCCGTCTACACAAGAAGTTCATGGCAGAGCGGTTTCTCAGTAGAACAGGCTTCCTCGGGAGGTGGTGGGTTCTCCATCTTTGGAGATTTTTAAACAGAGGCTAAAAGCCTCTTGTGGTGCAGAGTGGTAAGGCAGCAGACATGCACTCTGAAGCTCTGCCCATGAGGCTGGGAGTTCAATCACAGCAGACGGCTCAAGGTTGACTCAGCCTTCCATCCTTCCAAGGTTGGTAAAATGAGTACCCAGCTTGCTGCTGGAGGGTAAGCGGTAATGACTGGGGAAGGCACTGGCAAACCACCCCGTATTGAGTCTGCCATGAAAACGCTGGAGGGCGCCATCCCAAGGGTCAGACATGACCCGGTGCTTGCACAGGGGAGACCTTTACCTTTACCTTTAAGCAGAGGCTGGAGAGCCATGTGATGGAGAGGCTGGTTCTGTGAAGGCTCAAGGGGGTGGCAGGTTACAGTGGGTGAGCGATAGGGATGTGAGTGTCCTGCATAGTGCAGGGGGTTGGACTAGATGACCCAGGAGGTCCCTTCCAACTCTAGGACTCTATGATTCTAAATTCTGTGTAAACCTCTGGAAGAAGTTCCTGACAGTTAGAGTGGTTTCTCAGTGGAAGGTGGTAGGTTCTCCTTCCTTGAAAGGAGGTCTGTCAGAGAGCCATCTGACAGGAATGCTGACTCTGTGGATGTAGGCAGGTTGTGAGTGGGTGGGCAGAAGGGACTGTGTCCGTGCTTGGCTCTTGTGATCCTTTCTTGCATGCCCAGGGAAATGCTAATCCCCACTTTGGGGGCAGGAGGTGAATTCCTTCCAGGCCAGACCGGCCAGTCCCACAACATGAGGAACTGTATTAAAGGGTCGCGGCATTAGGACATTTGAGAACCACTGGTTTCAAACGTCATTCATTTTTGCCTTGTCCCATTTCTCTTTTTTCAGGGTGGCCTATCAACTGAATAAATGAATAAAAGCATAAATAAAGCAATCCAGGCACAGTCCTCTGTGCACGTTCTAAGACGCGAAATAATTGTTTTACTCCCCCCCCCCCAAAAAAAATCCCCCAGTACCTATTAAAATAACCTCAGAGACCGTTTTCTGCTGTCCATTCGGTCCAGGAAGTCTAGCCCGCACGTAGGATTCTAGACAAAAACAGCACAGCGTTAATTGAAATGCACGAGGACGAAAAAAGGGACATTCAGCATTTTAGGAAAAAAGTAAATATTGAAGGCAAAACTTTAACGTCTCCACGTATTAATCATCTGTAGGGGAAGGGTTCTCCCGCTCTTCTCTTCCTTGGAGTCAGTAGCCAGCCATCACCCCAACAAGAAGGGGGTGTCTCAGCAGAGGAATGCCTGCTGCCAACTTGGCAAAACCCCTTTCTCATCCATTACACTTTGGACTGGCAGGCTGCCACGTGGAGGTCGGGCTGCTCTTTTGGCAGGCTTCTGGGGGCTCCTGGCACCAGCAGAGGGTTTCAGTCAATAAATGACTTTTGCATTTGCCACTCAGGAGGGAGGGTGCCAACTTACTTTCCCTGGCAGAGCTCTTAAAATACCGCAACAGGCAGAAGTACTTCAGGTGTTGGTTTTTTCCGGGATGTGTGTCAAGATTCTGTCAAACTCCCAATAAGCAATCAAGCTCGTTGAAAGAAATCTCTTTATAGAATAATAGAGTGGGAAGGGGCCGTATAGGCCATCTAGTCCACCCCCTGCTCAGTGCAGGATCAGCCTCAAGCATCCAGGAGAAGGATCTGTCCAGCCGCTGCTTGAAGACGGCCAGTGAGGGGGAGCTCCCCACCTCCTTAGGCATCCCCTTTCACTGCTGAACTGGACTCACAGAATCCTAGAGTGGGAAGGGGCCATGCAGGCCATCTAGTCCACCCCCTGCTCAGTGCAGGATCAGCCTCAAGCATCCAGGAGAAGGATCTGTCCAGCCTCTGCTTGAAGACCCCCAGTGAGGGGGAGCTCCCCACCTCCTTAGGCAGCCCCTTTCACTGCTGAACTCGACTCCTAGAATCCTAGAGTGGGAAGGGGCCATAAAGGCCATCTAGTCCCACCCCCTGCTCAGTGCAGGATCAGCCTCAAGCATCCAGGAGAAGGATCTGTCCAGCCGCTGCTTGAAGACGGCCAGTGAGGGGGAGCTCCCCACCTCCTTAGGCAGCCCCTTTCACTGCTGAACTCGACTCCTAGAATCCTAGAGTGGGAAGGGGCCATAAAGGCCATCTAGTCCCACCCCCTGCTCAGTGCAGGATCAGCCTCAAGCATCCAGGAGAAGTATCTGTCCAGCCTCTGCTTGAAGACCCCCAGTGAGGGGGAGCCCCCTCACCTCCTTAGGCAGCCCCTTTCACTGCTGAACTAGACTCCTAGACTCCTAGAGTGGGAAGGGGCCATCCAGGCCATCTAGTCCCATCCTCTGCTCAGTGCAGGATCAGCCTCAAGCATCCAGGAGAAGGATCTGTCCAGCCGCTGCTTGGAGACGGCCAGTGAGGGGGAGCTCCCCACCTCCTTAGGCAGCCCCTTCCCCTGCTGAACTAGACCCACAGAATCCTAGAGTGGGAAGGGGCCATGCAGGCCATCTAGTCCCACCCCCTGCTCAGTGCAGGATCAGCCTCCAGCATCCAGGAGAAGTTCAGTTCAACAGGACTAGGACACCTTGGGATTTTGATGAGATGCCTCTATTGATTCATTCACCTTCTTTACCGCCGCATAACACTGTCTGCTCACATTGAGTTTACAGTCCACAAGTAAATGCAGAAAATACTGAACAGAGAGCAAGGCGTTTCCTTGCTAGAACTAAAAAGGAAGCTTACAAGCATACCTTTGTGTGTTCCCTTGTGACCTCTTCTCCCCCGTTTCAAATTGTGGCATGCTAAACAACATGTCAGGTTCATAACTTTCCCAAGCAGTTTTTCCCAGGCAAAGTGGGTGCTGGACCCTACAAAGCATTCCTATATTATGCCCCTACCAGGTCAGATCAATCAAAACAATCAAAACACTCACGGTGACTCCACAATGAAATACAAGCCAAAGGTACGACGTCTTGTGGTGTATTTGGAGGAACCAAGAGAGGTAGTCTGTTTTTTTTTTTTTCTGGATTAGTCATTTGCTCATTGGGCTCACTCCCCGCCCTCTCCTGCCCTAATAGGCTCCACCTCCCTCCATAAGCTCCACCCCTTGACTTCTGAAGCACCACCCCCTGACTCCCAGACTCTGCCCCCCATTCTTATGATTCAGGAACCTCTGGAGAGAAGGAAACCTCATGAATAACTGAGTTGAAGATTTTCTCTATGATTTATCCCCTTCCTCCCCTCTCTCTCTAGGGGAATTTGATGCCCTCTTTAAAGGAATTTTACAAATCATGAAGCCCATAATTTCTTGAAGGTATTTTTCCTCCCCAGGGTATTTTCCTAATGGCCTGAAGCCATAACTGAAGAGGCCCTTTCACCAGCAAAGATCAACCTGATGCCGTCTGAAAGATCATTATATTTGCTATTTCGAAAGCCAGTTCGTCAGTTTAGGAGAAGAAATGGATTGCGTGGGAAGAACTTCTGTTAAACTATGTTAAACAGCTTGATTGATGCTAGTGCTTACTTTGGGTCAGCGTAAAATTGACATATAATTTACCCCCCTGGCAGAATCTGCGTCAATTGCACAGCGGGCAGGAATTCAACTGGTGCAGCTGTTGAATTTCTGGCCTGCCACGCTGCCATTAACTGTGTTTCTCCAATCCAGAGAAAAGCTTCATCTTTTATTTCTGTCCCGGTGTGCTTCCTTCAAAGGCATGGGGGCGGTGGGGGGGGGGGGCGAGGAGTAGATGGCTGGTCTTTCGCTTAAATTCTTTCACTGTACACCCTTTGTGGTACAAAAGCTACAATATCGTCTTGGCTAATGTATATTTATTTATTCACATTTTAATTTATATACCGCCACTCTCAAAGACTCACGGCGGTTTGCAATAAAAGAATCATAGAATCATAGAGTTGGAAGGGGCCATCCAGGCCATCTAGTCCAACCCCCTGCTCAACACAGGATCAGCCCTAAGCATCCTAAAGCATCCAAGAAAAGTGTGTATCCAGCCTTTGCTTGAAGACTTCCAGTGAGGGGGAGCTCACCACCTCCTTAGGCAGCCTATTCCACTGCTGAACTACTCTGACTGTGAAAATAAATAAATAAAACAACCCAACCCATAAAATTACCAATTAAAAGATGGCTAGTCATCGGAGTTAACCCCTCATCTCCCCTCCCCTATCCAGCTGCAGTTGGGAGCTCTTTCCTTAGGAGCGAGGGTCCTGATCTCACTCATTCTAGGGGACCCGCAGATGGTAACTCCAGGACCTCAGCCCGGCCTCAAGCGTACGCCTGGCGGAAGAGCTCCATCTTGCAGGACCTGTGGAAAGCTGATAACTCCCGCAGGGCCCTTAGCTTTTCCGGGAGCTCATTCCACCAGGTAGGGGCCAGGACCGAAAAGGCCCTGGACCTGGTTGAGGTCAAGCGAAAGTCACAGCATATAAGTGGTCTTGCGCAGGGGTAGTCAACCTATGGTCCTCCAGATGTCCATGGACTTCAATTCCCATGAGCCCCTGCCAGCGTTTGCTGGCAGGGGCTCATGGGAATTGTAGTCCATGGACATCTGGAGGACCACAAGTGGACTACCCCTGGTCTTGCGGATAGGCTGGGCCCAAGCTGCATGTAGCCTTAAAGATTAAAACCAATACAGCCGCGTTTTGTACCGTTTACGAGCATAATTTGTTTATAAATTTGGATCAAATGTGTGTCAGAGTGCTCAGTCTCCCAGTAAGAAAGTTTCTTTAATCTGGAACGGAGACATCCGATACAAATACATAGACAGAACTGAGGCTCTTAGGCATGAGCCAGGTATAATAAACAGGACAACACCTCTTCCCCCTCCCCTTGGGAAATGTAGTGAAATGCATTTCAAAGGAAGACGAAACACAGCAGATAACCGGGCTACAGAGAAGGGAGGGAGAAGTTAGGTGGGGGGGTTAGGAAAAGCTGCGGGAACCTGACGGATGCAAACCAAACAACGGGGAAATAACCTTGAGGTGTCAGAAGTGGGCAGCTGGGAAGTATCACAGGGCAAGCATCAATCTGGGGCAACAATCAATCATGGCAGAAGAACCAGGGGGATTCTGACAACATGAAGATGGCAAATATATATAGGTCTGAGAAACTTGCAGCCAGCTGGATGACCTTGGGCTAGTCCCTGTTCTCTTAGAGCTGTTTCTGCAGAGCAGTTCTTTTAGGGCTCGCTTAGCCCCATGTACCTCCTAGGGTAACGGTTATAGGGAGAGGAAGGGAAAGGTTTTTGCAAGGTGCTTTGGAACTCCTTCGGGTAGGGAAAAGCAGGGTATAAAAACCCAGCTCAAGAACACAGTATGCCTCTCAATAGCCAATAACCAGTAACCTCTTTGAGTTGACCCCTTCTTGCGATGAACCCCCCATGAAAATGAAGAACATTCAACGGCAATTGCTCAGATATTGCTGCGGCAATGGAATCTCAAAGAAATGTTTTAATTGGTTTTAGTTGTTTTAATTAAGGCTGTAATTCTGTTTTAAAGTTTTAGCCACTATGTCAGCCTTTCTCAACTTTTTTACGCTTGAGAAACCCCTGAGACATCCTTCAGGCTTCCAGAAACCCCAGAAGTGGCGCAATTTTGCAGAATACGGTTGGGAAGCAGAGCTGTGGACACGCCCACCTGAGGCCCCTCCCCTTCCCACCCCCTCCAGGCCCATCATTGGCCATTTTGGGAGGGAGGGGCAGGTCGACATGACCATATATGGTCATATAACGCAACGAACGTTCAACAAACTTCAAAAATATGTATACAAATTAACTCCCACCCATTCCAGAAAACCTTCCAGGGCCGCCAAGAAACTCCAGGGGAATTATTACTATGCTGTTAACCACCCTGAGCCGGCTTGCCGGGAAAGGCAGCATATAAATTAATAAATTAATAGCAGGATCTGGGGAAGCCTTTTTTACACCCTCCTCTTTCATGGCAATTTGGAACAAAACAGGGCAGCTCCAGAAGGGGTCTTCTCATAACACCCCCCCTCCCCTCGCCGGCTTCAAGACACTCGACTCGATCCCTACGAAAAACTCCCGATCGATATTTTTCGAGGCCTTTCGGGGGAAGAAGAGGCGGCGGGTGAACTGTGCGTCACGGCTGAAGCCGGCCCAAGGCGGCCTCCTGCGTTGGTAGCTGAAGGACGTGAAGCGGAACGGCTTCGGCCTGTGTTGTTCCTTGCCACGATGGGGCCGCGCCATCCGTCAAGCGGCTTTGCGCGGGAGGAAAGAGTGCGTCGCCCGGCCAGAATGACAGTCACCAAAGTGACAGGCGGGGTGTGTGTGTGTGTGTCAGCAAACCACAGAAGTTCAGCTGGAACAAAGAACGGTTTCCACAGGAACTGGGAAGTGAAGAAGAAGAAGAAGAAGAAGAGTTGGTTCTTATATGCCGCTTTTCCCTACCCGAAGGAGGCTCAAAGCGGCTTACAGTCGCCTTCCCATTCCTCTCCCCACAACAGACACCCTGTGAGGTGGGTGAGGCTGAGATAGCCCTGAGATTACTGAAGAAGAAGAAGAGTTGGTTCTTATATGCCGCTTTTCTCTACCCGAAGGAGTCTCAAAGTGGTTTACAGTCGCCTTCCCATTCCTCTCCCCACAACAGACACCCTGTGGGGTGGGTGAGGCTGAGAGAGCCCTAATATCACTGCCCGGTCAGAACAATTTTATCAGCGCCGTGGCGAGCCCAAGGTCACCCAGCTGGTTGCATGTGGGGGAGCGCAGAATCGAACCTGGCATGCCAGTGTCGGGAACCCGCTTGCTAACTGAAAAAACAGGGTGCCCCTTGAAGAAAACGTCACGCCAGGCCTGGTGAACGATACAACAGGAACAAGCTTTATTTCAGCAACGTGGAGTCCGCTGGTATGGAGTAAGAGCTTCCACCGAACTCCAGGTGGAAGCTCTCTTTTATACAAAACCCACCTCCTTTGGCTGTATTGCCCCACCCAGTACTTCCGGAGGGAACATGCTGATGCAATCATGACTCATGCACATATGCGAGGTTTTCCGGGGTTCCCGATGGCCCATTTTCCTGGAACAAAGGGCCATCTCCGGGCCCTTGTCAAAAGGTGGAGGGGGACATTGAGGTTCTTTAGCGGCCATTGCCACCTCAACGATCGGGTGGGGCGCCCAGCTGCCGGCTTGCCTGTGATCACCATGCCCTGCCTCCGTGATCGCGGGCGCCTCTGATGGCGGGGTTCGGTCTGGTTCCCAAGCCACCAAGGACCGAACCACGACATTCTGCCCCCCCAAAGGTCCATTCCCCAACCCCCCGGGACGGCCAGGATACCGCTTGTGGAAACGTTCAGTGAGTCGGGGCGCAAGGACGTCCGCTGCCCAGACCCATTCCCGGTCCCCCAAAGCGAAGTCCTTCCATTCCACGAGGTACTGCAACTTCCCCCTGTGGAGTCTAGAGTCCAGGATATCCGCCACCTCGTGGTGCTCCCCCCCCGGCAGGACCTCGGGCGCTGGCGGGGAAAACACGGGGTGCCAAACGTCACCGTCCGGAGTTTTTTTTAGAAGGCTCACGTGAAAGACGGGATGGATGTGCCGGAGGTTCTTGGGGAGCTTGAGCTTGACCGAAACTTCGTTGATCGGGGCCAAGACCTCGAAAGGCCCCAAAAACCGAGGGCCTAGCTTCTTGCTGGGCAAATTCAACCGGAGGTTCCGGGTGGAAAGGTAAACTCGATCCCCCGGTCGGATCTCCTCAGCTGGTCGTCTCTTCCGGTCGGCGTCCTCTTTCTGCGCTGCCTTGACTTTGTGGAGCTGCTCCTGCAGCGACTTCCAGCAGCTCCCGGCACGCTTCCCCCACTCGCGAAGGTCGGCCGATTCCCGGGCGGGGACCTCTCCAAGCTCCGGGAAGTGTCTCAGGTCTGTCCAGTAGACGACGGCAAAAGGCGACATCTCCGTGCTGCTGTGGTCTGCGTTGTTGTACGCGAACTCGGCCAGGGGGAGCAGGGGTACCCAGGTGTCTTGATGATAGGAACCGAAACACCGCAAGTACTGCTCCAGTACTTGATTAACCCGCTCGGTCTGCCCGTCCGTCTGGGGGTGGTAAGCGGAGCTCAGCCCTTGCTCGATGTCTAACAGGCGCAGGAAAGCTTGCCAAAACCGGGACACGAATTGTGAGCCCCGATCGGAAATCACCTTGTCCGGCAGCCCGTGCAGTCGGAACACGTGATCCAGGAACATCCGAGCCAACTGTGAAGCACTGGGGACACTGGCGCAAGGAATGAAGTGGGCCTGTTTGGAAAATAGATCTACCACCACCCAGATCACCGTTTTCCCCTTGCTGGGAGGCAAGTCTGTTATAAAGTCCATGGAGATCACTGACCACGGCCGGGTCGGGACCTCGAGCGGGTGCAGCAGCCCTTTCGGCTTGCCAACCCCCGGCTTGCAGGTCAGGCAGACAGGACAACCACTGACGTAAGCTTTTGTGTCCCGCCGCAGACTGGGCCACCAAAACCGCCGCCGGGCCAACTTCCAGGATTTTACGAAACCGAAGTGCCCGGCGGTCTTAGCATCGTGGCAGAGGCTGAGGGCTTCCCGTCGTAGCCCTTCCGGGACGTAGACAGCCTCCCCCCTCCGCCAGAGACCGGAGTCCAAAATCAAAGAGTCCCGGAGCTCAGCCAGCTCCTCGTCTGTCCCGTAGGCTGCCACTAGGCGGTCTCGGAGCGGGGCGGTCGCCGGGTCGGGCTCCCATTCCCCCCTGGCCCGACGCCTAGTGACGACCCCCCGTCCCAGCTGCTCCTCACCGAACACAGACCTGGTGCAGGGAGCGTACCCCTCCCCATGATGCGGCAGCCGGGAGAGGGCGTCCGCGAGGAAATTCTCTTTGCCGGGGATGTGACCCAGCTTGAAATTGTACCGCGAAAAGAACTCCGCCCACCTCATCTGCTTGGCGTTCAGGGATCGCGGTTGCCGGAGCGCCTCCAGATTCTTGTGATCTGTCCAGACCTCGAACGGCTCCTTTGTTTCCTCCAGCCAATGCCGCCATTCGGTGAGGGCGAACTTAATCGCAAACGCCTCCTTCTCCCAGGTAGACCAGTTCCGCTCCGTTTCGGCGAATTTTCGTGAGAGGTAGGCCGCCGGCCTCAGCTGTCCCGCCTGGTCTCGCTGCAGGAGAACCGCCCCGGCTGCTGCGTCGCTGGCGTCGACTTGTACCACCATCGGCTGGGTTGGGTCGACGTGCAGTAGCGTGGGCTCAGACGCGAAAGCTTGCTTGAGGGCCAGGAACGCTGCCTCCGATTTCTCATTCCAGCCGAGCGCTGCGCTGGGCCGCGTGGCGCGAGGACCTCTCCCCTTGGTACCTAGCAAGTCCGTGAGAGGAGCCACTACGGAGGAGTATCTGGGGATGAAGCCTCTAAAAAAGTTAGCAAACCCCAGGAAGCTTTGTAGCTGTTTCCGGGTGCGGGGCCTTTCCCAGTCCAGCACCGCCTGCACCTTCTCGGGGTCCATAGCTATGCCCTGGGCTGAGATGCGGTAGCCCAAATAGTCCAGGGAGGGACGGTGGAATTCGCACTTAGCCAGCTTCACGTATAGGTGGTTTGCCAGCAGGCGCTTTAACACCTCCCTCACCAGGGTCACGTGCTCTTGGGGATCTTGGCTGTAGATCAGGACGTCATCCAAATAAACAACCACCCCCTGAAACAGAAGGTCCTGCAACACCTCATTAATTAGACTCATGAAAACCCCAGGTGCCCCGCTTAAACCGAACGGCATCACTTTAAATTCGAATTGTCCCAATTGACAGTTAAACGCCGTTTTCCACTCATCCCCCTCCCGGATGCGTACCCGGTAGTACGCCTCCCTTAGGTCCAGCTTAGTGAACAGAGTCCCTTTGCCCAGCCGGGCCAGCAAATCCGGGATCAGCGGGAGGGGGTAAGCGTTCCCCGCTGCGATGGCGTTGAGGCCCCGGTAGTCCTGGCACAGCCGTCGGGACCCATCCTTTTTCCGGACGAACAAGACTGGAGCTCCCATGGGACTGGAAGCGGGCCGGATGAAACCTCGGGCCAGATTTTTTCCCAAAAACTCCCGGAGGTCCTTGAGCTCACCCTCACTCATTTTGTAGATGCGCCCTTTGGGCAGTACCGCCCCCTCTGGGATGTTGATAGCGCAGTCCGTGCGGCGGTGTGGGGGTAGCTCGTCCGCTTCCCGCTCGCTGAAAACGGCTGCGAGGTCTCGGTACTCTGGCGGGACCTCGGGCTCTGGTTTCTCCTGCTGCGCCGCCGCCGCTCCCCTGGGACGCACCGCCGTCCTCTTGTGGCTGGAATTCTCGCGGGGGACCCGATGCCGTGCACCCACCGTCAAGTCGAACTTCAGGGTCCCCGCCCGCCAGTCCACCACGGGGTTGTGTTCCTTCAGCCAATCCAGGCCCAACACCGCCCGATATCCCGCTACGGGGACCTGGATCAGCCACCGCAGCTCTTGGTGGTCCCCTATGTGGATGGCGATAGGACCCACCTCCTCCCCGAAAGGTCCCCCCTGAATCGGGCTGCCGTCCATCTGGACGAAAACCAGGGGAACCTTCCGAATGCGCTTCGGTAGCCCCAAAGCCCGGGCTATCTGGGGGTGGACCATGCTGTGGTCGCATCCCGAGTCCAAAAGAGCCTCCCCCACCCAACTTAGTCCGTTCTCCGGGTTCCGGAGCTCTAAAATTACCACGTTCGGAGGTCGCGCCTCATGCTGTAGGGGTTTTCCCTCGCACCGCGGGACCTGCTGCCCGGCGCCGTCTACAGCAGGTCCTGGCCGTTTCCCGTCGCCTGGACGCTTCCCGGTTCGTTGCGGAGGTCCTCCGCCCGGCGTGCCTGCTGGGGGCGTGTCGCACCTCCCCCCTGGGAGAGCCCGCGGTCCTCCCCCCCTTGCCGTTGGCACGCTGCTGCGAAATGTCCTGACCCCCCGCATTTCAGGCACAGTCCTTCCCGGCGTCTCCTTTCCCGCTCGGGGTTCGGGGGTCGTTTGGGGCGAGAGTTGTCGGGGCCCGGTCTTGGCGCCTCGGCTGACCCGCCTTTGGCCTCCCGGGGGGGGTGCGGCGGCCCAACCCAGGCTGGCTTCCAGCTTGGCGACCACAAAACACCACCCCTCCAGTGTAGACAGATCTTCTTCCGTCCCCTTGATCACGGCCCATTCCCTGAGCTTCGGGTTAAGGCCCTCCCGGAAGTACTCGATTTGGGTCTCCTCGTTCCAGGAGAACACCTTGCCTGCTTCCCTCCGGAAAATGTCTATATAGTCCATAACCCCCCTAGTACCCTGTCGAAGTCCCTTGATCCGACTCTTTGCCTTGTCCTCAGCCTGGGGGTCCTGGAATCGTCGGCGGAGCGCAACCACGAAGTCCTGCAGGTCCTGAGTTGCCGGGTCGCCGCGCTCGGCCAACCCCAGGTACCACTGACCCGCCTTGCCCTGGAGACACGAGGCCACCCCCCAGACCAAGTCCTCGGAGTCCTCATACCGGTCTCCATATCTCCGGGCATGCGTCAGCGCGTGGAGGAGGAACTGCGGGAGGTCGTCCGGCGTCCCGTCGAAACGCGCCTTAAGCTCTGGGGGGGAACGTTTTGGAGAGTAGTCCGACCCCCTCCGGATCCGGGATTCTCGGCGTCCGCCGTCTCGTCCTGCTCCGCTCCACCGGCTACCAACTTGCCCAACGACGCCGTGCCGCTCCCTGCCTTGCACGTCGCTCCTGCGTTGGTCCGGCTCTCGCCGCCCCGTCGGCTCACCCGCTCCCCCGAGATCCTCTGCTGTCTCGCCTCTCCGCTGGCCGTCTCGCCTACTCGGGACTGAAAACTGCTCCGGGTCGGGGTCCGGGGCCCGCTCACCAGTGCCGGGCTCGTCCTCGTCGCTGGAGGCGTCCTCACTCGACGCGATCCCCTCCGCCGTTGTATTACCAGTCCCTCCGGGCCCGGCCCGAGCTTGCTCACGGGCTTCAGCTGCCTGCAAGCGCCTGGCCAAGTCCGCCATGGCCCGCCGCAGGTCCTCTAGGGATTCCTCAGGTCTTACCGGGCGAAGCGCCTGCCTCAGCTGGGTGTCCCAGGTTGGGGCCAACCCCCCAGACCTCGGCGCGCTCCCCGCCGTGCTTGGGAACCCCATGGCCCGGCGCCTTCCCTTGGCCGCCGCTGCCGAGGGTCTCGGGGTCCCGGACAGCTGCTCCTGGCCCCCCGATTTTCGGAGGAAATCTCCCGGGGACATTAAACCCATGTTCCCGGGGTTCGTGGGGGTCGAGACCGCCTCGTTGCTTGAAAACGCCATCTCTGGATCCGTCCCGATAAGCGCTCGGATGCGATGCCGACCCTGGAGTTCGGTGGGAAGCTCTTACGATGTCGGGAACCCGCTTGCTAACTGAAAAAACAGGGTGCCCCTTGAAGAAAACGTCACGCCAGGCCTGGTGAACGATACAACAGGAACAAGCTTTATTTCAGCAACGTGGAGTCCGCTGGTATGGAGTAAGAGCTTCCACCGAACTCCAGGTGGAAGCTCTCTTTTATACAAAACCCACCTCCTTTGGCTGTATTGCCCCACCCAGTACTTCCGGAGGGAACATGCTGATGCAATCATGACTCATGCACATATGCGAGGTTTTCCGGGGTTCCCGATGGCCCATTTTCCTGGAACAAAGGGCCATCTCCGGGCCCTTGTCAAAAGGTGGAGGGGGACATTGAGGTTCTTTAGCGGCCATTGCCACCTCAACGATCGGGTGGGGCGCCCAGCTGCCGGCTTGCCTGTGATCACCATGCCCTGCCTCCGTGATCGCGGGCGCCTCTGATGGCGGGGTTCGGTCTGGTTCCCAAGCCACCAAGGACCGAACCACGACAGCCAGATTAGAAGTCCGCACTCCTAACCACTACACCAAAGTGGTGCCAGGATGCAGGTGCCCTGCCTGAAAATTCACCCCAGTTGGATAACCAAAGTTTGACAGAAATTCTTAAAAAAAAAAAGAAACTGCTTAAAGCAAAATCTGTGTATTTACGGCAAAGGGCACTAAAGCTATACATTTGAAGCATTGTCACATTCTAGCCGGGAAAGGCAGCATATAAATTAATAAATTAATAGCAGGAGCTCCCCCTCACTGGCCGTCTTCAAGCAGTGGCTGGACAGATTCTTCTTCTTCTTCTTTTTCCTCTTCCCGCCCCCCCCCCAGGTCCTTCCGCTGGAGATCTCCTCCAACTCGCACCACAAACCATCAGGACAGCTCCCAGAGAGCTGCACGTCCCTCTAAACCTACATGCCCGGAACCGCCAGCCTCTTTGCCCCTTCCGCAGTCACCAGCAGAGGAACCACACCTGTGTACCTTTGCTCTCACTTTAAGCCCTGTCAGCTTTCACCTCAAGCCCCGCTAGGCGAATTCTCCGGAGGCTGACGGACCTCCATGGAGAGAGGAGGAGAAAAACCCTCGGAGAGTCAGACTCTGTGCAAGAAGCTGTAATAATAGTTTAAGAGGAGAGAGCTGGCAGAGCACTAATAGAGAGGCGGTACTTGTGGCATTCAGATGCTGGCTTTCAATCCGCGGCCCTTTGGGATTTGAACAGAGGAGGGAGGGAGCTGCCAAACCTCACAAATGAGGACGTTTGAATTCTGAGCAGTCTCACGATTTCAGGAATTCAAAAGAGATTCTCCACAATCCAGGCTGAGCTGCCAGAGCAAGGACGTTTCTCCCCAGCAAGGTGAAAGGCTCCTGTCTCCAGGGGAAGTGTGTGTGTTTGGGGGGGAGGTACCCTTCTCAACGGGTACGGATGTGGGATGCAAAAGGGACCTTTGGGATAAAGGGATCTCGGGGTAGGTGGGTGCAGCCTTGGGATGTATTGACTAAGGCATCCGATTGAAATTGTGAGATGTCCTAGTACAGTATTGGTCAGACCCCACAGGGAATCCGGTGGCCAGTTCTGGAAGACGGGAACATTTCCTGTTGGTAGCAGAGGAGAGAATCCGAAGGAATTGGTTTGAACTGCATGTAGAACAAAATTGGCTCGATATCAGGAAAAAATGTTTCACGGTCTGAGTAGTTCAGCAGTGGGATGGGCTGCCTAAGGAGGTGGGGAGCTCCCCCTCACTGGCGGTCTTCAAGCTGTTGGCTGGACAGATCCTTCTCCTGAATGCTTGAGGCTGATCCTGCATTGAGCAGGGGGTGGGACTAGATGGCCTGCATGGCCCCTTCCCACTCTAGGATTCTGTGAGTCTAGTTCAGCAGTGGAAGGGGCTGTCTAAGGAGGTGGGGAGCTCCCCCTCACTGGTGGTCTTCAAGCTGTTGGCTGGACAGATCCTTCTCCTGGATGCTGGAGGCTGATCCTGCCTTGAGCAGGGGGTGGGACTAGATGGCCTCCATGGCCCCTTCCCACTCTAGGATTCTAAGAGTCTAGTTCAGCAGTGGAAGGGGCTGCCTCAGGAGGTGGGGAGCTCCTCCTCACTGGCCGTCTTCAAGCAGAGGTTGGACAGATCCTTCTCCTGGATGCTTGAGGCTGATCCTGCACTGAGCAGGGGGTGGGACTAGATGGCCTCTATTGGCCCTTCCCACTCTAGGATTCTAGGAGTCTAGTTCAGCAGTGGAAGGGGCTGCCTCAGGAGGTGGGGAGCTCCCCCTCACTGGCCGTCTTCAAGCAGAGGTTGGACAGATCCTTCTCCTGGATGCTTGAGGCTGATCCTGCACTGAGCAGGGGGTGGGACTAGATGGCCTCTATTGGCCCTTCCCACTCTAGGATTCTAGGAGTCTAGTTCAGCAGTGGAAGGGGCTGCCTAAGGAGGTGGGGAGCTCCTCCTCACTGGCCGTCTCCAAGCAGCGGCTGGACAGATCCTTCTCCTGGATGCTTGAGGCTTGGATACTTGGATTTTAGTAAAGCTTTTGACAAGGTTCCCCATGATGTTCTGATGGATAAGTTGAAGGACTGCAATCTGGATTTTCAGATCATTAGGTGGATAGGGAATTGGTTAAAGAACCGCACTCAAAGAGTTGTTGTCAATGGTGTTTCAACAGACTGGAGGGAGGTGAGTAGCGGGGTACCTCAGGGCTTGGTGCTCGGTCCGGTACTTTTTAACATATTTATTAATGATCTATATGAGGGGGTGGAAGGACTACTCATCAAGTTTGCAGATGACACCAAATTGGGAGGACTGGCAAATACTCCGGAAGATAGAGACAGAGTTCAATGAGATCTGAACACAATGGAAAAATGGGCAAATGAGAACAAGATGCAATTTAATAAAGATAAGTGTAAAGTTCTGCATCTGGGTCAGAAAAATGAAAAGCATGCCTACTGGATGGGAGATACGCTTCTAGGTAGCACTGTGTGTGAACGAGACCTTGGGGTACTTGTGGATTGTAAACTAAACATGAGCAGGCAGTGTGATGCAGCGGTAAAAAAGGCAAATGCCATTTTGGGCTGTATCAACAGGGGCATCACATCAAAATCACAAGATGTCATAGTCCCATTGTATACGGCACTGGTCAGACCACACCTGGAGTACTGTGTGCAGTTCTGGAGGCCTCACTTCAAGAAGGATATAGATAAAATTGAAAGGGTACAGAGGAGAGCGACGAGGATGATCTGGGGCCAAGGGACCAAGCCCTATGAAGATAGGTTGAGGGACTAGGGAATGTTCAGCCTGGAGAAAAGGAGGTTGAGAGGGGACATGATAGCCCTCTTTAAGTATTTGAAAGGTTGTCACTTGGAGGAGGGCAGGATGCTGTTTCTGTTGGCTGCAGAGGAGAGGACACGCAGTAATGGGTTTAAACTACAAGTACAACGATATAGGCTAGATATCAGGAAAAAGTTTTTCACAGTCAGAGTAGTTCAGCAGTGGAATAGGCTGCCTAAGGAGGTGGTGAGCTCCCCCTCACTGGCAGTCTTCAAGCAAAGGTTGGATACACACTTTTCTTGGATGCTTTAGGATGCTTATGGCCGATCCTGCACTGAGAAGGGTATGGGACTAGATGGCCTGCATGGCCCCTTCCCACTCAGGGAATCTAGGAGTCTAGTTCAGCAGTGGAAGGGGCTGCCTAAGGAGGTGGGGAGCTCCCCCTCACTGGCCGTCTTTAAGCAGCGGCTGGACAGATCCTTCTGGATGCTGGCTGATCCTGCACTGAGCAGGGGGTGGGACTAGATGGCCTGGATGGCCCCTTCCCACTCTAGGATTCTAGGAGTCTAGTTCAGCAGTGGAAGGGGCTGCCTAAGGAGGTGGGGAGCTCCCCCTCACTGGCCGTCTTCAAGCAGTGGCTGGACAGATCCTTCTCCTGGATGCTTGAGGCTGATCCTGCACTGAGCAGGGGGTGGGACTAGATGGCCTGCATGTCCCCTTCCCACTGGGATTCTGTGACCTTTGTATTCTGTTGCTGGATTCTGCAGGGTGAGCCCTCCAATAGCTGTTTTCTGCCTAAGAGTCCCTGGTTTTCACTGGCTCCCGTGTCCCTCTTGGGAACCGACGGCTCTGCAAGCCATCTGCCTCTCAGCCTGGGAAGTGAGCGTTTGGAAACGTTTCAAGAGGCGTTTAAGTCAATTTCCGAGGCGGGGAGGGAAGTGGTCGGTCGGAAGTCTCCTGTGGCGTCTAATGATGCGGCGCATGAATTATGCATCGCTTTTGGGAAATTTGCAAACCGTTTCACGCCCTTTCCCCAGAAATTTTTACTGGCAGGAGTCACCTTGCGGTGGAGAATGTTCGAATCCAACTAGGTTTCAATCCTTTCGAGTGCCAGTGAGGGGGAGCTCACCTCCTCCTTGGGCAGCTCATTCCACTGCTGAACTAGACTCACCGAATTCAGCCCTTACAGTTCCTCCTGTAATTTAAGCCCTCTGCTCTGCTGCCCACAGAAGGTTTCGGTTCTTCCCTTCAAGGCTATCCGCGGCCTGGGCCCCGCCTATCTGAGGGGCCGCTCGTCTCCTTCTGCCCACCGCAGGGCTCTTTGCTCTGCCGGTATGAATCTGTTGGTTATTCCCAGCCTCTGGGAGGCATGCGTGGACTCAACAAGGACCAGGGCTTTCTCAGTCCTTGCCGAACCTGGTGGAATGAACTCCCGGAAGAGCTGAGGACTCTGACGGAGCTCTCAACGTTCCACAGCGCCTGTAAGACGGAGCTCTTCCGCCAGGCATTGGGTTGAGGATGGGCCAGGAAGATCGGGTCTCTTCTTAAATATAGGCCCCAGTAGAGCCTGGTCAACTGGTCAACTGGGCAGAGGCACCTCTCCCAAGGATGACGCTGGGTATTGGGGACTGGTGTGCCCTGGCCTTATAGGCTGCGGCTGCAGCTGGGGTTGGCGTAGGGGTAGGGGTAGGGGTAGGGATGTAGATTTTTTAAACTGCGGTTGAGGACCTTTGTCGTTTCTGTTTTATGAGGTTATTCTTTTATTGTAAACCACCACAAGACTTAGGAAGTGAGTAAAACCAGTAAATAAATATACCCTGCATTATAAGAAGAGCTAAAGAAGAATTTATTGTTTAATCTGGTTTCTGGAGATTTTGGTTGTCAGAATAAGAAAAGTTGAAAATAAATAATAGCGAGGGAAAAAATAAATAAATAGAAAAATTATACCGATTATGCGATTATTTTGGTAACCAGTTCTGATAATTCACTGAAATATGTAATGGATCAAATCTTCAGATTTGGATTATATTTCAGTACCCAGAAAGTTCTCAAAACATCTTACTATCCCTTCCTCTCCCCACAACAGAAGCCTTGTGAGGTATTTGGGGCGTTGAGAGCTGTGACAGAACTGCACTGTGAGAACAGCTCTAACAGGACTGTGACTGGACCAAGGTCACCCAACTAACTGCATGTGGAGGAGTGTGTTGATGAGGCTGAAAGAGCTCTAAGAGAACCTCTCCCCAAGGTTACCCAGTTGACTGCATGTGAAGGAATGAGGTTGATGGGGCTGAAAGAGCTCTCAGAGAGCTCTAAGAGAACTGCTCTGCAAGAACAGTTCTAAGAGAACTAGGACTGGTGCAGGGTCACCCAGCTGGTTGCACGTGGCAGGGTGGAGAATCAAACCTGGCTCTCCATGTTAGAGGTTGCAGCTGTTGCAGCCAGGGGTGGGCAGACTGTAGCTTTTCAGATGTCCATGGACTACAATTCCCATGAGCCCATGTCTTCACATGCTGGCATGTACTCATGGGAATTGTAGTCCATGGACATCTGGAGAGCCACAGTTTGGCCACCTCTGAGATAAGCAGTGTTCCTTCCTGTGGATTGGGGAGTTTGGCTTTTCTCAATGCATCCTTTTACATTTTATTTTTCACTTGCTCTGACCCTCTCCTCCAAGGAGCCTTCTGTTCACCTCCCCCCCCCACCTACTGCAGACCAGTGATCTGTTTTTCGACGAGAGCCTGGTCCCTCGCAAGGCCGTTTCTTCGGAGGTTTCAGCTATGCTCACGGTATCCCCATCACATGCTGTCTGCAGCTAGAGCGTCTTGTGCGAACCTCCCGTGCCCTTCTGATAAATTGCCTGTCCCCTTCTATTATGGAGAGCCGGAGGAAGGCGCAGAGTTTCTGACGTTGCCTGCCCTCAAAGAAATACCAGGTTACGGGCCCAGTAATACTGTAGCTCATCCCTGCGGGATTTCAGTTTGGCAAGAAACTCGGGAGACAGGAAGAGCGGGGACCCGTGGCGGATTTGCAGTCCTGAACTGTTGAGAATGAGAACAAAAATAACCCTGATTTTTTTGGCTGGTCTTTTTCTGCTGGGATCGAGGGACCGGCGACACCAGAAACAACCACCCACTGGTGGGAAGAGCGCCTTCTGTCGATCTGCAAACTGTCACAGGGTGTAAAATAAACAGGGGAGTATCTCAGGGCAGAATGGCATGCGGTGACTGGCGGGCACCTGTAGTTGTAAGGACTGGATGAGCACCTGTCAGGAATGCACAATTAGAGAAGGAGGCATCCTGGAGGAAGGCTGGAGAGCATATAGGATGGCTCCACATGGAGTTTGCAGGTTTTATGGGATTATGGTCACCAGAGCTTTGGAGGGTGGGATTTATGGGACTATATCTTCCTGATTTACCCTTTCCATATTCCACCCCAAAATCCTCACCTCTAAAAGGGGATCAGATAGATTCATGGATGATAGGCCTATCAGCTACGAGGTATGGTGAATGAGAGGAACCTCCATGTACAGAGGCATTAAGCCTCTGAACCCCAGAGTCAGGAGACAACATCATGGGAACGTCTCTGTGCCCTGTTGTTGGCCCTGCAGAGGAACTGGTTGGTCCCTGTGTGAGGCAGGAGGCTGGACTGGATGGACCCCTGGTCTGACCCAGAAGGGCTCTTCTGGTGTTCTTAGGAAGGCCTCGGCCTCTCTGCCCTGTTGCTGGCCCTCCAGAGGAACTGGCTGGCCCCGTGTGAGGCAGGAGGCTGGACTGGATGGACCCCTGGTCTGACCCAGAAGGGCTCTTCTGGTGTTCTTAGGAAGGCCTCGGCCTCTCTGCCCTGTTGCTGGCCCTCCAGAGGAACTGGCTGGCCCCGTATGAGACAGGAGGCTGGACTGGATGGACCCCTGGTCTGACCCAGCAGGGCTCTCCTGATGTCCTTAGGAAGGCCTCGGCTTCTCTGCCCTGTTGCTGGCCCTCCAGAGGAACTGGCTGGCCCCTGTGTGAGACAGGAGGCTGGACAGGATGGACCCCTGGTCTGACCCAGCAGGGCTCTCCTGATGTCCTTAGGAAGGCCTCGGCCTCTCTGCCCTGTTGCTGGCCCTGCAGAGGAACTGGCTGGCCCCTGTGTGAGACGGGAGGCTGGACTGGAGGGACCCCTGGTCTGACCCAGCAGGGCTCTCCTGATGTCCTTAGGAAGGCCTCGGCCTCTCTGCCCTGTTGCTGGCCCTCCAGAGGAACTGGCTGGCCCCTGTGTGAGACAGGAGGCTGGACTGGATGGACCCCTGGTCTGACCCAGCAGGGCTCTCCTGATGTCCTTAGGAAGGCCTCGGCCTCTCTGCCCTGTTGCTGGCCCTCCAGAGGAACTGGCTGGCCCCTGTGTGAGAGAGGAGGCTGGACTGGAGGGACCCCTGGTCTGACCCAGCAGGGCTCTCCTGATGTCCTTAGGAAGGCCTCGGCCTCTCTGCCCTGTTGCTGGCCCTCCAGAGGAACTGGCTGGCCCCTGTGTGAGAGAGGAGGCTGGACTGGAGGGACCCCTGGTCTGACCCAGCAGGGCTCTCCTGATGTCCTTAGGAAGGCCTCGGCCTCTCTGCCCTGTTGCTGGCCCTCCAGAGGAACTGGCTGGCCCCTGTGTGAGACGGGAGGCTGGACTGGATGGACCCCTGGTCTGACCCAGCAGGGCTCTCCTGATGTCCTTAGGAAGGTCTCGGCCTCTCTGCCCTATTGCTGGCCCTCCAGAGGAACTGGCTGGCCCCTGTGTGAGACAGGAGGCTGGACTGGAGGGACCCCTGGTCTGACCCAGCAGGGCTCTCCTGATGTCCTTAGGAAGGCCTCGGCCTCTTTGCCCTGTTGCTGGCCCTGCAGAGGAACTGGCTGGCCCCTGTGTGAGGCAGGAGGCTGGACTGGATGGATCCCAGGTCTGATCTAGCAGGGCTCTCCTGATGTCCTTAGGAAGGCCTCGGGCTCTCTGCCCTGTTGTTGGCCCTCCAGAGGAACTGGCTGGCCCCTGTGTGAGACAGGAGGCTGGACTGGAGGAACCCCTGGTCTGACCCAGCAGGGCTCTCCTGGTGTCCTTAGGAAGGCCTCGGCCTCTCTGCCCTGTTGCTGGCCCTCCAGAGGAACTGGCTGGCCCCTGTGTGAGACAGGAGGCTGGACTGGATGGACCCTGGTCTGACCCAGCAGGGCTCTCCTGATGTCCTTAGGAAGGCCTCGGCCTCTCTGCCCTGTTGCTGGCCCTCCAGAGGAACTGGCTGGCCCCTGTGTGAGACAGGAGGTTGGACTGGAGGGAGCCCTGGTCTGACCCAGCAGGGCTCTCCTGATGTCCTTAGGAAGGCCTCGGCCTCTCTGCCCTGTTGCTGGCCCTCCAGAGGAACTGGCTGGCCCCTGGGTGAGACAGGATGCTGGACTGGAGGGACCCCTGGTCTGACCCAGCAGGGCTCTCCTGATGTCCTTAGGAAGGCCTCGGCCTCTCTGCCCTGTTGCTGGCCCTCCAGAGGAACTGGCTGGCCCCTGTGTGAGACAGGAGGTTGGACTGGAGGGACCCCTGGTCTGACCCAGCAGGGCTCTCCTGATGTCCTTAGGAAGGCCTCGGCCTCTCTGCCCTGTTGCTGGCCCTCCAGAGGAACTGGCTGGCCCCTGGGTGAGACAGGATGCTGGACTGGAGGGACCCCTGGTCTGACCCAGCAGGGCTCTCCTGATGTCCTTAGGAAGGCCTCGGCCTCTCTGCCCTGTTGCTGGCCCTCCAGAGGAACTGGCTGGCCCCTGTGTGAGACAGGAGGCTGGACTGGATGGACCCTGGTCTGACCCAGCAGGGCTCTCCTGATGTCCTTAGGAAGGCCTCGGCCTCTCTGCCCTGTTGCTGGCCCTCCAGAGGAACTGGCTGGCCCCTGTGTGAGACAGGAGGTTGGACTGGAGGGACCCCTGGTCTGACCCAGCAGGGCTCTCCTGATGTCCTTAGGAAGGCCTCGGCCTCTCTGCCCTGTTGCTGGCCCTCCAGAGGAACTGGTTGGCCCCTGGGTGAGACAGGATGCTGGACTGGAGGGACCCCTGGTCTGACCCAGCAGGGCTCTCCTGATGTCCTTAGGAAGGCCTCGGCCTCTCTGCCCTGTTGCTGGCCCTCCAGAGGAACTGGCTGGCCCCTGTGTGAGACAGGAGGTTGGACTGGAGGGACCCCTGGTCTGACCCAGCAGGGCTCTCCTGATGTCCTTAGGAAGGCCTCGGCCTCTCTGCCCTGTTGCTGGCCCTCCAGAGGAACTGGCTGGCCCCTGGGTGAGACAGGATGCTGGACTGGAGGGACCCTTGGTCTGACCCAGCAGGGCTCTCCTGATGTCCTTAGGAAGGCCTCGGCCTCTCTGCCCTGTTGCTGGCCCTCCAGAGGAACTGGCTGACCCTTGTGTGAGACAGGAGGCTGGACTGGAGGGACCCCTGGTCTGACCCAGCAGGGCTCTCCTGATGTCCTTAGGAAGGCCTCGGCCTCTCTGCCCTGTTGCTGGCCCTCCAGAGGAACTGGCTGGCCCCTGTGTGAGACAGGAGGCTGGACTGGAGGGACCCCTGGTCTGACCCAGCAGGGCTCTCCTGATGTCCTTAGGAAGGCCTCGGCCTCTCTGCCCTGTTGCTGGCCCTCCAGAGGAACTGGCTGACCCTTGTGTGAGACAGGAGGCTGGACTGGAGGGACCCCTGGTCTGACCCAGCAGGGCTCTCCTGATGTCCTTAGGAAGGCCTCGGCCTCTCTGCCCTGTTGCTGGCCCTCCAGAGGAACTGGCTGGCCCCTGTGTGAGACAGGAGGCTGGACTGGAGGGACCCCTGGTCTGACCCAGCAGGGCTCTCCTGATGTCCTTAGGAAGGCCTCGGCCTCTCTGCCCTGTTGCTGGCCCTCCAGAGGAACTGGCTGGCCCCTGTGTGAGACAGGAGGCTGGACTGGATGGACCCTGGTCTGACCCAGCAGGGCTCTCCTGATGTCCTTAGGAAGGCCTCGGCCTCTCTGCCCTGTTGCTGGCCCTCCAGAGGAACTGGCTGGCCCCTGTGTGAGGCAGGAGACTGGACTGGAGGGACCCCTGGTCTGACCCAGCAGGGCTCTCCTGATGTCCTTAGGAAGGCTTCGGCCTCCCTGCCCTGTTGCTGGCCCTCCAGAGGAACTGGCTGGCCCCTGTGTGAGACAGGATGCTGGACCAGCTCCTACTCCTACGGTAGCTGTTCTGTCACCATTTTGTGTCTGTATCCACCACACTCTACCTGGATTCTAAAGGTCAGGGATGCCGCAATGCATGGGCTGAAGCATGGCCATGGTGGATTGTGTCCATCAAATGTTACATGCAGTTTTCTACAGTCAGTTAATTCTGGGATCTCACTGGCAAGGCATAACACACTGGTGCTCATTGAAAACAATTTGGCATTGTGCACAGATGTGCATTTGTGCTTTGTTTTGCTGCTGTGGTAGCAATTAGATCGCCCTATTTATTTACTCCCGTTTTCTTTTTGTAATTCCCTCTGAGGGATGTTTGCAAGCATTCACACTCCCCTTCCATTATGATTGATGGCTGTTTTTAATTGATGAGATTTTTCAATATTGTTTCCAGTCTTGGAAGCAACCTTGGGAGAGAGGTCTGACAGAGAGCTTGAAAGCTTATAATTTTTGATGTGGAACACATCTTCTGGCTTGCTCCCTGGGATGGAAATGGGACCGGATGTGACATCTGTTGTCCCGCCCCGGAGCGTGAACCAGAACAGGCTGGGAGAGTTGCAGGGTGGCATGGGAGAAGGCTGTTCAGCACCACCCTGCCTGAGGACATGCCTGTAGATGTGCCTGGATCGTGGAAGGTGGTGGAGCCAGTGTTACCCCACCCAAGGCCTTGGGCCAGCCCACCTTCTGAAGCTGTTGTTGTTTCATTTAAAGAAACTAGGTGTTTCTGGACTGCTCCCACAGTGATCCTAGGCCATCATTCCCATCTCCCGTGTTGTGATATGTTTTGGCCACATTGAGAATGATTTCTCCCACAAGAGAAGACTGAACAGATGACCGGGATAAGAGATCCCTGCCTAAAACCCTACACAGCGCTTGTGGCTAAAGTAAAATTCGAACTAGGGACCCGTCCGCAGCTGTTCACCAGCTCAGAAATTGAAGCTGGGATAAGACCATCCCATTCATGGATCTCAGCTTAATTTCTCCAGCCGTCCCTCATTAACTTGTTGCATTGATGCGTACCGAGCAATGTAATACAACTTGCAATCATAATAATTGCACGGATGTTATGTGCGATGCTAATGACCCACAACACAGATGGATAATTTTTTTTTAGCAGGTGCTGGCTTTCTTAGGGTCCCATGAGCTTTGAAGGCTACAGTTTTTTAAAAGATGCATTAAAAGGAAACTGGGAAGATGTTCCCCTGACTAATTCTTTTTTTTTCCAGCCAATATCCTGTACTAGGTAAGCCGTACTTCCACACAGGAGCAGGGTAGACAGCGTTTTGGAAACTCTCCAGTGCTGAAAGCTCATAGAATCATAGAATGAGAGTTGGAAGGGACCTCATGGGTCATCTAGTCCAACCCCCTGCACTATGCACAGTTGTAGAACTTCAGAACTATGGAAGGACAGTTTCCATTTCTAGTGGACTCTGGACGGGGTCGCCATGGGGTTATGGTACTGGGCTGCACCTACTAAACTGCTGATGAATGTCAGAGAAGCCATGTGGCTAAAAAGGCAAATGGGATTTTGGGCTGTATCAAACTATTGTGTCCAGATCATGGGAAGTGATGGTACCACTTTACTCTGCTCTGGTTCGGCCTCACTTGGAGACCTGTGTTCAGTTTTGGGCACCCCAGTTGATGAGGGATGTAGACAAACTGGAGCGTGTCCAGAGGAGGGCAACAAAGATGGCGAGGGGTTTGGAGACCAAGACGGATGAAGAAAGGCTGGGGGAGCTTGGTCTGTTTAGCCTGGAGAGGAGACGACTGAGAGGGGATCTGATAACCATCTTCAAGTATTTAAAAGGCTGCCATGTAGAGCAGGGGTAGTCAACCTGTGGTCCTCCAGATGTTCATGGACTACAATCCTGTGAATCTAGGAGTCCCATGTTCCTTGCCACAAGCTCCCTAGGTGGTCTCAGTCAAGGCACTCGTCCCCTTCCCTAGGTATAATAATGCCGGGGGGGGGGGGAGTTGCATTACTAGCATCCCTACACAGCACAGCCAAAGGCCGGGTTATACTTTAAACAATTTCATTTCACAGAGGTATTGAAGTGCCAATCCATTTACAAATGAGAGGAGCAACCACTGAGGAAAATTTACCCTGAAAACGGGAGATCTCTAGAAATCCGTTTTGGTTGGCTCCTGCCACAAAGTCATGCAGACAGAAGAGACCTTTTATTTTATTTTCTTCGTTCTGTATCGAGTTTGCAAGCATTGCTGGTAGCCTTGGGTTAGATCTTTCTTTCTTCTTGGGGGATCGTACACGGCTGGTGCTTTGACCTCTGCAAGCAATGTAGAAATGCAGTATTTGCTCTGGGCTTGGCAGTCTTGTAGCAGAGCTGGAGCCTCATCCTTGCGAAACCGTTCTTCTTGAAGGTCATTGGTGCAAGAACAGCTGCAGATAAGAGGAGAGCCTCTCTGATCCTGCCGGATGTCCTCCATGTTCCCTTCCGAGCTGACTTAATGTTCCGAGTCAGTTTAATAATTCATGCGGACACTCTGTCCCCCCCCCCCGACCTACTTACTGTGACGATATCCGCATTGTTGTCACATGGACAGGCTCGCCCTCTCTTCGGCCTAAGTGGATGTAGCCAACTCTGATGGCTTGAGGTGTCCGGTGTTGCATTCTGGATAGCCCAGAATTTTGGGAGCCTCGGTCATCTGACAGCAATGACGATTCTGTAGATTTCGGGCAGATTTCGGGCAGGAAAGGGCTGAGCTTGTGTCCGGATCCTGCGGACGTGTCGTTCGGATGGCTGCTTTGGGATCCGGAAGGAATTTATTCTGCGACTTATTAGCCCAGGATTGTGGAGGTTTTTTGCTTTGCTCTGGGGTTGGACTAGATGACCCTAGAGAACCCTTTCCAGGTTTATGCTCCTATGAGCAGATTCCTGGGTTCAACCCTGCGTGCAGAAGCCCTCTGATTCCTGGGCAGAGGTTTTTCCTCCCCATGGGTCACCTGTTGTTTCTCTCCCTCACCCCGCTAAGTGGAACAGGCTTCCTCGGGAGGTGGTGGGTTCTCCATCTTTGGAGATTTTTAAGCAGAGGCTGGAGAGCCATCTGACGGAGAGGCTGATTCTGTGAAGGTTCAAGGGGGTGGCAGGTGGCAGTGGATGAGCGAGAGGGTTGGGAGTGTCCTACATAGTGCAGGGGGATGGACTAGATGACCCAGGAGGTCCCTTCCAATTCTAGGATTCTATGATTCTATAAGCTTAGCTGCTGAAATAATGCTTGTGATTAGGAGGGGTAGAATTTCAGGGTAG